>NW_028288677.1:0-318969 GCF_059628265.1 Tinamus guttatus
TCTCAGCTTGACTCTGGCCTGGTGTGAGCCCTGAGGCCTTTCCCCTTATGAGGCCTAAGATTCCCCCTGACAGGCCTACATGCTGTAGAACGAGGGCCTCGCTTCAGCACCGAGGACAGCAACTGGCCTGGCGGCCTGCCCCAGAACCGGGGCCGGGAGCGAGCCGGCCAGCGCAGAGAGGGTCCTCTGAGGCATGAGGCCTTCCAGGGCGGCCCGGGTGGCCTGGCCTGGGCGACGTGTCCAGCCAGCCAGCGCGGAGAGGCTCCTTCGAGGCGTGAGGCCTTCCAGGGTGGCCCGGCCTGGGCGACGTGTCCCACACATGCTAATAGGGTCCCGGAGCAAATAAAGGACGGAGGGAGGTGCCCGCCGCTCTAGTGATGGAGCCGTCCCGTGCGAAAAGAACTTTCACGAGACACGGTCACACGGTTCAAGAAATCTTTCTTTATTCACGAGTCGCAACACACGAGACTGCTCTGAGATGGGGCTCGAGGCGGAGGGGAATGCTCAGAGCACATGAGACTCCTCGCTCCTGCTGCCGACAGCTCCGTTCGTTGACAGACGCCGCTACCAATCGATCGGGATCCTCTCCAGGAGCCGGGCGCCGGCCCGCACGTACCTGGCCCTCGTGCCTAGGACAGAGAGAAAGAAGAACATGTTGTCACCAGCGAGATGGGCACCGGCCGGGAGCACGCGCCCGTCCCCCCGCCGCCTTTCCTCCTTCCGGCGTTCCCTCCGTCCCTAACGCGGGCGCCCCAATCGCACGCCTCCTTCTAAATAGCTGGCGGCATCTCCTGCATTCGTTCAGGGCTCCCGGCGCGCCTCATGGAGTACTGTTCGCTCCTAAAGAGCGGGCCACCCCCGCCAACTAACTAACTAGCTGACACGCTCGAGGCTGCGAGCACCTAAAATCAAACAAACATTTTTTCCACTAATAGCCTGCCACCACCCCGTACAAAAAAAAAAAAAAAAAAAAAAATTCTAACCAACTGACTTCCTCACTGCCAAGCCACCCAAACGCTTAATCCTATTGATTTGCTCGCCACCTCCCTAACGGTGTAACAAACTTACATACTAACTAACAAACAGAATCTCACGGCCCTAACAAACGCTTTTCCCTTAATAGCCAGCCGCCTCCCGAACGGACTGACCCACTTTTTTACATCCTCGCATCCGAGCGTCCCAAACGCTTTGTCTATCCTATCTGCTCACCCGGCTTCCAAAACAGAGTAACTAACTAACTACCTAACTAACTTTTACTTACTTCCCAACAAAAGAGTCTCACGCCCCTAACAAACGAATGCTTTTTCCTAAACGACCGGTCACCACCCCCGAACGGACCGATGTCCTTCCTCGCATCCGAGCGTCCTTAATAATACCTGACTTTAGCCTATTTGCTCGCCGCCTCCCTAAGAAACAAGTGAACGCTTTTCCCGAAGGAGCCGGCCACCTCCCTGACTGACGTTAGCGCGTCGGAGCGTCCCTAAATAACAAACGAACGAACACTTCTACCTCATGAGTCAGCCCGCAAACTGACGTTCTTAAAGCTGACCGTCCGAATGAACGCTCGCTCCTAAACGGCCCGCCTGACTCGCTCCGCTCTGAGTGTCCGACGGGCCTTCCCGACGGCCCGCCTCGTGCCGGACACGCGCCCCGACCCATCGATCGCCTCCCCGACGGCTAAATCTCTCCGGGCTGAGCGTCACCAACGAAAGTGACTCTTTTCCCTCTCTGCCTCTCTACCTAAGTTTCCCACACGTGAATGCCCCGTCTGAACAACACGGTCCCCTTCGCGGCCGCGCACGGCCCCTCCGCCTCGCTCGAGGCCGACCGGCTGGAAGGAGGGCGACCCGTTCCTCCCGCTGGCCGTCTTTACGCCGCGCGTCCCAAACGTGCGCAGCCGTCCTACCAGGCCGCTCTAGGCCCTCTCTCCCGTTTTCTCTGGCCCAGACGACCCAAAAGCTGCCCCTCACTATGTCAGACCAAATCCCTGACTTTCTTGACTCCGAGCGTCCCAAAAGCGCACGGCGCTTCGTCCCGGTCGCTCACTGCCTCTCAGACCGCCTACGCCTCTTGAGTCTGCGCATGCCAAACACGCGTGACTCCTTCCCCGCCGCTCGCCGCCTTCGAGTGGCCGAGCATCTCCGGTCCGAGCGTCCTAAAGAAGACGCGCGATTCTCCACCGCGGCCTCGCCGCCTCTCTCTAGCTTTCTCGAGTCCGGGTGCCACAAATGCGTAGGACCCTTCCCTACCTTTAGCCACCTCCCTTCCTTTCTCTATCCCGGACATGCCAAAAGAACGCGAGCCCCTCTGCTATTGCCCGGGCCTTCTCCCTTATTTCCTCCGTTCTAGGCACCTGGAACGAACGAGGCCCTTTCCTCCCGCTGGCCGTCTCTACGCTGCGCGACCGTCCCGCTCGGCTGCTCTAGGCCCTCTCCTATTTTCGCTAGTCAGGACAACCCAAAATCCACCCTTTTCTACATCAGACCGAATCCCTGACCTTCTCGACTCCGAGCGTCCCAAAAGCTTTTTCCAAGTTGCTCACCGCCTCTCTGACGGGCTATGTTTCCCTATTTCGAGGGCCCCTGACGCACGCGACTCTTTCCTAGGTGCTGGCCGCCTCTCTAACCGTCTGCATTTCTCTGGTCCTAACATCCACAACGCGCACAACGGGGTCGCTCGCCACCGCCATATCTCCTTTCCGAGCGTCCCGAATGTGCACGGCTTTATCCTAGGCGCTCACCGCCTCCCTAAGCGGCTATGATGCTCCCGTCCGAGCGTCCTCGACGCACGTGACTCTCTGTCCTTGTCGCTCACCACCTCTCAGACCTTCTCGAGCCCAAACTCCCCAAACAAATACACGTGACTCTTTCCTATCGCTAGCCGTCTCTTTTGCTTTCCCTGCTCCGGACAGCCCAAACGAAAGCGAGCCCCTCTCCTGTTTCCCATCTCCTGTACTTCCCTGAGTCTTGGCATCCAGAACGGACGCGACCTACGGCCTTGGCCGTCTCTCGGACGTGCTGCGTCCGGGGCGGCCCTAACTAATGCCGCCCTTTCCTAGCCTAGGACTTAAGGCTTAAGCCTTAGGGCTAAGTCCTTACCCCTAGGTCTTTAGGCTTAGGCTTAGGCGTAAGCCTTAGGGTAAAGCCTAACTCCTACACGCTCCATCTCCCCTAATTCCTCTGTCCGCCTTCCCTCGCTCTCTCTCCGCCCGCCGGCTCCCTTCTCGTCCTGCCGGCTCCAGAGATGCTCGGCCGCCGCGCTGCTGCCGTCCCGGCCCGCTCGGGAGCCACGCTCCTTCCTCGCTCGCGACCCCGCGCCGCGTAGCGGCCGGTCTCCCAGGACCTCTCTGACCTCGCCCTGCCGGACCTGAGCGTGAGCGACTCGTTCCTATTGTCTCATCCCCTCTCGAACCAACTTCCTTTCTCACGTCGTCGCGTCGCAAATGCGGACAAATTCTTACCTATTTGCTCGCTACGGCTCTAAGTTTCGCCTGTCTGAGAATCCCAAACACACGCAAAACTCTTTCCTATTGGATCTTCGCCTCTCTAACCGTGCAAGTTGTGCCGATGCAAGTACCCCAAATACATGTGACTCTTTCCTATTGGATCTCTGCCTCCCTAAGTGTCTAAGGTTCACACGTTCCAACATCCCAAACACACATGTGACTTTCCTATCGTACCTCCGCCTCTCTAATTGTCTAAGTTTCACACGTCTGAGCGTCCCAAACATGCGTGTGACTTTTCTATTGGATCTCCGCCCATCTAATCATCTAAGTTGCACACATCCGAGCATCCCAAACGCGCGGGACTATCCTATTGCAGCTCCACCTCGCTAACCATCTGTTTTACACCTTCAAGAATCCCTAACACGCGTGACATTCCCGTTGCCTCGCTGCCTCTCTAACCGTCCAAGTGCCTCGCGTCAGAGCATCCCAAAGACGCACGACTCTTTCCTATTTGCTCAGCAGCCCCTACCTAGATGGCACGCGACCCGGACTGACCGAGCGGCCGTCCCCAAAGCCCCGGGGCCTCGCACGTGCGCTCGGTGCGAAGCTTCCCGTGCCCCGCGCGCGCAGGACACCTCTCTACAACGCCACATGTGACACAGCTAGGCCAACACCTCTGCCAGATGCCCCTGTCCCTGACCGCGTCCGCGGCGCCATCTCCCACCTGTTTGTCTCCGCAGGTCCCGCGTCGTCCTCGGGGCGTTGGCGGCTGCGCTCCTCTCCCGCCTCTCTCCCAGCTGCCGTGGAGCTCTTCCCTGCTCCCAGCGCTCGTGAGCGCTTGCCCTCCTGTCCCATCAATTGCATGCGAACACCCTGTGCGCACCCATCACCTCCGACACCTCCCAAAGTGTTATGCGTTATGCTCTGGGCATCCTGGGCGGCATCTGAACACGGCGTCCTGGCGCGCCGCGCTCGCCCGCCTCGTGGGCTCCTTCGTCTCTCTCTGGCAGCGATGCACCTCAGCCTCCTCCTCCTCCTCTTCCTCCTCCTGTCGGAACCTGCGCTGCGGAGAGAGCCTCTTACCTGAGCTCCGAGGGCGAAGGACAAGTGCGGGGGGGCTGCTGGCTCCGAAACGGCCTACTCTCTCACAGAACCTCCTCAAAACCTCCCAGAGGTTCCCAAATGGGACTCTGATATCCTGCCGCTGTGTGGGGGGTCCCTCCGGACCCCTCGCATCCTCCACCTCTCTGCTCCCAACATTGTGGCTAGAGAGATACCCTCTCTGGCCCGGAAAACCGAGGGCGGACGGGACGCTGCCACTTCCCGGCTCCACGCACGGCCGCTCGGCCCCTGCAAAGTCCCTGTGGTCCCCTGCTGACGTGCCCACGATAGCCCCTGGCTGTAGGTGACAAGGAAGGGCCTGGCCCCTACCCTCCTCTGAAGCGCTGCCGCCCTGACAAACCCGCAAAGCGCTGACGCCACACGCGAATCCTCCCCTGCTCCCACGCGAGAGCCACGCACTCCGGTCTCGGCTGCCGCCCGGCCAATCCCACTCCGAAACGATGCCGCGACGATGTTGAGCAATCGGGCCCACGGAGCCCCTTCCTCATCCTACCCGCCTCAGCCTGCAGTGGCCTGGCATGTGCCCGCGGGGGGCGGCTCTACCCTAGGACGCGCCGTGGAGCGGGGACCGAGAACCCCTGTCCCTGTATCCCGGCCCGGGGGGACGAGGGGAGACGGGGACGGGCGCTGCCCTCACCCCTGCCGCCTCTCCCGCCTCTCACCTCCTTCTCTCCTCTCCGCAGGGCCCGGCGCGGTGCACGACGGCGGCAACGCGGCCTCCCGGGCGGCCTCCCACCTCTGGCTCTGGGGCACCTTCCTCGCCGCCTTCCTCCTCGGCTTTTGATAAGAAAGCGCAGGGCCTCGGAGGCGACGGCGCGCCTCCCCTCCGCCGCGGACTCGGCCTCCCGCGCCGCCGGGAACGGACTCCGGAGCTCTCTCGCCGCCGTCCCGCTCGACGCTCCGCGCACCACCGGACCGGAGCTCCCACACACCGCCTCCCCGCCGCGGCCCGGACTCGCCGGCCTGTTCCCGGCGCGGACGACATCCCCCGAGAGGAGCGGAGCGCCCGAGCGGGCGCGAGCCCCTCGTCCCCGTCAGCGCCGCCGGAGCCGTCCGCCCCGCGAGGCGAGCGCCCCGCGGCTCCCGTGCCAAATTCTCCTCTCGGCTCCCCGGAGCCCTCGCTCGGCGGCGCCTCCCTGACCGTCCTGCTGCTTCCCCAATGCCAAGGGGACACCCCCTGCACGCGTCCCTGCTCGGAGGCCGGGATGCTCCCGGGAGCCGCCGCCTCTCCCGGTGCGCTCCGAGCCGACCGCCTCGCCCGCGCCGCTACCACGACCCCCGAGGAAACGCGGGACGCCCCGGGAAGAGCCCGCGCTCCTCCCGCGAGCCGCCCACGCTCCCCGGAGGGAGCGGAGCGGGAGCCCACGCTCGGACCCACGTGGGCTCCCGGCCGTCCCCCGGCTGCCCCCCGCCTGCAGAAACCGCCCGAATCCTGCCATGTCCCCATCTCCCCGCTGCAAAACTGTCCGAGCCGCCTGTCCGCTCCCTATCCCGCCTTGGGGACGAGCCGCAGCCTGTCCCGTACGGACACAAGGAACCTCTCCGCCCGGACTGCGCCTGCCCGACAGCCGCCCTGATGGGCCAAAGGCGACAAAAACGGCCCTGGCTGCGCGCGAACGCGAGGAACGGAGAGGAACCCTGCTGACCGCGCAGGACCGTCCCGCCTCTGACACCACGCTGAGGGGCGCCGGAGAAGCGAAACGCCGCACCCGCCGCACGGGGCAGCTCTGCGGAGCCCGGCCTCCCACCATGCCGACGACGGCGACGTCGAGGACGGCTCCGGAGACACGCGCTTGCGGCGCACCGACCCAACGCGCTGCCGTCCCGCCGGATCGGCTGCGTCACGGGGACCCGCAGGGCCCCTCGGCCTCCCCGGAACGTCCTCCCACGGCCCCGCTGCTCTACGCGAGGGCCCGGGGCCGGCCCCGACTCGCCGCCTCCGCTCGCGACGCCTCCTGAGCGCGCCGGCGTTGACGGTGCCGGCCTTTCCCGTGCCGTGGCTCCCTTCCCGTCCCCGGAGGCGGCGCGAGCGCCCGGCGGCCTCCGTCCCGGGACGGCCTCGCCCGCGAGAACCGCGGCCCGCGCCGGGGCCCGTTCCCGTCGATCGTTGTATTCAAAAGGTGACTATACTACCTGAGATTCGTGCATGTTACATTGTAGTTGTAACCTTTTCTAATTCGGCAAGAATAAGAGATGGTTGTGATTGTGCAGTGTACCAATAAAGTTTGACAAACTTTGTACCCGCGGCGCTTTCCTCGCCGCGCCGCTCGGCCCCGCGGCTCTGCCCCGACGGGCTCCCGCTCCTCTGCCCGGCCTCCACCGCCGCTTCCCTCCGCCCGGAGCCTCCGGAGGGTCCCGAGCGTCCCACGGGCCCCGTCCCCGCACAGCGGAATTCCGCGCGCAAAGACGCGACTCTCCCGCTGACCGCCGAGACACCCGGTGCCAAAACCGCCCTCCGCCGCCGACGCGGAGCAAAGCGCTCAGCTCCCGAGACCAGAAATCCACTCCGAATCCAGGAGACGCCGCGCGATCTCCCGCAAACGCCATGAAAAAGGCCCCGAGGAAGCGGCGCCTCCGCCCCGGCGGCTCCCACGGCTTTCCGACGGATCCGAAGAGGTTGCCGAAGCGCCTACCTGATGCTGAAGCGTCTCCCGTGGCCTCCCCCGCCGCGGCCTCCGCGAGCCCGAGTCCTCCGCCGTTCGGGAGGCCCGTGCCGGAGCCTCGCGCCGAGGAAGCCAGCGGGACGTGGGAGGCGTCCGGGACCCGTCGCGGGGCGTCCCCGGGATCGTCGACGCTCCCCGTCGGGGGGTGACGTCCGCGCGTCCCCTCCCCTTGCGCCCTCGGCAATGAGCAGCACACGCAGACGGAGCAGCCACATGGAACATTTGTTTTAATGGACAGGCAGAGAGAGGCCTCCCCTCGCCGCCCCCGGTCCCCCCCGGCCGCGCGAAACGGGGGGGAGGCCGAAAAGGACGAGCGCGAAAAGCCCCCGCTCCCCGCGCGGGCTCGGGGAGCGGCGCGTGGGGACCGCCTCCTTTTATATATATATATACATATATATACACACACACGCACACGCACGCACACATATACATATATATATATATAAAACGGAGCTAGAGAGACCTCCGCCTCCGCCTCGGTTCCGCCCCGAGTCGCGCCGACGGGCCCCGGGGCCGCGCGCGCCCCGCTCGCCGAGAGGCCCCGTCGCCTCCGAGGAGACCGACGCGCACCTAACTCCGTACACAGCATGCAGAAATGGCAGCGAAAGGACCCTGCTGAGCGCGGCGGCTAGAACGCTAACCAAAAACAAAAAATTATATATATATATATGTATATTTATATATACTGTATATATATATCCCAGAAAAAGAACAAGCGCCCACCTCCGGGCGGCGGGACGAGGCCGGCGCGGCCTCCCGCGCGTCCCGAGCGCACGCTCGTCCCCGCCGCGCCGTCCCCCGCTCTGCCTGGCTCGTGCGGCCTTTTGCGTTTCGCCTTTGTCTTTTTCTTACGAACTAACAGTTCTAGGCTCGTGTCGGAAAATATAAGCGCTGGAATCCAGAATGACTCGGAATCCCTTATTATTCCCGACGCCCGCGGGCGGGACGGCGAACGCGCAGGGAACGACCGCGTCGCGCCTCGCGCTTTGCCCCCGCGGGAACCGGTGGGGAGCCACATATATATATATACACATATATATATGTAGAGCAGGGTGTGTGTGTATATATATACATATATATATATATATGTATGGTTGGGAACACGAACGGCGGCACGGCCCGCGGAAAGACGGGGAACTCGCGGCCGAGCCGGAAACGAAAAACGGGAAGGGCGCGAGGGAAGGGGCGAAAATGGGAAAGAAAAAGACTCGGTCACGGTGCATCTTCAGCGGGAAGCCTCGGATGTCGGTGCTTTCCAAAACGGCCTCCTCTTCTCCTCCGCGTGCGCTCGCTCCGCTCTCCCCCTGCCCTGGGTGGCCTGGCCGGACGCTCTCTCAATTCGTATGATTATTTTCTGGAACGGTGAATGCTTCTGCTGCTTCTTCTTTCCTCGGGCGCTCGCTCGCTCGCTCGCCGCCGCTGCGGGGCCGCCGCTACCGCGCGGGCCGGCGCTCGGGTCAAAACTTGAGGAGCAGGTGGGCGAGCGAGAGGGGCAGCAGCCACGGGGCGCCCGCTCGCCGCCACGCGCCGTTGGTGCCGTCGTGCACCGCGCCGGGGCCTGCGGGAGGGAGCGGAGAGCGCGCCGCGTTAGCCGCCGAGGAGCGCGAGGATGCGCCGGCGCCACCGGCCAAACCCTTCGCTCCGGGGCCCCCGGGCGTCGCGCTGACGTCTCGCCCCTAAATCCGCAAAAACGCTGGGCGAATCCGGCGGACGCCCCGAGCCGGACGACGAGGCTGCTCGCCGGGCGCTCCCCACGGATCCGCCGCCGCTCGGATCGCGCGACGCCGGGAACGCCACGCGCCGGAGCCGACCCCGAGCAGCATGGAGCGCACAAAAGCCATAGCGCCTCGGTGACGCGGGCAAGAGGACCTCCCGACGCGCTTCTCCGAGACACAGAGCACGGAGAAGCGGGGACGTGGAAGCGGGGCGCGCGGGGGAGCCCCGCGAGCGCGCGGCTCCGTCACGCCGCGGCGACGGGGGGAACGGAGCCGGGGGAGCGCTCGCGCCGCGGGGCCCCGTGTTACTGACCTTTCCAGGGTGTCAGAGCGGGAGTTGTCTCCTCTAAAAATTAAAGAACAAGTCACGGTTAAGGCGGAGGAGCCGCACGCGGCTCCGGCTCGAGACGCCGCCGCTCCTGCCCGCCACATGGGGCCGGCCCGGGACCTCGCTCCTGGGGGTCCCCATCCTCGCCTCCGAGGAGGGTACGGGGACACGAAACTCGCCCGGGACACAGAGACACCCCCAAAGGGTTGTCCGTATCCTCCGTCCAACGCGAGAGAGGCTCTAATTAGCCGAGGGTTGCGCGGGCGCGAGGAGAGGCTGCTGAAGGCTCCCGGCACGGGCGGATGGCCGAGTCCGCTGCGCTCCAGGGCAAATCCACGCCATCACAGCCCGGGATTTCAATCCCAACGACATTACAAGGGACAACAACAGAGATAAGGGCAGATTCGGAACACGCCGACACCCACGCAACCGGTTTCATGACACCAGCCGCGGTCAACGGATTAGAAAGGGGAGAACCGACAGCTCTCGCAAAGCCCTCGACCCGCAGACACCATCCCTAACGAGGAGGGGGCTCTTCTGCTCGCGCTACGGAAGATCACGGAAAACCAGACAGGCTACAAAAAGGCATTTTTGGCCCGTGTTAGGGGCCGCCGCGCGCAGAGACCTGACACGTGCAGGGAGCAAGGAGAGCCCTCCCATCGCTCCGACCACACCTCCGGCGCGCGGATCAAATAGCTCCTGGATCGGAGAACGAAGCCTCTCTCCCTTCAAACCCTTCCCGCGCCCCTCTGGAAACTCATTACAACTATATACATCCAATGGGAGCGTTCAGGCCGTGCTCCCGGTTCCACGCTCCGCTCGGATCCGTCCCCTCTTCCCGCGAAGACGGCAGGCCCGTTCCCACCGCCGTCCCCGCTGGGGACTCGTCACGCCGAGACGCCGCAAACCGGCCGCCAGATCCGCGTTCCCGATCGGAAAGGGACAAAAGCCACCCCGGGGACAAACGGTGGGAGACGGCACCGGCCTCGGGACCGGGGTGCCGCGCGCGCTCACCGTAGAGGATCATGCTGGCATTGGTGTTCCCTAGCTGGTTGGAGGCCACGCAGGTGTAGTTGCCGTAGTCCTGCTCGGAGACGTTGAAGAAGGTGAGGCGGGAGAAGAAGGCTTCGTTCTCCACCTTGAGCCCTTTCTGGCCCTGGGCCAGCCTGGCGGCGGGGGACAAGGGGTGGCCGTGAGGGGCCGGCCTCGCCGGGAGCGCCCGCTCGCTTCGACACCCGCCGAAAAGAGCTTACCGCTTGTCGTCCTTGAACCACTGGAACTCGGCCGAGGGCACGGCGGAGGCCTCGCACTGCAGGACGCCCTTCTGGCCCACGGGCACCGCGGTGCTCTTGGCGTCCGAGATGTACGGCGGGTCTGCGGGGAGACGGGAGCGCGCCGTGAGCGCGCCGGGAGCCCCCCTCGCGTCGCGGCGGCGCCGCGGGGGCTCTGCCCTTGGGTCCCCAGCGGCGGGTGGCCGCTCGCCGCCTCTCCTTTCGCTCTCTCTTTTCCTTCTTAGAGGGAAAAAAGCTGATTCGCTGCTCGCTTCTTCCTCTCCCCAGAGGGTACGGGCACCGCGTCGCGCCGTGCGCTCAAAGACCAGCTCGACGGCGGCGCGGAGGGGGATGCGCAAAGTGACGCGGCTCACGGAACCGAGGTGGGGAAAAACAGGCAAAATGGGAAAGAACGGGGGAAACGGCAGCCGCTCGGGAAAGCGGAGCCACTCACAGTTGACGGTGACTTTGACTCGCTGCACGACGGGGGCCGCCACGTCGTTGGAGGCGCTGCACTCGTACTCCCCGGACTGCTCCCGCGTGATGCCCGTGATCTCCAGGTACTCGTCCTCGCTCACGAAGCCCACGGCTGCGGGGGAAGAAACAGAGAGCGTCCGTGAGCATCCGGGGGACCCGTGTCCGTGGCCCCTCCGACGCCCGCGTCCCGACGGACTCAATCGCCCGCGAGAGCGCGAGCGGATCTGGAGAAACTCGGCACCTCGTCTCCGCATCGCCCCCACGGCCGGGACGCTCCAATTGCCGCGCGCGGCATCCCCGAGCCCGGTGTCACGCTTCGTGTTCCTATAAATCTTCAACGGTGGCCCTTGGTACATATGTGTGGCAAGTGGTGTCATATTTTAATTAGGCTTGCCCTACACCAGCTGAAATTAATAATAGCTCGAATTACCGGTGTAATTTATAAATTAACATGGCTGCAGCATTAGGAAATAAATTAGCCCCGGACAGCTGGCTCTGGCAGCGAGCACCGACGGACGGAGACCGACCGTGGGTCCGGGGGCTCCGAGCGAAGCCCCCGTCCCCCGAATCCCTGCGTCCCCATGGACTGTGCCAGGGTTCTGCTCCGTCCTCAGCCCATCCACGTGGGGCAAAATGCGTCGCCCGAAGTGCGGAATCGCTAACGCCCATGGGACTCCGCGGCCAAGGGATGCGATTCCCACCGGGACGGTGCGCGACGCCAAAACGGCCCTTTTGAGATTCCACCCGTCCTGCCGCAACGCGTGCTGCAAAAAAAGGAAAAAAAAGAAAAAGCAGAAGGAGGGGGAGGAAATAAATAAATCCCTTTTATGGCTGACCTAGAATCGGCTGCTCGGGAGCACAGCGCTGCCTGCCGATAAAAGGAGGGCACGGCCGGATGCTCCGCGCGCTAACCCGGCTCCGGGTTCCGCACCGGAGCGGGGCCGGGCCCCGCGGGACGAGGCCGCCGGACACGGGAGGCCGCCGGGATTCGGATGGGCCACGGGAACGAGGAAACCGGAACCCGCTTCCCGGGCGCCCGAGCCGGCGCCGTGCGGCTCCGTCCGGCCGGGACCCGCCGGAGAGCGCGAATATTTTATGGAGATAATTTTATTAAAATGTTTACAACAATACAGATATTGGCAGCGGGCTTCAATCAATAGCGCAATTTATTGTCCTTCAAGGTGAACATTAAGCCAAGCTGCCCATTAGTCAATATTTACCTCCAAGGCCTATAAATCTTGATCCTGGCTACGGCCGCTCATGACAGCGGCCGATTCCAGAGAAGTCCAAGCAGGAGCGTGAAACATCGCTCCTTTTGGAGGGGAAACAGTAACCAGTTAATTACAGCCCCTGCGGCGAGTCGCGGCTGCCGATTTACGGCCGCTTCTGGCAGTAAAAATTAACGCGGCAGCTCCCGAACCAGCGCCGCGAGCGCCGCAGACGCCGGCTTTGTTAGGAGGGATAAAACCGGGAGCGCCGAGCGCCTTTGTTCGCGAGGAGAAACTCCTCGGGAAATAAAGGGATTATGGAAATTCATGTTGAAAGACACAAAAACCAAACAACCCCGGGACCAGCCACCCTTGAAGGAGTCGCTGCCTCGGACGCCGAGCGCGTCAAACGCGGAGACGCTCCACGCTCCCGTGGCGCGCGCCGGAGCCCGCGAGCCGGCACGCGGCCGGAAGCGCCCGCTCGCCGCGGATGGCCCCGGGGACACCGCTCCGCGCTCAGACCGGACCGACGGGGCCAAATGGACCCGAGGGCCTTTGCCTGCGGCCGAACCCGGGTCCGTTCGGAGCACGCGGGCCGCGCCGGAGCGCGCCGAGCACTTAAGGGCCGTCGGCTCATTAGAGATGAGCCTGAGCGCTCATTAGAGATCCGCTTCCCTTAATGCTATCCACATATTATGACAAGCACGGAGCCAGGCGGCTTCCTCCCGCGCCCGCGGCCGGCCCGGAGCGCGCCGGCACGGCCGCGTCCCGCGGGCCCCCGGCACGGAGCCGCGTCTCCGCGCTCCCCGCCGCGCCGCCTTCGCCGCTCGCAAGGTGAGAGAGGACGGCGGCGCCGGAACGAGCGATCCTCCCGCGTGCCCTCTCCCAGCAGCGGCCCTAATTCATTTTTCATGGCCCCGCGCGGTGACAAAAGCCGCTGCTGCTCTCTTGTAAGCGTGCGCCGGGCCATAAGTCAGAGCTGATGCGCGTTTTCCCCCCGGGTGCCGAAGCCGGGCGCTTGATTTAATTTGTCCCCTCGCTCGGCACGCGGCCTCTGCCGACGAGGCTCTCCGGAGGGTGCCGCAATGCCGGCGAGCGACGGAAACATCCCCAGGATGGGAAGCGAGGGCAGGATGGCGTGAGGGAAGGGAAAACCAGCAGCCAGGGCGGCCGAAATCCGCCTGCGGCAGCAGGGATCGCTCCGGGCCTCCCCCGCGCGTCCCAGGGGCCGTGGGGCGAGGGCCGCTCGCGCCTCTCCATCATCTTTATCCCGTCTTTATTTTTCCAGACACGCTATTTTCCGGCCCAGTGGCCTTGCGCTGTCCCTCGTGTTTTATGGCGCTGATGTCTCCATTCCGGGAGCATCGCTGGCGATACCGCCGCTTCGTGATAGGAGCCGGGGAAATATACGGGCGGGCGGGCGGCGAGACGGACGCGCTCGCCACAGCCGGGGGACACGGGGTCCGGCCAGTCCCGGGCACGTGCCAGGGCTGGAAAATGCAACAGCAAGAGAGGAAAAGCTGCTGTAAATAAGAGTGGCGGATGGCAGCAAGGGGAAGGAGCCACGGGCTATGGCGCTGCCGTGGCTCTAAATTATACTGCAGGAGGCGGCAAACAAAAGAGGCCGAGAGACAGAGGCCGGGAGGAAGAAGAATTGCCGTTGTTTTACCGGGCGCACGGGCAAGTTCAGGGGATCACAATAAGACTATTATTATCTCGACTCGGCCGCGAGAGGACAGGAGAGCAAGAGGCGGCTCTTCCCGGCGGCGGAAGCGCTTCCGAGCGCATCCCGTGCGCTCCGAGCGCCCTTCGCGCCCGCGGCCCCGGGAGAGGGGGCTGGCAACCTGCCCTGCCTAATCCCGCGGCTCCCGACTCCTCGCGCGCTTAATATTCACGACAGAGAGAACATTTCACGGCGAATTGGACGCACGTTCAACTGGAAATGGAAATTTTATGACTGTTCTCACTCGGAGCTGCCGATTACACCAGCTGAGAAAACACGGGAGCAAATGAACAACCTGCGAACTGTAAAGTATATTAATAATGAAATCACAGCCCGGGAAATGAAGGCTTTATTCTGTTTATATTCTGCCCCATTAATAGGAAGCACTCGCGCTAGCTCCACCCCATTAGCCAGCAACCCGGGCAGAGCAGGGGCACGAGGAGGGCAGGTCGGCGACGTCCCCGCCGGGACCGGCCTCCGCAAACTGGGAAGCGCCGGAAAGTCCGGAACGCCGGACATTGGACATTGCCGAGCGATGTTTAGGCAACACGCTGAAGCGGAGAGGGTTTTTTTTTCCTCCTTTTCTTATGAGGAAAGCGTCGCCTCATTTGGAGCTGGTAGGGGTCTGGTTATTTTTGTACTATGAGGCGTCTTTTTAAGGGCGGCGCTGCCAAATACGCAAACAAATCAGCTCAGCGGGTTCGTTCGCACCACGCAGGCAATCAAACGCGTTACTTATATCCGCGTACATCCAGAGAAGCGTATAACCTCCTAGTGCTCCGGAATAGCGGGAGGAATGAGGGCGCATCAATGGGGGGAGGAAATACAGCCGCTCGGCGCGCAAGGCTCTTCCGCAACGAACGCGATCCCGAGGGCCCCGGATGCCGTCGGATCCCACCACTCCGGACCCGACGCTGGGAAGCAACCCGGGAGCTTCCCGGTTCCCTGCCACCCCGGTGGCCGTGTCCGGCGCGCGCCGTGGCCGCGCGCGTCCAACCCGGCGGCAGATTTACAGGTTAGCGATGATCGAGCGGAGCGCCCGGCGGCCAAATTAATGCCGGCTATAATGTAGTTTACCTCATTAAACAACGCGCACCAAGATCCTGTCTGTTGTAAAACAATTGGTCTCTGAAGCCTAGTGTTCATCTTCCAGGGTTGCTGGGAGATAATAAATGGGTAATATTCCGGCGATAATGGTAATGGAGTCACGGCTCAGAGCTAATATTATGGCAAAGCAGTAATTATTTCAACAGTAAACAAGGGGACGGTTGAGCTGCTGACGGGGCCGCAGCCTCTCGCGACGCCTCGGCCACGTTAGCCCCGGGCTACCAGAAGGGAGGCGAGCTCGCCCAGCTCCTTTCCTGCTAGTGGTGGCCGCTACTTCATGGCTAGCAAAGCCCGGACACCCTGTGCCCCTTCGTGTCCGGGCGGGAGGGAATCGCTGCATCCCAATCCGCAGGGCCGCTCCCAGAGTCCCTTCCCTGCTGATGTATAGACAGATGCTCTCACGAGACCCCTGCCACATTAGGCCGCTCTGCCTCATCTATCTCGAGCACGCGCGCGAGCGGCGATGACCGCCGTGCCGCGGCACCGCGTGGCCCCACCGTGTTCATCCTCCTACTTCCCGATCGGCCCTCCTGCAAGGACAGCTCCATCGAGCCAAGCCGTCACGTTGTCACCGCTGACACCCGCCACCCTGGGACGTGCGCCCGAGTCCATCCTACTACAGCAATAACCTGAGAGCAACGGGAGAAACTCGGCTCCTGACCGGAGGCGACGCGCGCCTCGTTGCTACAGTTTGGGTAAATACTCTCTCTTTGCCGTCGCCCTGCGCTGCTGCTCGTGGGCCCAAAATTCCAGTTTGCCCCCATGAGAAACAGCCCGACAACATGGCAATCGCCATGACGATGTCCGAGGTACCCAAAAACACCCAAATAAAGCGCCCAGTAACTATGGAAACACCTGAGGGACGGAAACCCGATCCAGGGCTGGAGCAGCTCTCCCCACTTTACGGATGTGGGACGAGAATAAATCTGAGGCGTGGGATCCAAAGTGAAGCCCGTCACCTAAAAGCGCCAACACGTATTGGCATGCGGGCGCCGAAACACACCGGTCCGTGAGAAGGGATACAGCCCGCAGCACCGCATAGATGGAGCCCGACCGCGGCGCCTCGCGCCTCCCCGACACCCACGTGTCCCTTTGGGTCCTGCGGCGGCCCTGAGGCAGGGACCAAGGGCATCCTGAGCCATTTCAAAACTCCCTTTGAGTTCTGAAAGGAGGAGGCCTAACCGCGGCCAAAAGCAGGTAAGAGCTGCTGCTGCTGCAAATTACGCGGCGCCGCGGGTAATTTCTGATTAGCTTGCTCTTCCTCTCTCGGCGCATCCTCAGTTTCCATAGCAGCTAAGACCTAAGTAAAACGGGAACATCTGGTTCAAGCGCAGGTAAAGATTCCCTGGGGGAAGGAACCTGCTGGATGGCAGCGAACACGGAAAGGGGGAAAAGTCTTCTGGAAGACGGTGGGGCGAGGAGCCCGTCTTACCTTTGGGCGAGATGTGTCTCCAGGTGATGGTGGGGTCTGGCCTGCCCGTGGCTATGCAGGTGAGGCTGACGTTGCCGCCCTCGTTGATGGAGACGTCGGAGGAGATCTCGGTGATTTTCGGAGACACTGCAAGGACACGGAAGGGGGGAGTTAAA
This sequence comes from Tinamus guttatus, assembly GCF_059628265.1. Classification (NCBI taxonomy): domain Eukaryota; kingdom Metazoa; phylum Chordata; class Aves; order Tinamiformes; family Tinamidae; genus Tinamus; species Tinamus guttatus. The sequence continues at coordinate 16,647 of NW_028288677.1, forward strand.
TGGCAAGTCAACGCTCCGAGCGTGCGCGGGGGAGGATTGGCCTTCCCCCCGCTATCCCTACCGAGCGGCCTTATCCAACTCGGATGTAAAACACAGGGGAAAAAGGGGGAAGGAGAGGACGGGGGGATGGAGGAGAAGGGCAGAAGCCGGAATTCACGCCCCGAGCCCCCGGGGAGCGCGGAGCGGCGGCGGCGGCCTCGCACGCGCAGCCTCCGCCGCGCAGGTAAGTAATTTATCGATCCGTAAAGCACCGCGAGACGCTCTGCGAGGGATTATGTCACGCCAGCGCCGTGCAATAAAATAAAAAATGATGGATTTTTGGTGAACACGAGGGTGATTTAGGGTTTGTAGTTGGAAGTGTAGTTAAAGTACATTTTAAGTGGAAATCAAGGTGGGTAATGAATTACTCTCTGTTTTGAAGGGCTGCCGGGAGTCGGTTTTCCACAGTTCCCGAGGACGACGGCGGGTCGGACGTTCCCGGAGCAACGGGGGCTCCAGGGCGGGACAACGCGGGGCGCGAAGACCCCGCCAAAGGATTTTGCTTCCATTAAAACACACCGGGAAATGCGCAGCGCTGGGATGCGGGAAACGTGCCCGGGTTATCTCGGGACACGCTGGGAAAGAGACTTGTCCGTCTCGAGCCGTCTCCTTCAGCCCCCGTCGGATGAGACGAGGCAGAGGGGAGGCCGGAGCGGCTGGGAAGGAAACGAGAGCGGCGACGTGAGCGAAGTCTTTAGCTAACCCTTAAATTAAACCCGCGCTGGCAGGATTTAACACGACAGTTATTGTATGCTAATTAAATGTTTGAATAATTAACCGCACGAACTACTCAAAATGCCTTTCTCCAGATGTAACAGGTATATTATAAGGCTTTTAACACGCAGGGGAGAAAAACCTTAATAAATAAGCGATCGCAGATACACGCTCCACGCAAGCCTACGCTAAAAGGGCCGTATCCTGTTCCATGGTGATGGGACCGGCGTTTCAGCAAGCTGAGTTTGCCCTCGCGTTTCGTGGCTACGAGGCTGGGAAGGGTTTGGGCTCCAAACGCGCTCCAAGACTTGCACGAGGACTTGCTGTCCCTGTCAGACCAGAACCACACCGCTTCCCGCCTCGTCAAACGCGCCACCCTCCGTCTTCCCATGCGCGCGACGTCTGCTCCGGATCAAAGGCGAGCGCCGGGAGCGACTCCAAAGCGACTCCGATGCGCGCCGGCAGCTTCCCGAGCGCCGCGCCGGCGGAGTTCCCGCTTCCGATGCCTCTCGTTTACACTTGTCACCCACAAGACACCTCCGTGTCTTACAGGGCGCTACGACAACAGGTCCTAATTCAGCAGCAAGGGCAAGGGCAATTCCTGACCTGCGCTTCCTTCCAAGCGAGCCCCATAGGAAGACACCCAGAAACGAGGAGGACGTACATAAGGGCCTTAATGAGCAACTAATAGCGAAGGGATGGCAATTCCTCTCTAAAAATACGGCACAACGAGACGTGTCGTACGGCGCCAAGACGCGTCTAAGGGATTTCCAGGACGGGCAGCGCTTCCTGCGGCAGCAAAGCTCTCCGGAGCTCGCAGGACGCGCACCTCTGCATTCCCTATGCAAGGCCTCGGAAGAGGCGGAAAACTCCCGGATCCAGAAAGCTTGAGGCACTCGCCTCTTCCTCCCGGCTCCGCGCCGCTGGAAGCGCCGTTAATCCTCCCGGGAAAAGTCCCGGCACGGGAATGAGAGGAAAAGCGCGGCGCGCGCATGCCCAGGTTGGGAGGCGACTGCTCGCTAAGACAAAGCTCGTCAAAGGCGTCACCTCAAAAGGTTGAACGTCTTTATTAGATTCCTGCCGGGCCCCCCGAGATCGGAGGGACACGACGAGAGGATTCTCAGCGGAGCTGTCATCATCCAGAAACTAATTAAAGGCTGCGCGGGAAGTCGGGCCGCGCGCGCTCCGGAGAGCGAAACGCGTTAGCGAGCGGAGTCGGGAAAAATATTACAAGCCAACTTCGGATCGGAAAGGGCCAGCTGGGGATTTGACAACGACGTGCCTCTCCCTGTCTTTCTTCCCGCTCCTCCTGCCTTTTTTCCCTTCTTTCCCAACACGGCCGCAATCTCGGGGTATTCCGGGAACGGGGAGCGCGCGGACCCATCGCACGGATGCGGGAGCCGGAGCGTCATCGCCAGGGACAGCTCTGAGTCCCTCGTGCAGCCGGTGCCTCCAGGGAATATAGGGCAGATACCTCTGCAGCGAAGCCTTAGTTAAAAAGATGCTCTTTAAATTACATTTTGGCCATCTCGAGCAGAGAGGTCCTGCGCATGCACACTGTTTTTTCCTTTATGTTCCATCTAGAGGCTTAAAAACACACAGAGAAAAATAAATCTCCCTACCATGGAAAACACACCGCGCTCTTGCACCCTGCCTCTTATCCTCGGCAGCTCTTGTGCCGCCTCGTCCCCGACTCGAGCACAAAATGAGCGTTTGCGATTCCCCCGTCCGCAATGACACTAATCTCCTGTGCGGAGCGGGCCCAGGGAAGGCAGGGCTTCCAGAAACACCGGAACCGGCCCCAAAATGATGGTTTTAACCTCCAAAAACACTCAGAAAAAACGCGGCGACGAGGCAGGGCCATCCGCGCACGAGCATTTTCCATACGGATTGCTCCCTCGCTTCCTGCTTCTCCTAAACGCCACCCTGGAGCTTGCTTCGGGGCCACCCTCATGCCTCAGGGGAGCTAAGAGGACCTCCAGGAGCTCTTCTCCATCAAGCGACCTTCGCTTTGCCCATCTCTCTTCCAATGTTCTTCCCAACACGCTCACGCTCGCCACGGAAGGAACAGCTTCACCCTCTCTGCGTCCTCCTCCTCCTCCTCCTCTTCTTCCTCCCGTCTATTCATTGGCTTGGGCAGATTTTCTTTCCCTTCCCTTCCCCTTTCATTTCCAAAGCCTGCGATGCCCCGATTCAAAATCATCGCCGCTTTTAACCCGCCGCGGCCCTCTTTAATTAAGTTACTTTCCATTATTTTTTATCTAGCCCATTTGTCTACATCCCCCCTCGCCCTCCCTTCCCTCCTCGCCGCGGCTCGGGCTATGAAAGCTCGTGTTTCCATTGGGCTAACAATCACGTCGGAGTTGTTAAACGCTATTAAATCGGATCACGCCGGTCACCGGACTGCGGTCGGCGAGCTCCGATATTTACTCGTGCCCATCAAACGGGAACGGAACCGCGGGAGCGCGCGGGGCCGGAGGGGACGAGCTTATCCCGCCCGCGGTGCCCGCGAACGAGCGGAATCCGCCCGGATTTCCGAGCGAGTTCAAAGGGAACTCTCGAGCTGAACCACGAACGTGCCGCAATGTCTTTAATAAATCAATTACTCGTTGGCAGGGAAGCGGCGCCGCTTCTCCAAGCCTTGTCATCGCCGCAGCCTCGCTGTGTTTTAAGTGCCCAAAAGCCACGGAGAGGGTAGAGCGAGCCAAAAGAAGGGCTCAAAACAAAGAAAAACTCCCGCTGTCTCACCAGGGAAGAAAAGATGCGGATAGAAACGCGCGTATTGCAAAAAAATCCCCGGGACAACCCGAAATAAAGTATAATAAGGCCGGCCTGCTTGGCCGGGGGCAAACTCCGGTGCCCGGCATGAATCCGCGCCGCGCGCTCAGCGCGAACGGGCACGAAGCGAATCCGCAAGTGATGAACTCCGCTCGGAGCCGAGGTCTCACACGCGGCGCCGAGAGCCTGGCGAGGCCATCAATTACCCGGCCCTGCTGCCAGAGGAGCAGAGAAATAGTTTTTCGGCCAAAAAAAGAGAAGATAGGGAAGGAAAGCGCCGCGAAGGAGGCATTAATTCTGCAAGTGGGGACAAGTGCCTGCGAAAGAGCTGGAGTGGCGCGGGCTGCAGCACTTGGGCATGCGGAACACGTCTCTGCCCCACAGTGAGGAAAGTTGGGCCGAACGGGGTGGCTTTTCTACCCACAGGCGTCCAGTTGCTAAGAGGAGCAACCGACCGCACCAGAAAAGCCCAAACTAGAAATTCAGAGGGTTTCAAAAACACCGTTTGCCTGCCCTTTCTGCACGTTTTTGCCTTTTTAAAGCTCCTTGCTTTCCGTTCCTTTCCCCTTTGCTAAACCACTCGCTGCAATTGCAGCAGCAAAGACAAACGGCGGAACGCAAAACCTCCCCAGTGCAAAGGCCCAGCAAAGCCAGCGCAATTCGGACCCTCTGGACACCTGGGCGCTTGGCACGGCTGTGCCACGTGCGGCTCCGCGATAGGAAAGGGGTGGTTGGAAAACGCACCAGGCGCCGGTCCAGCCACTCGCATCCCTGCGGCGCCCGGGGCTTCCATCCCCTGGTTTAGCACGGATTGGCACGGGACGGAAAACGCCGCCGCGCCAGAGAGGTGTTTGGGCCAACGGGCACTGTCTAGGCCCGACCAACTCATCTCAGGTAGGATCTGTGCCGGATCGCGAGGTATCCCTGCCTGGAAAAGATGCCAGGCCCTTCCTGCCGGTCCCGTTCCCACCTGCCAGGTGACACGTGGGCAACACAACTGCAGAGAGGTGGTCGAGGTGGCCTCCAACAAGCAAGTCCTCTCGGGTGGCCTCTTGCAAGTCCTCAGAGCGCCAATCCTCGGTCCCAGGCTCCCCATTCCCGACTTAACCCCAGGGGGACCATCCCGAAAATCATCTCTAAATGTCCCAAAGATGAGCCAGATTAAAGGACCAACCTGTAATTTATGCTCCAGACTCGGGGTTTAATAATGCAACAGCAAAAATCAATATTTAATAAAGCAAATGATGGGGAAAAACACTGAATGGGAGATGAGCGGCTGCTCCTCGCGTTTCCAAACCGGCAGCTCCCGCAGGAGAGTCATGAGCGCGCCAGGGCTCAGCAAGGAGAGCAAGAGGCGCCTTCCCGGGGCTAATCCGTAGGGATGTCGCATCCCGCGCTCGGGACGCTGCTACGAGGCCGTCCCTTGGCATGAGCTGGGCACGGAACCATCAAAACCGCGGCGGCCCCGAGAGCCGGACGCGGAGCGAGCGCTCGGAGGGGGATGCGAGCGCGGAGGACGAGCGGCTCGGGCTCCCTCCATTGGAGGCAGCCGAAAACTGCACGCGGCACCGGTGACGCGGGGCTCTCCGGAGCCGCGCGGTGCCCTTGGGTGCCTGGCAGACCCCTCCGACGCTCCCCTCGTCCCCTGCCCGCCCGCTCGCTCCGGCGGGATGATTTGTAGCCTGCGCCGGGATCCTTCCCCATGAAAGATGACATATAAACCGTTATCGCTCCGGAACAGCCGCATGCTATAAAACGCCCGGCAGAAGGATCTGGAAGGGCGCGCAGGGAGCGCTCTCCATCCCTCGCTGCAGAGGGCTGTGGCATGATGGGGACAAACCCGCCCCGGCGGCAGCACCGGGGCTCGGCCTCCCCGTCGCGGCCGTGCCCGCGTCCAGGCCGCGCGTCGCCATGGCGACGGGCGCGCGCGGTGACTGCAGCAGCGCGGCGAGCGCGCGCGCCACTGGCGTTCCCGGAGCCGCAGAGAGCCCCGCGGCGGCGCCGCCCGGCCCGCCACCGAGCTCCTGCTCTCCCCCCTCCCCGCGACATGATCGCTAATTAATAAGAGCGCTCGGCTCTCCGTCTTCAAAGGCCTCCGCCGACACGAGCGAATTAATCCCCGCCGCGGAGTGGGGGACAATTATTATCTCTGCCGCGCAGATGTTAAACTGATCCGCGACGGGGTCAAGCGACGCGGGGACGGGCAACGGCGCCGCGCCGGGCTCCCCTTTGCCTTCCCGGAGCCGGAGGATGCTCCGGCAGAGCGCGGCGCTCCGGCCGCTTTATCTCGGCACGCGCAGCCGCTCCGGGGGCGCCGGGCGAGGTGGCACCCGCGCGCACCGGCCCCAGGTAATTAGCCATCAAACGGGGCCCGGGGTTTGCAGATTAGCCGAGGTCGGCGCGGCAGAGGGAAAACTCATTTACGCCAAGCAAAAGGAGGGAGGTGACGAGTCGCTGCGGTGACAGCGACGAGAGCCAGACGGGGCCACGGACGCCGATAAAGAAACAGCCAAGCGCTAATATCCCCCCGCCGCCTTTTTCTTTTTTTTCCTGCCTTTTTCTTCTTTTCTTCCTAGGCGCTCAAGTTCCACCATTTCCTATCATGCAAATGCGCGTGTCTAAGTGAGATTAAACTCCGGCAGGCACCGAGCCTCCCTCGCCGCGTCCATTCCCAGCACCGAGATAAGGGCAACGTCTCTTAATGCATCTTACGAGGCAGGGGCAGCGCTTTGCCGCCGCGCTGGGGACGGCTCCTTATCAAGACAAATAGGGTTTCGCAGCCACCAGCCTCCTGGACGCTGCCGCCTCCCTCCCCGAGCCCCGAAACACGGGGAACGGCCGCGCTCCGCGTCTCCGACAGCCCAAATATCCTGCAGGGAATGGGGAGATGCAGGGGGTGAAAGAGGTAGGACCGTAAGGAAACAAGGGGGCGAAAACGGGAGCCGAAAGCGTCGTGTCCCCCGAGTCAGCAACCTTGCGGGCAGGCAGAGGTTGCCACTAAGGGGACATTGATCAATGGTCCCCTCCCTCCACTGGGGCCAGCCTAGGAAAAACTCCACCGCATTTGCAGCCGACCAGGATTAAGTTGGATATTAGCTATACATTTTCTAATTATAACAGGAGAAGAGCTGGCCTAGGGAGACTGAAGAATCTGCCTCGTCAGAGGTTTTCGCACGTGTTTGCCGGCGCCGACTCTGCCTCGTTGCAGGGACAGGGGCGAAATTAGCTCCAAAGGTGCCTTCCGTCCACCTATTTTGGGATCTCGGCCACCAAGGCAATCAATCTAGATAGAAATAGGCCCCGATTCTCGTTATTTTTAAGTGATTTTCTCCCTCGGGGGAGCATCCCCAACCCACATAGCCTCGAGCGAGCTGCTTATCCCAGGAAACCCATCCGGAGCCGCGATAAATCATCCCACATCGCCCGATAGCAACTTCCAAGCCCACGGCCGATCGACTTGTAGCTTTAGAAACTTGGGCAGGCAATAAGAGAGCGTGAGATAAGCGGCGAGGACCCGGGATGGCAACGCATCCGCTTGGGCTCACCACTTAACGGAGACGGAGCGAGTCCAGCACTCCGGAGCTCGCTCGATTGCTCCAAGAGGAAAAAGGAAGAGAAGGGCCGGGAGGGGAAGGAAAAAGCCCCGTTCCTCCCCTCTGCTATTCATTAGGCTGTCAATAACGCGCGGGCCCGGCGTATCGACGGCGGATTAGCTCGAGCCGGCTCTGTGTACAAGAGCGATGCCTTTTTAACCCAGCTTGTTTCCCAATCGATACGCCCATCAGCATTCGAAAATTAGCCCGAGATGAAATTCCGATACTCGGGATGGTGTGGCACGCTAAGAGGCTGCTGGCCGCATCGCGGCAGGAGGAAGAAATAAAAGAAGCTGCTAGCAAGGGATTAGAAATTTTCCATTAATCCTCCCCCAGGCTGCCTGCACCAGGACCGTGCCGGTCCCCATATGTCCCCCTTGCAGCATCTTTTCTCCCAGCGCAAACTTTACTGCGAGCATTGCCTCTGGCGAAGCAAAAAACATGGAAATATAGCAAGGAAACGCCAGCGACGTGGGTACAACCGATTACTTGGGGAAACGGCTCTTGTGCTATCGGCGCCTGCTCTAGGAAAGTCAAGTAAATGCAACCGCCTGGACATCATCCAGCTCCACCGGGTCTCTCCAAAACAGCCCACGACTGCACTGGGCCTTCCAGGGCAAAGGGATGGAGAGAAGGGTCAGAGCGCCTGGGAAAGGGTGAACGAGACTTCAGGGGTGGATGGAGCGACGGGATCACGGGTAAAACGGGGCAAAAAAGCCGCGCAAGAACCGCGCTACCGAGCCGGCTTCGCGGCCTGCAGGCCTCGCTCTTACCTTGCACGATGAGGTGGACGCGCGAGGTCTTGGGGTGATTGTCTGTCTGCACGGAGCACGTGTAGGGCCCCTCGTCGTACACGTCCACGTCCTGGATCTGGATGCTGTACTGCGTTTTGGTGTTGGCCAGGAGCACCACGCGCGGGTCCAAGCACCACTTGTCGTTGCCCGCGTAGAGGATGCTGCTGCGGTTGAGCCAGGCCACTCGGGTCACCCGGTTATCCACGGAGCACCTGGGGGGAGACGGAGGCTGCGCGTTAGCCCGATGCTGCCCGTGCTCCCGTCCCCAGCCCCTCTCGTAACTCTCATGATTTCGAGTCGCGGTGCAAGCAGCAGTTGCATAGACCAAGCACGGCCGTTCTCCAGAGAGGACGGTGCCCATGTTGGATTGGCCACGTGCGAGCGCCAAAATCCATCCAAACTGGGGGCCCGGGAGATTTCCCAAAGAACTTTGCGATTCCTTCAGACTCGCAGAGACCAGAGAGCCCCCTGATTCCAGCTGAACTAATGAGACCTCCACCTAGGAGGATAAGGACAACAAGCCCGGAACAATTCAAGGCGAAGCTACTGCACGAGCCTGCCCTATAGTCCCATATCCCCAACGCTCCAATCCTCCTTTTCCACAACCAGCTCCATGCAAAACACCTAGAGCCAGGGAGCGGGAATGCCCGTGGCAATGCTTTGCCAAGGAGAGATGGATTTTTGAAGCTAGAACCCCAAGTGTCGGTCCATCCTCCCTCTCCGACGCGAAAAACGTCAGATAAATTAAGCAATTTTATTGCTGTTCTCTAATGATATTACGATAATAATAAATTCCATGTGAGCAGATTTTTACGAGCTACATAAAAAAGCAATAGATTTACCCTGGGCTGAACACCAAGATCTCTGTCCTTGCTGGCGCGGTCGCGTTACGACTTGAGCAGGCCCCAAGAACAGAACTCGAGATCCCATCCCCAAAGATGGTTTCATCCTATCTGTGCTCTGCCGCTTTTTGCTACGGCGGTCACCGAGACCTTGGGCTTGCAAAGAAAACACGGGGGGATATTTGGCCCCCGACTTTGCTCCGTTCAACCAGAAAGGCTCCCGCAAATGCAACATTCAGCAGCAATGCAAAAAAAAAGACACCGTCCACCCCCAGCGCTAAAGCCACCTCGCAGAGAAGAGCCCAGGGTAATGAAAACCCAGACGTGGCTCGAATTCTTCGCACCAACCCCTTCTGCAGAGATTACCGCTGAGGGCCGACAAGCAGGCTGCACTAAGAATATATATTTCCTCTCTCCTCCGCGCGATTTTTTGGGGCTGAAACGCATCAGCCTGGAGATCCCTGGATAATAATGGAGCCAGGGAGTGTGTAATCCAGGCCTTCCCGCTATCACATCGGCATTTAAGCGCTTTTGAAAAGCGACGGGGCTCGGGTAACGCATGAGGTGGCAGGGAAATAGGCGCTTTCGCCCTTCACAGCGCCTGCTCCCGATCTCCCCTTATCGCCCGCGCGCGCTCTCCAGCCTGGCTTGAAGGCAGCCTCTCGCCTTCCTCCCCGGAGCCGAGCCATCCGGAGCAGCTCCCGTTGGGATGGATGCGCCCCGGCCCTCCCGGATGGCATGAAGACGGGAGAGGAGGTGGCCTCGCGCTGCGGGGGGAGGTTTTTAATTACTGAAATGCGCTAATTGGCGCCCGGCGCTCGTTGGCGTTGCTGCGTCCTCGCACCGGCCGCCGTGCGCTACGAACGATCGAGCCAAGCAGCCCGCCGCCGGCGGGGAGCTTCGCCGCCTGGATTTATCCCTGTGATTATCGCGTTTTATTGTTATTTATTAGGATTAATTAAAGGCCGGGCTTGCGAACAACTCAATCCCGTCTCAGGCACCGCGTCCCGCTCCGACGATATCGGCGCTCCGGCGCAAACCGAGGACGATCATAAATCCCCGAGCAAAGCGGGGACCCGAGAGCATCGAGCTCCGGGGCGCTTAGGATGCCACGGGGGTCTCTCCTTAACGAGGCTGCGGAGACTCCTCGCCTCGTTATAATTTCCCCCCAACGGAGCCCTAGGAGTCGGAAGCTGCAAACGTTCCGGCTCGTGTATTTACCAGAAAGGCAGCGGGGAGGGTCGGAATAAATATTAGAGCTACCTCTGGGTTTCAGGAAAACAGCCTCTTGCCCGGTGGCAGGGCCCTTCCTCTCCCTGCCCTTGGAAAGCTTTTCCAGGCTCACCGGGCACCTCCTTTGCAGGGAGGGCGAGTTACCGCGTGTTTGCAAAGCACCTGATTGCCTCGACGGAAAGTTTATACATGCAATGATTCGCGCTAATTGCATTAATAACAACACGCCGGGCTCGGAAAGATCCACCTTGGTTCATTGCCCGGGATACGCCGAGCTGCAAACGACTCCCGGGATGCTGCCTTAGGCCGGTGTACCGGCAAGGAAACATGGAAAAGTGGGAGCATCCAGGGAGCCGTGGACATGCAGCTCCCGCTGATATTCCCCTCTACGACTGCGAGGGAGCAACCCTTGGAGCTGCTCCTTCCAATGGGAACGGTGAGGGGGAAGCGAGCGGCCACAAGGAGCGCTGCAAACGAAAGGATGAAGGGCATGGATGGAAGTGACGTTGGGAAAGAGGCCCCGGGGAGAGCACGGGACCGAGTGTTGGGTATCAAAGGCCGCCGGAGAGGCTTCCCGGCGGCCCGGGATGCTGCGGATCGGGAGCGCGGAGGATGCACCCACCGCGCACGTCCCGGCGTGCTCGCCCTCCCCTCTCCCCTTGAGGACATCATCCTTAAAATATATTTCATTTCACAGCTGCATGATGGTACCACAAAATCCTGCGAATCCAATTTAAGAACAGATTACCTCCTCACTTACTTCATTTGAAGCAATTACATGTTAATTTTCATTGAGACCAGCCTAATGCATACCAATCTGATGCTGCAATCTCATTTGAATACTTGAGGGAACGCGACTCGGGCTCCGGGCTCGGGAGGCTCCTTTTTAAAGGGCCACTTCACATTTCCTTCCTTTTTTTCCCCCGGGTATTTATGGCGCTCCTCCCTTAGCGCTTCCAGCAGCTGGTGCCACTCGTGAGACCCACTCGAGAGGCCGAACAACGTTTGTGATTCAGCCCCGAACGAGGGACAACACGGGAGCTTCCTCCTCACGCTGCCCTCCAAAACTCGGCCGCCCATCACAGATATTATGGACAACGGGATTTGGGATACGGGGGCTTGGAAGCCAAGGGTTTCCAGCGCCCAGATCCAGGGAAAGGGGTGGATCGCTCACCAAGCTAATGGCGAGCTCTCTTCCTCGCAATTAATAAAATCTTAAAAATAGCAACTGCATCCCCATGGAACCAAAGCGACAGGAGTGACTCCGCTTGCCCATTTCCCACAGAACCAGCTCGGTCCGGGTATGAGTCTTTGAAAACGCATCCTTTATAGTTCCCCGTTTTGATGTCGCATCTGTAAGAATATATGGGTTTTTTTTTCTTCTTCTGCTCACCCCCTTCATCCTCTTAGGAGATGTCACCCTTTGAACTCTAATTTTTATTTATTTTGTTTTTCTAGGAAAAGCTTTTCTGACTCCCCATGGAGCATGGGAAGGATAAAAAAAAAAAAAAAGCCTTCAAGAAGTGCCCAAGATTTAATTTTCTATCAGAGGAATGGAAAGAGAAATTTGCAGATGATCAAACAGATTCAAGTACCTTAAAAGAGAGGCCCAAGACGCGGCCACGCCGGACCTGTCAGCGGAGACAGGGAAGGAAACAGCCCTGGAAACGGGAGCGGAATATCTGGATGTTATCAGGACGGCACCGTATGATTTTCTCATTTGCAAGCGCCTCGCGGTGCCTGGGTCTCGAAATGAGTTATTCCTAAAGTGATTATTTGTTGTTGAAAATGTCATCCTGGTGGGAAATTCCGTGAAAAAAAATAAAGGAAAAAAAGACAAATCGCGGAGGTTCCCCCTGCGGCCGCCCTCTCTTCTCAATGATAATAACCCAGCTCATCGCCGCGCTCCCGGAGAGCCCAACTCCGCGTTGGGAAGCGGCGCGTGGAGAGCGAGCGGTCCCCGATCCAAGGGTTTCTATGGAGCGCGCACGAGGCCGCCGTGATAAATCCGAGTACTCGGCTATTCCTCCTCTTAACCGCACTGCAAAAAGCCTCCCAAAAACACGCCCGGGGTTTCACGCATCCTGCTAAGGCCGTTCCCGTTTTTGGCCTTCTCAAAGTCACGCAAAGCACCAGAAAAACTTATGGAGCCTCAGAAAGGGGAGGATTTTTAGACATCTCGTTGCCGCATGAAATTACCCAAGTCCAGGGAAGGATTAGATGGTTTTTTCTGGATAAAAACAGCACCTGAGGCTCCACCACACAAGGCCGAAACCCTGGAGAAGGGCCCAGCTCACGCACACGCGCTCATATAGGCTCGCTTGCCAACGAGCCTATAGAACAGGCAAAACCCCATTTTTTTTCCCCAAAAAAGGAAGGTTTGCCAGAGCGAGGTGGGGATTTGATAGCCCGAGAGACTCCTTGGCTTCCCCTGCCTCCTCCTCCAACACCTTGTGCACGTTTTTCTTTTTTTTAAAACCAGAATATGAATGTGTTTATTTATAAATCGAAATTCAAACTAATTATTAGCTGGAGGCTTTCAAGTAAAAATGTAGGTCATGCAATATTATGTGGGATAATAGCAATTGTTTCAGCTCCAGGAAGCGCATAAGTAATGGAGAGCGGCGCGGCGGAGCGACAAAGGGCCCTTCCCATCCGCAGGGGGATGTTCATCCCCAAAACTCCCTGAAGTTCCAGAGGAAACCTCGGGATAGGTCCCAAAGCCTTCCAATTTCTGCCTGTGGCCCGGGTCTTGCATGCCAAGGGGAGCTGCTCGTAGGGAAATCGGTTTTTCAGCAAAAAACCCTCAGCAGCCAGCGAGATTTGGGGAGTTACGGCGCTTGTCGTCACCGTGGCCGAGTTCTAATCTCCATTTCAACTCGCGAAAGGTTTTCTTTTCCTGCAGAAATACAAGGATCTCTCCCCCCATCTTAGAGCTCATCTCTCCTAAAGAAGCTCGCGCGGCGATCATCAAAAATAAGCCCTCCGAGCCTAAGCTCGCTAACATTCATTTCGCCATTGCTAATGCCGGACTTCTTACCGCTAATCCTTAAGTATATCCTTAAATAAGAATGACAGTACCTGAAGCGCCTAACAACCCCGTATCATAAACAGAGACAGCCTCTGCATGCCTAATTTCCTCTGCCACATGAGAGCTGACACTAATCCGAGATCCTGAGTCCCGGATATCTCCGGCTTAAATACTATCACCTTGCTCACCTTGACATTACAAGGCGCCTCGAACTTTTCTGGTCCTGCTAAACTTCCCAAACTGCTTTTCTGAACCACGGGGGTGTGCAGAGGGTGACCCCAGTAAATGCAAAAAGCTCCGGAAAAGCCTCGGCCGATCCTTGCGCGGCTCCTTGCTACGGGAGCACCGGGCGCGCTGCCGCTAACGGGATGCAACTCTTGCTAGCTCTGAGATCCTGACTTTTCGAGGGCTCCAAAGCAGCCAAGGGCAAGGAATGGGCCCCCCTGGATTTGGGAATATCCCTGCCTGACTGGGAGCATCACGTTGGCCTCGCCACGGAGCCGCTCGCATCCTCGCGCGGCGCCCGGGCCGCTTTGTTCTCTGCAATAATTCATAAGGACGTTTCTCCCGCTGCCAAACCCTAGATTACAACCGAGCGCTTCACAACCTGCCTCGTTCTTCCTCAGGCTGCAGCTCCCAGGGACGCGGGTTTCCTTATGGGAAGAGCAGCCCCGTGCACCCCACTTCATCCCTCCTCCAAAATCCCTCCAAATCAAGGCAGGACGACCCCAAAACACATCAGAGAACACATCAGAAGCCACCTCCGCTTTGCAGCTACGGTTTTGCAAGCGGAAGACGCGGGGCTCTGCGGCCGCGAGCGCTGCTGCGCTTATTCCCTACCTCGCAGGAGCCCATAAGAACAATTCGCCGGCTCCTTCCTGTCTTTAATCTGTCTCCATGGGTACAATAAACAACTACAAATGGAATAACCATATCAAAAAGGGGCCGGGAGGAGGGCAGCGAAGATGCGGTAATGCAGAGATACCGGCAAAGGCTTTTAAGAGCCATACATGCTAATTACGGTGTTAAGAATCCGCCAGTCAAAGGGGCTGGATATTAAATGGAACCGGCTCGAGATGACAGGCTGAACTGGATTTAAAAAAAAATTATTTATTAAAATGCTCTGGATACAAATCAATGTTCTTAGTTCAAAACGTCCGATTGTCTCTGCGGCTTTGATCTGCGGAGCACTCGGAGCGGCGAACGGGGAAGGTCGTCGCGCTCCCCTCCGCCCGCTCGCTAAGTGACTCCGCTCCAAAGGGGCCCTGCAAGCTCCATCGGGGACGAGCTGCATCCCAGGGCGAGCTCGGCGCTCCCACGTGCACGGAAACGGGCGCTGGAGCATCCCAGGAGCGCGCAACTCCGCGTGCAAACCACGCACCTTGCTGGAGTTCACTCCGCTTTGCTCCCAGGCCACCTCCTTCCTTCCCGCTTTATCTCTTCCGACTTTTAATTTTTTTTTCCCTGATTATTTCTCCTTTTTTCTTTGACAATGCCGAACAATTTTGCTCTCGATAACACGCGAGTTAATTAAGCCGTGATCTCCCGCAGACAGGTTGCTACACGGAGATAAGCGGCGGCTTCTGTTCGCCGCAAACAGCCGCGCTCGCTGCCCGGCTTCGGGGGATTTGCTGCTTTTGTCCCGGCGACAAAACCAGCGTGGCCAAATCAAACCTGCACACGGCGCTTTCCCTGCACGGACAATACCAGGATGCACCCACGGATGCTCAGGAGAAGCATCTGGGGATGCTCAGAGCGGGTGAGCTATAAAACGGGTCCCAACCCTTGACCCATATCTGCAAGCAAGGCGAGCTAGAGCCAGGCCTGCAAGGAGACGCTCGCAAGCATCCTAAACGCACACGAAGCCAAAACCACTGGAAATTCATCTGGATGGAGGGGCTGGAGACACTGGCACTTGTGCAGCCTCCACGACCCCTCCAAGGCGGCTCTGCTGACAATGCAATTACGGGACATCGTCAGTGCTGCGCCAGGAACCGCTCATTAAACCCGGGCGCTCAGGCCTGGGGAGGAGGAAGGTGGAAAGGCGGGGGTCCGTTTTTTTATTGTTTTTATCCCTGGAAAATGTGGTTTTAACGATTTCAAATCCTTTCAACCCAATTAGGGCTCGCTATTCCGATTAGGGACTCGGAGCTATTGTGCGCTGCTGCCATTACGTGGCGGCCCGTGGAAAAAAATTAGCACCTGGGGAGGCTGCGCTGGGAAATAAATCTTTCCCTGACATTTTGGGACCAATTCTTGGCCAATTAGAGGGCGCTTCGCTGTGCGGGTAATGCGCTCACCCCGCTGCAAAGGCCAAGAAGGGAGCGGGTGCGCGCGATCCGAGCGGGAAGGGAAAAGGACACGGCAACCGCGCGCGGCGGCGGGGCCCTCGCTGCTCTTTAGAGCCTTCCTTGCTACCTCCCGGGGAGCTCGCGCGTGTGCATGGGCCGGGGTGACGTCGCGTGGGCATCTTGACGCAACTTGGAGCAGTTGGGTCATTGAGGGAGGGGATCCTGCCCCTCTACTCAGCCCTGGCGAGGCCACATCTGGAGTATTGTGTCCAGTTCTGGGCTCCACAGGACAAGAGGGATGTGGAGCTGCTGGAGAGAGTCCAGCGCAGGGCCACAAGGATGATCAGGGGCCTGGAACATCTGCCCTATGAGGAGAGGCTGAGGGAGCTGGGCCTGTTCAGCCTGGAGAAGAGAAGGCTGAGAGGGGACCTGAGCAGTGTCTAGAAGTACCTCAAGGGAGGCAGTGAGGAGGATGGGGTGGCCTCTTTTCACAGGTGGCCACCGACAGAACTAGAGGAAACGGCCACAAACTGAAGCATCAAAAGTTCCACAGGAACTTAAGGAAAAATTCCTTACCAGTGAGGGTGGCAGAGCACTGGAACAGGCTGCCCAGAGAGGTTGTGGAGTCTCCTTCTCTGGAGATCTTCAAACCCGCTTGGACGCAGTCCTGTGCCACGTGCTCTAGGTGACCCTGCGTGTGCAGGGGGCTGGACTAGATGATCTCTGGAGGTCCCTTCCAACCTTAACCATTCAATTATTCCATTAGCTAATGGAATTAGCGCAGGGCTTTAATTTGCCTCTTACTGCTTCAGCCGCCGGCAGCAGCGCCAACAAGGCGCTGTTTGCTCTGCCTTCCCGCGGGACCCGCGCGCTTCCCACCATCTGGAGGGAGCGAAGCCGGCTCCGACGCGACCCCGCGAAGCGGCTCCGCTGCGAAGACGCGCGCGCGCCGCCACCAAAGGGGAGCAAGGCCCAAAAACCAGCCCTGGAGCAAGCCACATCCTCCAATGCACCACGAGCAGCTGCCTAGAGCCCTTCCTAAGCCAGGAACAACACGGGCAGGCTCCAAGATCACGGCGGAGGTTGAGCTTCACCCTCTGCAAGCGCGTTTTTGGCTGTTTTTAATCAGCACCTTTTGCATTTAAAACAATTTCTGCCCCGTAACCTTTCTTTTACATTTGTTTTATACCAGCGATAAACCTGCAAGCTCCAGAGCAAACAGAAGAATACTTGGATTTTCGCCGCTGCAAAAGAGGCCGAATATTTTCCCGGTTTTTAAACCCAGTGACATTTTGAAATGTTGCGCCGGGCCAGCTGAACCCAAGCGTTTTTTTTCCCAGGAATGGCCATCATCGGAGCAGGACTTTGCACCTCGCCTGTCCCGAGCGTGTTTCCCTTCCATCCCTTCTCCCATATATATATTTCCCTCCACCCCTTCTCCTTCTTGCAAGCACAGGTTGCGCTCGGCAGCACCGTACGTTGCATGGGAACATGCAACACCGCATGGGAACACTGTATGTTGCATGGCGCAGTTCCCCTTGGATTGCGCCACTTTCGGAAGGGCTATAGGGATTCTCCGTTCCAAAACCACGCCGTTTCCCCCCATTTTGGCGCTGAGGAAGCGGACGCGAGGGGTTAACGCGCGCGGGGCTCAGTGATCTGAATGGAATCCCCCTCGGTGCTCGCAAAGCTAAAAATAATCCTAAATTGCTTCCCCAGGTATCGCTCTCCCGTCCCTCGGGGGAATCAATCACAGCATCAAAGAAAAGGGAGCTCCAAAGGGCTCTGTCAGATGCAGAAATACCCGCGCGTGATAACAACTGCAGCAAATAATGTAGTCAGCAAACCCCCCTTCCCTTCCTTTTCCTTTTTTTTTAAAAAAAACTTTTTTGTGGGTTTGCTCAGGAATGAGTGGCAGACACCTCAAATTTAATTTAATTAGCACTTCCTCGCTGCCTGGAAATGGAGCTTTTTTTCCAGCCCTGACAGTTTCATCCTTTGCTGGCTTCCTTCAGCTAACATTGACTGCTTCCCCCTGTGCTTCTAATGGACCTGAAAGCCTCTTGTTACCTACTTTATTTGTGCGCCCGTAGACTAAAAGCTGCGGGGGGAATAGGCTCGGCTGGCGAGGGATGCAGCAGGAGCAGCAAGCGGCTTGCGCGCTTGCTTGCCCTCCGTCCTGGGGAGACGCTCATGCAGCCCCGTTTTCCTTTAATTGCATTTATTCCTCCCTAATTCAGAAGTGGAAACGAAGCGGTGTTTAAAACACCCATTGCAAAGTGGCCCTTGGGGGACTCAGCCCCAGAACGTCCCGCCACGAAGCTTGCAAACGCCGAGCGCATGACCTGCAAGCGCGGAAAGCAAACACCAAAAACCCGGCACCAGCCTCCCTGCTCTGCAAGTTCTCTGAACGCATCCCCTTCCTGCAAGGCAGGAATTAGTTCATCTAAAAATGCACTAATTACCCTCCACGGTGAATGCTGCCCGGTTGGCACGCGCGGGATCGCAACAAGCGTGCGCGATGCAACTCGTGCATTCGGTCACTAGGTGCATTCGGTCACTAGGTGCATCTGGGCCAATAATCAAGCAGTTCCCTTCATTTGCAGATCTCCTTTTCCAAACCCTCTGAGAAACGCACACGGTTGCGAAGGCAAATGTCAACAGAAAACATCATTTGGAAAGAAAGACCCGAAATGTTTGTTTTGAAAAGGGGCTCCAAAAATGGACCCTTTCCAGGCTTTTTAATTTCTCCCTCTTTCTTGGCTGAAAGTCTTCGCCAGATTTGGCAGGGGTTCGCAGATGGCGCTCACTGCCCTCAAACTGATTTTGCAGAGAATCAGCTATTTGTCCAAAAAATTAAAAAAAAAAAGAAAGAGAGAAAACAAGCGCAGATTTGCTGGGCTCTAACCCGCTCCCACGCTCCCCTCTCTCGAGCTGCAATAAGCAGCTCTCCTATCCAGCAGAAGGGACCAGAGCCAGAGGCCAAGCGCACCGCAAAGCTCGCTTGGAGCAATGGGCAGCGCCGATGGGCGAAGAGCATCCTCCTCTTCCTCGCTCCGGAGCTGACGGAGGATGCAGAAGCGCGTCCTTGCTGCCTGCCCTTTGCCTGCTTCCCGTCAGAGCTGTCTTGCAGCAAACTAAATCTAGCTTTGTGGTGCGTAAATATCTTCCCCTCCTTGCCCATAGTTGCCTGATGCTGCTACTGACCAAAAACAGGAGCGTTTTGACATTTTTTTTTTACACTTCCGTGACCTGCAAAGTCCGCGGATCTCCTGCTTTGGGAATGCCAGGTCTGGAGGAGCTGCCGATGGGGACCGTGCTTGTTTGCGCGCCTGATCGGCGGTGCGGGGTTTGCACAGCTTGGGAGGAAATTGGCCCTTCCAACTCGCTGCTGTCACTGCCAACTCGTGCTTCCAGCCCAAGCTCCTTGGAAGAGCGACCGTGGCCCAAAAAAACACTGCAGTTTGGGTATTTCTGCCCCCAAAACGCCCTCTGGAACGTGTCGGGAAGGACAAGCGCTGCAGATGCTGCAAACCTGCCGGGTGCCAACACGCTGGCCCGTTGCATTGCCCCGTGGCCAATGCCAAGGGCAAGAAGCTGGTGGCACCATCAAACCCTCCATCCACCAACAACTCCTCTTGGGGCACCCCTCCTCCCAAGCCATTGGCTTTTCCAAGTGTAAATCAGCGGGAATTTATCCCAGGCACAGACGAGGAGCAACGCAGGGGACGGATGTGTGGGGAGAGGAGAATGAATTGGGCCGGGCTGCCTCTCCAAGGCACAAAACCAAGCAAGAAAACACACTGGGAAGCGAGCGCCGAAGCCCTGGAATAACGAAACGAGGAGCCAACAAGCGCGCGGACGGCCCGTCCGTCATCCCGGCCGCCTCCCTCCCCTCGGAGCGCCGTTATCCATCACCCTCACGGTGCGAGCGGGACCGGAGCGGCTCTCCGTCTCGATAAGCTTGACGGAGCCGGGCCCGGTGACAGGGTCCGCCTTTTCCCGAGGATAAAGTGCCATTTCCATGGAGCGCGCCCGAGCGTTTCCATCAGCCGGGACAGAATGAGGATGGGAACGGCCTGTCCGCTTCCCCTCCGCGGCGGCGGCGCCTTTTGTCGCTTTTCGCTTTTTTGAGGGCAAAATCTGGGCTTTCGCCTCCACTCGGATTTATAAACGCCGCCACCACCAAGGCCCTGATTAAGATTCCCGGCATGCCGCAGTTTGCAAAAATCACCATTCCGGAGCACAACAAGCTCCGGGGAAAGTCTGGAGCGCACGAGGGTTTGCTGTTGTCCAGGGGATTAGGGGGGAATTTGGCAGGCTCCCCTTTCCCTTCCATGGCACTCATGTCCTCCCTTTTCCAAGGAGCCCGCTTTGGAGCGCTCCGCTTTCTCCTCCGGGAGCTGCTTGGTTTTTAATGTCCCCTTTTGTTCTCCCCACACTGCCCCTTTCATTGCCTCTTACTCAGCAAAACGAGTGGGAACAACCGGCCACCGGTTCCCACAAGAGGAAAGAAGAGGGAAAAGGAGGAAAACGTGTTGCCGAGACAAATTCTCTCGCTATCAACCTCCCTCCCTATCCTTCTGCCCCAAAAAAGCCGTGCACCTCCACGCTCAAACGCAGCACGTGCCCTTTGGGTGTAAAACAGCACAATCCAGCCAATCCCGCGGAATACCAGCAATCCGGGACACCAAACGCTGGAAAGCAGCGGGTTCCCGGGGAGAAAGCGATCCAACGGAGAGGCCTTCGCCCCATGCGCTGCAGCCAGACGAGTCACGTCGCCGGCAACGCGAGGAAAACTTCCTCCCCGGCGAGCACGAGGGAAGCAATAAAGATCTCCGACAGCACCGATAAGCGCCAAGGTCACCAGCTTCAGGGCGCGCTCCTCTGACAAGCGAGACTTTATGGGCTTTCAAAAAGAAATCTCTTTTTTCCCCCACTTTTTTAAGTATATCCGCGAACTCTGCGGCAGGTTCAAACCCCGGGTCCCCAGGCCGGGAAGGGGAATGAACATCCAAGGGGTTTTTCATGTGCTGTGCCGAGGCCGGACGCGCGCCACAGTGCAGCGCGTTCCCAGCAACAGGAGTCGGAACAATGGGAGGGAAAAGGCAGGAGAGGATCCAGCCGGGATCCGCTTGGATATCCGCTGGCGCCGGGATAGCCCCATGGAGCCATGGACAACGCGCGCTTGCTGCAGGCCACGAGAGCCACCGGCGCTGGGGAAAAGAGGGGAGCCCTAAGGCCACCTCCATGCTCAGGCTCCCGCTTTCCTCCCCGTGCAATGCAAAAAATAACCCCCCGAGGGCAACCGGGCCCCTTTGCACAGCCCTTCCTCCCGCCCCGGCGCTCCAAGGGTTATTGCTCACAGCGCGAGACAGGAACGTTTGCGCAGAAAGGGAAAAAATCCCCCAAGTCAGTACATTAACGTCCCGCAATGAAAAATAGTTCTGTCTAAATACGCTCAAGGTAATTCAGAACACATTTGAGGTGATTTCAGACTCTAAAGTCTGCCTGTAACAGCGTTTCAGGCTGTGTTTACCAGCGCTTTCCCCCTCCGCTTGCATTTTTTCTCCCCGCTCCTTGTTATTTTTAAAACATTTGCGCAAGGACCAAACAACATGATCACGGCTGGAGGTGGGAAGCAGCTTGGCGGGAGGCTCTCCGGCCCCTCCGGAGCTTTTCCCAGCGCGTCGCAGGACCTCGAGTCCCGCATCCCAAGGAAGCATCTCGCCCCGTGACGTACGAGCAGCATCGCGGGTATCGACCAGCACCAGGAGAAACTCCACAAGTGGCAACTTGGACTCGGACCCGGGGCAAAAACAGCCCGAGACAGGCGAGTTCGCTGCACCTCGAGCTACTTGTGCTCGTCAAGCACAGGCTTGGGAAAGGAACAAAGAGACACAGCTCGAGGAGACTCAGCTGCTTTGGAGGAGCATTTATTTATTTATCAATTAATGTATCTATTTTACCGGGTGGTTTCGTAGCATCTTGCAAACAGGGAGCCATAGGATCCCTCCAGCCGCTCTGCCCCTTACCCATCTGCTAAGCAGCCATTCCGCTTCATTTTCGACTGTTTTTCCTCCCTTTTCCAGGGCAGTCATTTCCAACACAGCTGAAATCCCGCAATTTCATGGCAAGGACATCGCCATTAACGATGATGGCAGTAATAGCAACGCTCCCACCAGCAGATTTCGAGCCATTTTTGCCCTGTCTCCTGCAAATACCATGCACGGGGGCCAAGCGAGCTGCTGCCTGCGGGGTAAGCGAACACTTGCCAAAACCGCTCCGGGCCAAGCAGCCTAGCCCCAAAAATGCCGCTTTTGCACCCAATCGCACGCATTACTCACACGCTTTCCCCCCGGGTGGCAAAATGCTCCTGTTTCAAGGAATTTCGGGGGTCAAACGGAGGCTCCAAATGAACAACATGGGGTTAAGCGGTCCCCGTTTTGCCGCAGCAACATTGACCGCTGCAGGATTTACGGCTCGCGCAGCACCCGCCGCTGCGATCGCCGCGCATCACCGTTATGAAGTTGTTTCCCCTTTCTCCTCCGCAGCCCCCTCCTTCCCTCCTATAATATTTAGTCTGCAGCTCTGCTTATTTACATACCTAATTTCGGTTCTGTTTGCAAACACAAATTAGTTTTTGTGCAATTACTTTGCGCGCGGACACGGAGTTGATCCGCTCGGGCGGTTTAACGGCGCCGAGAGCGACAGCACAGGACCATATGGCTCTCTATATATAATCACAATATTACCTGCACATATTAGTTACATAAGAGCTACGTTATAATTAGAGCGGTTCAAAGAGGTTCAAAGGGAAAAACAAGAGGGGGAAAAAGGGAGAAAAAATAAAAGGGAATGAAGGGAAAGGGAAAAAGGAAGAGGAAAGAAAGGAAATGCAGAAAAGGGAAAGAAGAAAAGAAGGAAAGAAAAAAAGGAAGGAGAAAAAGAAAAAAGGCAAAGGAGAAAAAGGAAAATGATTCCCCGAGCCCCTCACCGGGGCAGCGTGCGCGAACGGCGCTAGGCAGTGGATTGATTTTCTGACAGAACTGAAAAATCAGGTGAAAATTTTGGAGGAGAGTCAAATTAACTTTTTATTCAACCAGAAAATAAGAGTTTTGTTGCGCTGACAGATCTGCTGCCCTGTTCTCTTCCTCAGCTGGTCTTTCTCTTTAACCTTACTAATAGCGGCTTGCTACACATAGGGGATGCTGGCAGGGAAGACCCATGAGCAGCATCGTCACCGCGACCCGTTTGGCCACCGCTTGTCCCGGGTAAAACTCCCCCCAGCCTCTTCCCAAGGGTCTTTCCCAGCTTTCTATGGGACCTGGAAGGACTTCCCAGCCTCTCGCCCGGCCCCACGGGCGCCGCACGAGCCGTTTTCCCTGCTGCTTGCAAAATGGCCTGTATTTATATAATGCATTTCACATTCAAGCCGCCTCCGAGAGTGCTACACAAATATTAATTACCAAGCCTCGGGTGGTAAATTATAAATATCCGTTCTCTCAAGATCAAAAAATTCTACGTTTAATAATAATACAGGGGAAAAAAGGCCCAACAGACTGCATGGTGGCACCTCAAGTGCTCCAGGCTTGCAATAAAATGGGATAGACCCCGGAGAGCGCCTGGTACAGCAGGAACAAGGGCTGGTGTTTAACCAACAGGCGCCTGAATTAGACTCGCAGCTTCAGAAAATGACACTGGGCAACAAGACCCCGGCAAACAGCTGCCAAACTACAGAGGGGCTTCATGAGTTGGCTCCAAAGCTGGACAAGGCAGTAGCCTTGGAGCAACCAAAGCTCAAGGACACCTTTAGAAACTACAGTTGCTGCTTCAGGGGTCACAAGGGTCTGACACTGGCCTCGGTTTGACCCTCAGCAACATCTGGACGTGCCAGATTCCTCAGCTGGAGACACGGCTCCCAAACCAGCCCTTGAAGAAACCCATGGACCCCAATGACCACCCGGTCACTGCTGAGACCGCGGGCTCCACAGGAGCCTCCCGGCCTGTCCTGGAGATGATAAACAGGAGCTCTGTCCTCTATTTGCTGCCTCGGAATATTACCCTCGAGCAAATCACTGCAGGGCTGAGCCCCTGCTAAATAAGTTTCTATGAGGACCTCATTAGCTGACCAAGCCCCAGGATCTATTTGCCGGCGAACTCTGACTTGGGCCAATCCAAAATCTTCCAACATGGGTTTCCACCAGCCTCCGTGCCAGTGGGGACACTGGCATTGGGAATCATAGAATCATAGAATCATAGAATGCTTAGGGTTGGAAGGGACCTCTAGAGATCAATGACCACTCCTGTGGCAATTTACCCCCATGCTCCTCAACCCTCGGGATGCAGGGATGAAGGCATCGTAGCATCGGGTCTGCTCTGCTGCTCGGCTTCACTCCTGTTTTTTTCCCCGCTTGGAAATAAAAGTGCACCAAGTGGAGCGTTTAGGGCTTGGGATTTTTTGTTGCTATTCTTTGTAATCTGATTTTCCTCGCTGCTGCCTGCTGGCCCCCCACACTTTTTGCGCAGATCGCGGCAATCAACGGAGAGGACAAACCCCAGCTTCCCAAGGCGAGGGAGGCAATCAGAGGCGGCGGAAAGGACACGCCGGGAAGCCGATGGAAATTGGAAATAACGTTTCCAAAAGCGGGGCGCTTTGCCGGGCGGTGGGAACAGCGCGCGCTGCTCCGCTCGCCACCTCATTTCAAGGCTGGTGCCTCCAGCTGCCTCCTCACGCCACCCTTGCAGAGGAAAGGGGGCTTAATTTGGTGTCCGTTTAGTGAGAAAAAGCACGGAAGGAAGCAAAGAGGGACAGGAGGGAATGCCTCCAAATAGAGATTAAGAAATAATCCCATATATTTACACAAAGGACAAGAGCAACCGCTACTTCCGAGATGCATTGGAGGATGACCAAGGAGAAAAACCACCTTTCCCCTCTTTTTTCTGTCTCAGGAACATGCCTTGGGGCACACCCTATGGTCTATGGGATGTTCTCAACCATCCCGGCCACTGCCATCGTTTCAGAGGACACGGGAGCCAGCACGCCGGGCTTCCAAAGGGCCAGCTCTCCATCTCATATCCAATAACCCATGGCCCAGTCTCCTACGCCTCTCCCAAAGAGCAGGGATAACGAGGAGCTCCTACAGGCTAAGTCAAGATGTGGGTAGTCAAATAATAGTCAAATATTAACAGCAAGACCGGCTTCCTTCTCACCCATCCGCAATCCCCGCGATTCCTCCCCTAGCCCCAGCTGTGGTCGATGGGTCCAATTTCACAGCTGCTCAGTTCCAAATTGGCCTCGTGCTTCACAGCTGTACTTGGCCACTTGCATTTGTTTGCCATCAGCTTTAATTAAGAGAGGCTTCGTTGTTGGAGGCCCCCGAGCCTCCGCTCCTTGCGTCTACCTTGCTCAAGACCAACATTGCCAAGGCGATTGCCACCTTGGACCAGTGTCCTCCTCCACTGCCTGGTCCATGAGCTGCCTCCAGAGGAAGACCAGGCAAAGGGAGACGAGGAACATGGAAAGACGCCCACAGGACAACGCGTCAAAGCGTTGGCCTTGGCCAGGCCTTTCCGGACTGCTCTCGCTGAGCTGCGAGGCAGAACCGAGCGGGAGAAATCAAAGCCGATTCCAATCTTATTATCCAACGCGGCCCTATCAGCTGAGACAGCGGCATTTATCACATTAATAGGAAGGGTAGAAGAAAACTGGGATCCTGTCCAACGAGAGCACTTTATCACATGTTGCACTGTCTTACAAATCCAATTATCACCAGTCGAAGGTCTTAACGGCCCTCCAATAGTGACTCTGGAAATCTTAAAAGACTGGAAAAGCACTTGTCCGGAGGCTGTTGCTTTGCCACTGCCAGGACACGGGGAGAGGAGCTCTGCCAGGAGACCCAAGCAGCTCCATGAGTTGTCACTGGAAAGGGCGGAAGGAAGGCAGGAATACAGCGGACATGGAAAGGCAGGCCAGCCCGGCACGGGGAAAAACAATTTTCCCCATTTTCAATATTGCAAGCAAAGCAAAAAAGAAAACAACCGCTCTTTCCTGTTGCTCTAATCACCGTATCTTAAATAATTCAGCCCCTGCACGTCTGCCTTCCACTCACCGCTACCTAAGTACGTTTTAGCGTCTCTCTTTCTGCCCCAGTTCAGCCAGCGCTTGTGGTCAGGAACGACGGCCGGGGGAATTCATCACAGCAGGACAGGCTTTTCATTTGCTTCTACTCCGCTGAGCATCTCGAAACCGCAGCTCCTGCTTTTGACCGCCTTCCGGCCCACGCAGCCATCCCGGTATTCCCAGCGGCGCGGAGGCACCTCCGGAAGGCCCGGCGGGCCCGGCACGCGGGCACCATTTGCGCCTGGTCTCTGCAAGCCCCCTTTGAACCTCAGCAGGGGATGGAGCTAAAATGGGCATCTTGGCCATACGTGACAGACAAGGTGCAGGAGGGTGGAAAATCCGGGGTTTTGGCTCAAACAAGAGCAGCTCGGAGCGGGCACGGAGTTTTTCCCGGATTGCCATGCACCACCTTGCACCAGCGCAGCGGGTTCCCGTAAATCTGGATTATTCCTGCCCATGGGGAACCTGCTCTCCATGAAGCAGCCTTCGCAGGGGGTTTATTCTGCTAGGGTTGAGGTCTGCAAAGGAGGAGCAGCTGCAGCCATAGGAAATCTCCTGCTCCCCAGCATGGCGATGAGCCAAAGCATTCCCAAGCTATAAAGCCGATCCACGAATCCCTCTCCCAGCTCATGCCTGGTGTTTCTGCTAAATAAAGCAGCAACCAAACAAGTTACATTGGTTTCCTGAGTCTGGCTAGTGGCCATGGCAGAGGGGACAACCCGAACGGCACGACCAACGCCGGGGAGCAAGGGGTCTCCAGCACCCTGCGCTTAGTTATTTAAGGTGATTTAATGGTCGTCATTCATTATTAATCATGATTATTGCAAGGATGCCTATGAGCTAGACACAGCACGAGCAGCGAGCGGAAAAAACTCTTCTAGGTCCCTTCCAGGAATATCTGCATCCCTGCCCAGCCCAGCTAGAAAAGGGGGAAAAGATGCTCCCTTCCTGCAGGGATCGGCCCCAAAAGATGCCGGGCAGGAATAAATCTAGTGAATTCACAAGGGAGGGGAGAAAAAAAGGAAAAAAAACCAACCAAACAAAAAAAACCCACCAAGTTAACAGAGCGTCATGAATGTTCAGGGCAATAAATAGCATTTTTAATAAGAGCCGTAATGCAAATTTATGTCAGCACCCACAAAATATTACAGATGGTAGCTCGTGCGGCCTTTGTATTAAAACCAAAGTAAATTACATTAGCCTAAAACAATAAATGAAATTATAAAGCATAAAAGGAAATGGCCTTTCCCAGCTGCAAGGGCACAACTCTGAGTGCGGACCCGAGGGTCCCGGGTTCCCGCTCCGCAACCGCAACTGCACAAACTTCCCGATGGAAACGGACCCGATGGACACGGCTTGAGGTCTCCAGGACCGCTGTGTCCACGAGGGCCCTCCCAGCCTCGCCAAGAGCTGGAAAACAGGCAAAACAGCAAGAAATGGGGCCGCTGAGCTCCGCTTCTCTCTGTGAAATATCTTCCTTGCCCTTCATTTCTCGCAACTTGGGGAAAATAAAAAAGATAAAAAAGGGAGAAAGAGAAGAAAAGCCCAAGAGCGCAGCCACCGCCTGTCTCCAAGCCTCTCGAGCGCTGGAACGGGCACTTCATCTTGTCCGCTATTATTATCCGTCCTGGAACGACACCCTCAGCGCGGTCCCAAGGCCCCTCGGTGCCGGGAAGGAGGAGGAGGAGGAAGAGGAGGAGGCGGCGCCGGGATTCGGCTCAATCCTGCAAGTCACCGTGTCTTCCCCCCTGAGGCTCCTGTCATCACGCGGCTCATTCTAGACGGGTACAAGCAACAGCAGCATTTGCAACCTTGCTTTTTTTTTCTTTTTCCAGCGCCTTCAGCCTTAACTTTTTCTCCTGGCAGCTTTGAGAAGAAATCCAAAAAAACTCTCCTCGAAAGACATTGAAGGTCTCTCTAATTGGCGCAATGCAGCGCCAGGAGAGGCAGGCCCGAAGTTGGGCTGAAAAAGGCGGGTTTAGGGAGCGGGAGCGACGCGCAGGGCAAGGGGAGAGCCGAACACCCGGCAATGTCAACGCATTAAGGAAGCAAAGAGCGGCGAGCTCGGGTGCCGCGTGTCGCCGTCACGTCCAACCTATTTAGCAAATAACGTGGAAAGGGGACATGATGGATAAAGGCGAAATTAATGACCGAGCTGGTGCTCAGTGATTATCGGGAAACTGGTGATGAGGACCTGATTACATCCACCACGGATAATAAAGGCTCGCCCCAATCAGCAAGAGATGTACTCGGCGCTTCTAAAAGACTCATTTCCCAAGCTGGGGGAAATTATGGGAGAAATTGGCTGGAAGGAAGAATGTCAACACAGAAACGCAGGCTCGTAACAAAGAAACTTCTTAGGCAAAAAGCCGGGACTCCCCAATCCGAAAAAAAGACAATTTTGGCTAAAAGCCCCATTCTTTTTACTAAGGCAGCATTCAGACGTCATACCAAAACAAAAAGAGATGGGAGATGGGAAGCATCCCTACAAACGCTTCCATTGCGGTCACCGGGAGCCCGACCGCTGCTCCCGACCCCTTGGGATGCTCTTAAAAACATTTTTATTAAGGCAGATGGAGCGAGGGGGAGCGCCGCGCTGACGCGCCAGGTGCCAACAAGGGGGAAGCAAGAGAAGAAGAGAAATCAAGCGTGGAAAATAAAACGCAGCCGGAGACATCAAGCCTGTCAAATTTGCTGCAAACAGTAACAAAAGCAAAGGAGAGATCGTTTTCCCTTTAACAAATGCTTTGATCAGCCGCAGTTGATATAATCACTATATATAAAGCTCCGGCAAGACCGAAAGAAGACGCGTTCGTCTCCGCGCCACGAGGAGGACCGTGTCTTCCTCCGGCTCCGCATGCGCGCCCGGGGCGAGCGGAGACTCCGCGCACGCAAAGCCCTGATTTATTTAGACTGGAACAATTTGGCGGCGGCCGTAATTTTAACTACCTCCGCGCCGCGGAGCCAATGGGCGGCCCGCCTCACCGCCACTTTTACGAGTTCCCATAAAAGCAGCAAAATGAAAACTCAGGGGCCCTTAAAATACACTCCGCGGGGTTGTGCGGTGCAATTGGAGGCTTTTATGACTCCTGTCAGGGCTTTTATGACCCCGTAAAACTGCGCGGCGGCCCAGCCCGTGATGAAAAGTGGCCTCTGATGTCTTAAAAGCCTAAATGGTCTCGTGCATTTACGGGAGCTGGCGGGACGGAGCGGGGACACCCCGGGGACTGCAGCGTCACCGGTGCCCGTGGTGCCACCGAGGACCGGGATGGCACAGGGCTCTGTCTCCAGCAGGAGTGAAGCCGTGCAAATATGCCATGTGGATACAGGAGGAAAGGGAAAGGGGTAAAAACGAGATTTGGGATTCACAGGATGCTCAGGGTTGTGCTGCAAGCCACGACGGGCGCATATTGGGTTACGGAGCCACGGGGTTGGAGCGGATGCTGCAAATAAAACACTAATGCATCACCCAGGACAGGTGCAAAGCATATGCCTGATGCCATCAGAAAAATAATCCATCTCCATATGCTCTCCCGGGCCAAAAATTACGCCCAAGTATCCTGGAATAAGCGAGGAAAACATATGGAGCACGCGGACAGAGAAACGAGGAGCAAGCACGAGCAGCGAGGGATGCTGAGCGCAGATCGCGTTAGGGAAAACGGTGACGAGGGCGCGAACAATTTGCCAGGGAGATATTAATTCCACTAAAAAAAAAGGGAGAAAAAGAGGCCTAAACAAAAAGGGTAACCAGTAGCGTGCCGCAACTCCGCATCCTCCTGCAAGCGCTCCAAAGCAACTTTGTACACCCAGCAAAAATAAATTCCCTAGCAAAGGCCGCATTTAGCATGGAAATTATTGGCTATTAGCAGTCATTGCAAATCCATTCAAAATCAGGGTAAGGTGAAACAAAAAAGTCCTCATTTTTGCCTTCCTCATCCCCACCCCCTTCTTTTTTGGGGGGAGAAGAGCGTGAATGTGGAAAATAGCCTATTGAGCCCACTTCCCCGCCTCAGAGAAGCTGCAAATGCGATCCTTTGCTAGCTCAGACAAAATCTGCCATGCTACATTAGCCTTGATAGCAAATTTGCTACTTGCAAGCTTTTATCAAAACTGTATATCTAAAAATCTTAATAATGCCGAGATGCGGCCTGGTCTCTGCGGCTCCCCCCGTTGCCTCCTTCCCCTTCTCCCGTCTCCTTGCCCCCAGGTTTCCCACTCTCTGCTTGGAACCAATTCCCAATTTGGGACTCAGCACTTCCAGCTCGGTGGGGAAGAACGCGGCCGGATCGCGACAGCTAAATTTATTCTGGTGAAGAGACACCCGAACACGGCCTAAACGCTTCTTATGACCCATTTCGAGGACTTACAAGCTCATTTCTGAATGAACAAGTCAGCTGTGGCCAGGGAACAAATGTAACGTGGCCTTTGAGGGCTCCATGCGCAGATTCTCTGGTGGCTGCTACGGCATAAGAGGATGCTCCGAGATTTTTCCTCAAGTGGTTGGCGCAAAAAATCTCTCTCCTCAGATTTTGCCCGACGTTCAACAAAAACTCTGCGTACGCTGGAGCTCCAGCCCCGTGGGGCTGCTGTCACAGCCTGTCCCTTCCACCCTGCCACCCGTTTTAATGACATTTATAGAAATTTAATATCGCAGAGACCTCTTTCCTCGTGTCAAATTGGGTGGAAATTGGCCAAAGGGCTCCAAAACTAGAGAGGGGGAAGGAGCAGACAAGGCAGACTGCGTGACTGCACCGTCTCCCTCCTGTGAGGATGCACACTAAAATCAATATATTTTCCTTTTGTCTCTAAGGTTATTTGGTTGTTTTGGTGGTTTTTTTCTTCTTCCTTTTTTTTTTTCTTTTCAGAACTAAATTTTCCCTTAAAAATAGCAAGATGTCCCCATGGAAAGGCAGGACTTTTGAGGAGGCAGCGTTGTCACCCAAGTCCCTGCTGCACCTGGAACTACAAGGCAATATACGGGCTCGTTTGACCCTGGTGAGCCTCTGGATCGTGAGAAAAACATGGAAAACTTTGGCGGAGCCACTAGGACGGATGCTCCGGGTCCAGCGCCGATGCTCACGGCCGCATCCGGAGCTGCACCGACCGCTTCCTTGCTCCTGGAGCGAATCCTATCACCCAGCAACTGTCGGAGCCAGCTGGAAGCGGAGGGGTTCCTGGGAATTGCATTACCGGGATAATCTCCGCACCACGGCGCAGGAAGCAGGGGGGTCTTAACTCCATTAGGGAAGCCGCGAGAGCAGATGGGAGCAAATCCTTGTAGGAAAACGGAGGAAGGCGCCGGAACGACGCTCGCGCCTCCCCTTCCAGTCCCTTCGGACACGTGCGATCCCGATCAAGACCTCGTGGACGGCACCTTCTTGGTTCTCCTTTCCATCGGAGGGCAGGGATACCCTCCTCTCCAGGGAAAGCAGCACTGGGCATCCAAGCCCTCGGCCCGCCGCGAGCCTCCCGGTACCCAGGAATACGCCTGCTATTTATCATAAGGGCACTTAATCCAAAGAACCTTTCTCCGGCTGCCGGCTTTATCCATCCCATTTATCCGCTGATCTCTCCCTCCCCGAGCTCATCTCGCATTCAGAGCAGCCTCCCCCGGAGCTGCAGCTGCTTCGCCAGCGGCGGGGATAAATCCTCCTTTAATACCCGGGAATGGGGAGCAGCGCCCTTGGCCGGCACGCTGGAATGGGGGCAATTCCCGAGCAGCCGAGGACGGGGCTTTTCCCCCTTTTTCTGCTGAAACCAGGCCCAGGGATAACGCTCTTTTAGGACCAGGATGCAGAATTAAAAATTGCTTTCTTCTACATTGGTACAAGGAGCCCAACCAGCTACGACTTCATCACCAATTCTGGTGATATTTCATCACCAATTCTGGCCATATTTCACATTCTTTGGCTTAAAGCTCCCCCAATCGCGCCATTACACAATTTCCAATAAAATTAAAAAAAAAAAAAAAAGTCTCATGCTCTCACAGCTGACGAGAAATGACGGGAAACATGAGCCAGACTTCCAGAAACGCACAAAAAGACAGCAAGGCTGAGCCTAAAGCCATTACTCAGGGGGTCTCTAACCCCGCTTATTAAATGTTCCTAATTTTTAATTCGATCCTGGGGAGAATTAGCCTCCCCAACAATGTTAGATGGCGTCGCAAGGCTCCATCTCACCTCCCTTTAATTAAGACGCTACAAAAGCTCTTCATATCCTTTGGGTGAAGCCTTGGCTCTGCTGGCCATTTTTTCATTAGCTTCCCCCATAAATAAGATTTCCAGCCCTGGCATTTACCACGGCAGTAAAATGAAGAAGTCAACATGACACAGAGGGGTTTTGGTAGCCGCCGGGGGGGATTTCAAGGCAAAACCTTCTTACTTATCACCACCTCTATCTTTATCCCCCTGATAAAGCTTTATCGATGTCCGGCAGCTACCTGACGACGCGCTGACAGCTCAATTTGCAGCGAGCTATGGGATAGCCATTCCCATCGTCATTCCCGTTCCGGCTTTCTCCCGCACCGGGAAAAGATCCGCGCGGATCGGCACGTCTGCTGGGTGACTATGAGCCCTTGGAGAATGCCCCAAATTACAAAGTAATATACGCACAACCTACATTATATAATAAATGCATATATTATGGTAGCTAGGACATAAATGTAACCGGGAAATATAAGTTCCCAAAGGAAAAACGAGGAGGCAAAGAGGAAAAGGATGAACTGCCCATCTCCTCATCGGTGTGTGCCTCCTGTCTCAACATGTGCTTGTAGGTTTTTTTCTCTGTAAAGCACAAGGGGAGACGTTAAATGACACAGACTACACAAGTGCCTATTTTGCCGCGCTGTTATTTATTATTAATAACAGCAATGCTAACTCTGCCCTTGCGGCACCTCTATCAGGGACATAGTGTTTGTAAATGCCAATAAATGGGTCCCTCCGACACCTGGGCCTCCAAAGCAGCCGTGCTCCTTCCCCGCACGGCTCAGCGTGACCACGTTCCTATTTCTGCCCCTTCTTGTGCTCGTGGCCCTCCTCTGGCCCTGCTGCATGGAGAATACAGCTGGAAAATGCTTCATTTTCCTTTGTTTTTTTCCCTTCCCCTTGAAGAAAAACAAATCCCTTCTGCCTAGGGATTTTTCCCGCTTCGGGGCTCAACTCGACCCTCCTGCACTTACCACCCCTTCCAAAACAACCGAGTTGCACAGCTCAGTTTAAAAATACAAACCCTGCTCTTTCCCCCCCTCATTTCAAATGAAACACTCAAAACAAAAGACTCTTTTTTTCTCTTCATCTTTTTTTTTTTCAAGCTCTCCTCTCCTACCCCAAATAATTTGAAAAACCGAGCATGAATTGTAAAATGATTTCGGATGACCTAAAAAATGGGGTTTGCATGTAAAATTTGATTTGCCTGTCACGAGAACAGAGATGGCACGTCAGATTGACTGCAACGGCGGTGGCAGGGAGGACATCAGCGCTTCACACGAGTCGCAAGGGCACGAGGGTTCCCTCTCCAACTCAACCTGCCTCCGAGACCTTCTTCTTTGAGACCAGAACCTGCTTTTTTTGCAGAAAGTCCCAAAGATTTTGATGCCTTCTCCAGGCTCCGCAAAAATTCACCTTTCAGCACAAAAATCTGTGGAAACGTTGCCGCCTGCCAGAATACGGCTGTACTAAAGGACAGCTGATGCCTGACATTTATCTTCATGACTGAAGACTGTAGACCACAGAACATGAGAGGCAGAGTTAGTTATCTTCTCTTTTACCATGATTGACAGTAAATGTCAGGAAAGATTAGTTATTTGGTATCATATACATGCCACGCATGTTTTTAATTCTCCTACTGTGCCAATACTATTTTCAGTTATAGCAGCAATAAATCAAACGCATTGCCCTGAGTGGGGAAAGGAATCCGGGAACTGGAGAAGACCCCGTGGCCACCACTTGGTGTGTCCTAGGCCACCAGGGGATGTCCCCAGGGCGTGCTATTCTGACAGCACCGCTCTCTTTTCCATTCAAGCTGCAATTAAAGCCATTTATGCATTGCCTTTTGGCATGACAGATCCAACAGGACAAGCTGATGAGTTGCTTTCCCTGCCAGTGAAACGTGGCCACGTCTGCGGCGAAGCTCCCCGTATTTAGCGACCTGATGCAAATCCACATGGCAATTTGGGACAGATGACAGCAAAACAGGCAGGAAGAGCCTAGGAAAAATACCGATGACACCTGGAAGACACTAACAGCAATGACTTTGCATTAAAGAAAGCTGCCTTACTAGGATGACAAGTCAATGAAATGCAAGAAACGTGCTCAGCTGGGAGGACAGAAAGTGGCACCATCTCCTGCTGGTGCCTCTGATGGTCCTGTCTTAATGGCTTTCATGTCTTCCGCTACCCTTAAATAATTGAAATCTTGTTGCTAAGTACCACCAAGCCACGGGGCGCAAAGTTTTAAGCCTCCCTAGAGGAGAGCAGGGCCAGGAAATCCTACATTGCCACCAAAGGAGCTCGTCTCCCAAAACGGGACCAGCGGCACCGCTCTTCCGAGCCGCTTTCCTTAATGGCTCATCTCTCAGGACACTTGTCACTGCCACGTGAAAGGTGGTCTCCATTTAAAAACCCAGTTTGAAAGCAATTCCAGAGTACGTTGTCTACAAAGGACTTCTCCAGAGAGAAGTGGCAACGGGGTAACTTGAGGTTCTCTTCACAACAAATTCACTCTAGACGAGCACAGGACTTAACTGCCATATGGTTGGCCCTTACCTTAGCAATGGAGCAGCAGAT
The DNA here is from genome assembly GCF_059628265.1 of Tinamus guttatus. NCBI lineage: Eukaryota > Metazoa > Chordata > Aves > Tinamiformes > Tinamidae > Tinamus > Tinamus guttatus. Next base: position 50,867 of record NW_028288677.1, read on the forward strand.
CACATCTTTCTGCCCCAAGAATTGCTCAGGAAGACACAAGACCCAAAACACGTATTTTCTTCTCCCTATGCATCACAAGGTGGGCGTCTCTGGGTGTCCAAACCATCTACAGGCACTGCAGCCTGGAGAGAGCAGCTCACCATTGACCAAGCAGTGGTCAAGGCCGTGTCTCTTCATAGTTGTGTCTCACTAAATAAGTCTTTGCTTTATATTTGAAGACATCAGAGAGCTCTTAAAGATCCTAAAGATCCCTGAGGTAGTAAACATATATTCTCCCGTCTTAGGTAGGTAGGAATTTAAGCAACAGAGAGGTGAATCCACACATGCAATGACCCCAAACCACTGTCCTCCGCTGTAACCACTAGTTCCCGCTTCCAATAACTAAATCCCTGTGCATCACTCCTGATGTAAATAACCCTCCATTTATAACTCATCGTAATTACCTGCCTATTTCTGCGTCCCACCTTTGCAAGGTAGTCTCTCTGCAATTACAGCTAATTGCTTTGATTGCTACTGCATATTTCCAGAAAGTTCAGGGAAAAAAAAAAAAAAAGAAGACAAGGTACTACCTGGGGAGCTGTATCTCCAGCTTGGAAGGAGTTAATATTGAAAGAGTTTGAGGGCTTGTTTTGTTGTTGTTCTTCCAACCAAATGGCCCTAAGCGTCTTAAAGTCCTATCAGAGCCATAGAAACAAATCTCACCTGAGAGACCCATTTCTGCATCAGCCCAACACCTATCTTGGGGAAAAAAAGGGGTTTTATAAAGTTGAAAGAAACCCTACCGGCCTCCACAAACGTTAGCAGTGATGGTTTATATCCCAAAGCGGGAAAGTTCGCTCTCCTTAAAATATATCCTGCTCCAGTCCACCTACAGTAATTGCACATATTCGTTAACCCGCAATCAACTTGTCATCGCTCGCGCTGCCACCGGAGCTCGCGCTTCCAGCAAGGAATTGCTCAGGACATGGGCTCCTCGCACCCGATAGTCTACGTCGCTCAAGGGCGCTGAGCGAGGGGGTCACGTTCACCTCGCAAAATCTGCCGGAGAAAAATCCCCGATCCATTAAGGCTTCATAAAATTTTTACAAGGTTTCTGCTAAAGGAAGCAAAACAAACAGAGATGGTGTCGGCATCCAGGCACTCTTTAATTCAAACATTCTTTTTCTAATGCACTTTTTTTATATATACTACCAATCAGGAAAGCAATCAAGCACAGAGCCCGCGGCTCCCCGTGTTTCCATTTCCAGCTTCCTCAGTCTACCCAGATCGGGACATTCCCACCAGGCCCAATCCCACTATTCCTGCCAAGATCCATGCCAAGACATCCTGCATCCACACACTAAGTTTCTTGCCTGCCCGGAAAGGCCTGAGAATCTTTTTTTTCCCCCCTTGCTTGCTTATTCCTTCACTTTTCTGAGACCTTCACTGCAGAAATGTTCTGCTGCAAAGCGACAGCATTCTCCAAAACCAGGCTTCTTTTTTTTTCAGAAACAATATATTAAAAAGCAAGCCCCCAAAGAAAACTCTGCCGCTGAATGCAAAACACAATTACGGAAGAGCCGCGCAGTGACAGCCAGCGATGAGAAACTAGAGCACCAAAAAGAACGGGGAGAATAAATAAAACACTCCAAAACAAGAGAATTCAGGAGACATTAAATATCTAATATTGAATGTATATTTAGATATAACATTTAGAGCTGCTCCCGTGCACCTTTCCCCCTCTGGCGGATACGCAGAGCCGTCATTGGACATCTAAGCTCGTTAAGTGAAGAGGAGGCCTCCCGAAACACAGATCCGCACTGGGAATGAGTTGGATTAGGGGGCTTTGTTTCTACCTTCTATTCCTCCTCCTCCTCTCCCAGCCTCCCAAGTTGCTGCCAGAGCTGCTGAGCTTCAACAGAGTGTGGCAGGACAGAAAAGAGGGGAAAAAAAAAATACATCTATCTGCTTGAGCAAGTATCTGGCACGCTCGTGGAGCTTGTAACGCGGAGCGGGCGCTTGGCGATGCCGCGCGAGCGAGCGAGCACAGCGGGAACATGTGGCGCGCGCAGACGGAGCGGCCCGCTCCGTGCATTCCAACGGCGTGGCACGGAGCCTCTCCACATGCTTCTTGTCGCCCAGGGTCCCCAACAAAACCTTCCTGGCGTTTCCCGTGGGCAACGCGCGCCGCGGAGCGACGACGCGCTCGGGAGCGGAAGGTGCCACCCAAGGCCTCCTCCATGGAGGAGCCCCAAAAGCTCAAGCCAAAAGCACCTTTGGGAAGGGTTGGATCCGACCCCGTCTTCCCAGCTGTCTTGCTTCCAGATAATGCATCCGGAGGTATTTTTAGGCCGGGCTCCTACCGGAGCGAGCTTATGCAATTGCACTCTGTGCCTGCGTGCAACCTTCCCCAATAATTTGGGAAGCCTTCGGCCAATTTTAACCGCGTTCGACAGAGGAGCAGATGGCTCGAAGACATTAAGTACCTGAACGACTACTAAAGACAGGTAGAGAGAAGAGGCCCTGCGAGCAAAAGGTGGCATCAAATGAGCTCCATCCTCATTCCCACCGCTCCAGAGGTGGCCGTGGGCTTGGGGACATTGTGGGCACGAAGCAGCGAGGACACCGAGGACGTGGCACTCCATCACGGTGTCACGTCGCCGCGCGCTAAACGCCCGCTAATAGGAGCTGCTCATCTATTTCCCATCAGCAGCCCCGTCTAATGGAAGAAAATGGCTTTTTAATAAATAAAACTCTCTTTTTTTGGACAAAAATAGCCGCTCCTGCTTCTCTGCGATTTGGGGCAAACCGGGAGAAAACGAGCGGCCCCTGCGCACGCGTCGCCAAGGACCCCCCAACCCAAGCACACAGACAAGGTTAATAGGGTAGAGAGAGAGCATCTGTTTACGAGAAGGTTATCAAGTGAAAGGCAGTAACGCGGGCTCCAAACCAGCTTTTCATAGCCTCTTACTTATTATTTAATTTGGCTCCAGTACGCGAAATTAGGCTAATGGCTGTTAAGTGGTTAAGGCACGAACATTGTCCATCTGCCGAGACGGCTCCGGGCCCTTGTTCTGTTTCAAAGGCTAAGGAGGAAAAATAATACGAGAGTCGCATGCTGTTCGCCCGAGAGCTCATAAATGCATTTTCCCCCCTCCCTCGCCCGCTCTTTTATTTCTTTTATCTCCACTGTTTTTCCTGTTGCAGTATGAGGAACTTCTGGAAAAGCGAGTTTCTGGCTTTTTTTTTTTTTTATTGGCCTCGCTGTTGGGCTTTTTTGTCCTTTTCTCTGTGCATAAGGGACTATTAACAAGGTCTCCCAACAAGATGGGGGCCTCAAATCTGGCCAAAAGTCCTTGGTGGGGGGCCCCGGGGATACCAAAAATCATCTCTAAAAGGGTGGTTTTTTGCTCCTTAGTCACTTGGCGGTTAATGCTCGTCATTAATGCTCAAAAGGATGAAATAATAAAATAAAATAAAATAAAATAAAATAAAATAAAATAAAATAAAATAAAATAAAATAAAATAAAATAAAATAAAATAAAATAAAATAAAATAAAATAAAATAAAATAAAATAAAATAAAATAAAATAATAAAATAAGCCCTGCCTTGACACGCTTGCGCCTGCATCGCTGGGAGGAGATGCTGGGCTATGAGAGCACTGGGTTGGCACCCGGAGAGGCCGGGGTGTGCGGCACAGCTGCAGGATGCAGCACATCTGGAATCAGGTTAAGGGATAAACACGGACAACTCGTGACTCGGAGGGAAGAAAATGCTCCTTCCAGGGGTTCTGCACCAGCTCTGCAACCCTCCTTGCTGTATTTGGCTGCCAAACCCACACCCTGATCGGGCGCGCTTCCATTTGGATCCGGGAAATGCAGGATTTTTCCTTCATTTTCCTCCATTTCTTTGCCCGGAATGTGCTGTCACGGAGCATTCGCAAGGGAGCGAAGGCATCACGGGGCTTTGCTGCTGATTATCAGCGTTTTGAAGGGTTTACTTGGCCTAGTTACTAGCAAAATTTTCAACACTTTTTTTACCAAACACTGAGCTGACAATTGCAGAAAACTGTTTTTGGGGGGCTTTTTTTTCTTTTCTCTCTTTTTTTTTTGTTCAAAAAGGTAACACAAAGAACTAGGGGGATGGCTTTGAACTCGAGCTGACAGAGGAGGAACACAGAAAGAAACATCCTCGTGGGCACAACAGTTGCAGAGCTCAGTGAAAACACGCGGGGATGAGGATGATGCTGAAGATCAGTTTTCCCCAGGCTGCAAGAGCGCAGCCTGGAAGGGAAAAAAAATTGAGCGCGCCTCTCTTTTTGCTCCATATCCTTAGGAAAATGAAGTTTTTCCCCCTCCTGCCCTTCCCTGGATGCTCGCAGCCTGCATCCCCACCTGGAAATCGCTCCGGCCTCTCGGAACGATGGGAGCCGCGCGGCATTGGGAATTCCAAGCAGACGAGCGCCCAACCTCTGCTTCCCACCCGCTCCAACGCCAGCGATGGCCAATTTGCCAAAACCACTTGGAAAAGAGCGCGGGCTCCAATGCAAAATCACCCGCGGTTGCTTGCAGCAAGGCCCAAGCTGGATGGATTCTCCACCGCATCCCGCCGGGAGCGATGCCCTGATGGATCTGGGGGAAGCCAAAGGTGCCTTGGCCCCGTGCAGAGCCCCCATCTCACCAGCACGTGGTGACTTGACTTGGGATTACGACATTCCCGGCGCGTCCTGCCCCGCTGCATGGAAAGAAACCCGAAAATCCCACCGTAATGCAGACTCCCGAGGTGCGAAGGCAGGGAATGACTTTACAGCTAATGAGAAAAATCAGCAATTCCAGAATTTCCACGCTCCCGAAAATGAATGAAATCCAAATTGCGCTATTTCCCACAAGGCGCTCTAAAACCACGAGTCTTTCTTCTGCCGAATCAAAATGTTTCCTATAAATTTTGACAATGTGCCTCAGTGAACTCATAAAGCCATAAAAGTTTAAATGGAGGGAGTGGGGGGATTATTTTCCCCACCAAATCTAAATCTGCCCTAGTCCCAACAAGGAAATTCTAAAATAAATATTTTCCAGTTAGAATAGGGGCTGATTACCTTTTTTATTTGTGTCAAAAGGTCTAATTTTTGGAAATACCATTCTGTATTTTCTTATGTAACAAGATGAGCACCAACTTTGGAGAGGCTGGGAAAATTTAGGAAATCTGGATCTTTCTTAATGCACTTCTGTGTCCTTCTCACCCTTTGAGAATTCTATTTTCCTGACTGCTGCTTCTTACCCTTGTTATTCAGGACATAATGCAAAAAAAGACCATGCAAAAAGGATGCAAAAAAAGCACAAGCCTGAGAAACACCCTGGTTTTGCTGAGCCGAGATTGCAAAGCCGGAAAAATAATGACCCCGCTGCGAAAAAACAAGCAAACAACCAAAAAAACAACCCGAGAGCGGGCTCTGAAATCCAAAGTAATGAATGTTTGGACCGTGTCCGGCGCTCTGCATGTGTCTGATAAAACAGACGCAGGTGTCAGAGCCGTTTCTGGTCGCAGAGTCGGTCAAAACCTCCCATCTCTGGGAGAGAGGGGAAAAAAAAAAACCTGTGATATTTCACCAGCTGCTCGTGTTGGAAGGTGGTTTTATTCCTTATTTACTCCGTGCTCATTGACATGCGGAGCTGGATGCGCCTGTCTCCTGCTTGACCCCCGCGTCCTTCCCTGGGCTGCGCTGTCCCCGCAGGTGCCACCACCTCCAGGCCACGTCCCCACCTCCCTGACGCTGCTTTTTTGGGGAGAACCAAGGCGCAAAGTCAACTTTGCCACCTCCATCTGCTGCCCTGCATCCTCGCTTTGCATATAAAGCTCCGTGGATGCTGATGAAGCCCAGGCAGAGGTTCCAGCAGGAGAGCTATAACGGGAAGCCCTTCTCCAGCACTGCAATCAGGAGCTTGTCTCATCTCGGATGGAAATTGCACTCAGAATATATATATATATATATAAAAAAAAATCCATGCATATGACAATTTTTTTCCACTTTAAGCTGATTCGGAGAGAGGTGGCTCAGATTTGCTGACATGTCACTTTAGCAATAAACTCCTCTTTCACAAAAAAACGTGCCGCCGCAAGCAAAGCGAGCGCCTCGCGACGCCGTTCGGGACGCGGAAACGTGAATTCCCGCAGAGAAACGGGGCGAGACGGGTCGGAGACACGGGGGGACACCGGGGGGACACTGGATAAACCGAGGGGGACGCGGCGCGGGCGCCTGCGCGCTGGGAAGTGCTGACGGGGGCCAATTAAAGCGCAACCGCAATCAAGGCGCTTGTTCGGGTGCTGGGAGAACTTCTGCGGCGCCGCACTCCGGTTTCGGGCTGCCTCGAGGTCCAAGCCGGGGTTAAACCTCCTATAGCGACTTAAGGCACCGACCGTATGCGATTCGACTATCGCGATGCCCCCTCCGTTGCAAGAAAGAAAGGAAATATTTGAATAGCAGCAGCACCAAAGAGGAGGTTTTGGAGCTTTGCCTGCGTCCCCGGGGGCACAAACCACAGTGCGCAGGGGCCGAGCTCACCAGCATCACAGGTGGCTCGGGGGGACATCGGTGCCAGGGACCCCCCTGCTACTGCCACCTTCCTGCGGCTTTGGCTGCCTCCACCTAAAATCCTCCCTCCGTGACACCCCTGGTGCAATTTGGGGGGCTTGCAGGAGCCCAGCGGCTCAGGAGAGGAGACACCTCCTTGCTGCCCAGCCAGGGGGGCAAATCCAGAGCCCTTCCTCCCCACGGGTGTCTCCGGGCAGCTCGTCCCCGCGCAGCAGCGCCGAGTCCCCCCCGAGCTGCCGCAATGACAACCAGCCTCTCCTTTCTTTATTATCGATAATAAAAAAGCCCACGCGCCGCAAGGAGAGCAGCGGCAGCCGGGCAGGCGCGCGACGCCCCGCAGGGAGCACCGGCAGCCGCGGTACCGCCGGCGGGGACAGGGATGCTCAGAGCATCCCCGTGGGGACGCGAGGGGACCGTCCCCGCGCCGCTCGGGCTGCTCCCCTTTGGACCCCCCGTAACTTTCCCGGAGGGGCCGAACCGAAGCGCCCTCCCCGCTCCGGCGGCCGCGTCCCGCGGGGCTCCTACCTGAGCGTGGCGCTCTCCCCTTGCCGCACCGTCACGTTGTCCATGGCTTTGGGGAAGGCGGCATCTCCGCTGCGCACGGGCACTCCTGCGGGCACAAGGAAGAGGAGCCTGAGCGCCAGGGCGAGCAGGCGGCGCGCGGGCAGCGGCGGGCGCCCGCCGGGCCCCATGGCGCTCAGCGCAGCCCCCCGGCGCTCAGCGCGGCGGCGAGCGCGCCGCGCTGCATCCGGAGGGGCCCCGCTGCTCTCCTCAGGGCGAGGGAGGAGGAAGAGGGAGGAGGAGGAAGAGGAGGAGGAGAAGTGCAAAGGTGCCGGACGCGGCGCGAGCCGGCGAGCTGGGGAGCCGCCCGGCTGCGCCGCGGCACACGCGCGCGCTTGTCCCGCGCGCGCCGCGCTCGGCCGCCGCGCGCAGCCGGCGAGGGGGCGGCCGGAAAGCAAAAACACGCGGCGGCAGCAAAAAAAAGGAGGGAAAAGCCCCCAAAAAGCAGCGCGAGCTAGCGAACGGGTCCAAAAAGGCACGGAAAAAGCCAAAGACGCTGCTCTGGTCTCGCCACGGGGAATGCGGGGAGGCAGGTCCAGGGGGGAGGCAGGTCTAGGGGAGAGTCTGGTCCGGGGGGGATGCAGGGATGCGGGTCCAGAGGGGGTGCAGGGAGGCTGGTCCAAGGGGCTGCTGATCCAGGGGGGATGCAGGGAGGCTGGTCCAGCGGGGATGCAGGTCCGGGGGGGATATACAGGTCCAGGGGGGATGCAGGTCCTGGAAGGATGCAGGGACGTGGGTCCCGGAGGGACGTGGGGATGCGGGTCCAGGAGGGATGAGGGTCCGGGAGGGATGCTGGGATGCGGGTCCAGGAGGGATGCAGGGATGCTGGGATGTGGGTCCGGGGGGCCCCCAGCTCCGCGGCGCGCGCCCGCCGCCGGCCCGGGGTTGTCATGGCAGCGGCTCCATCGCTGACCGGCTGCTCCGCGCGCTCCCGCATCCCGCGCCGCCGCGGACGCCTTAACCCCCGCGCCGCCGCCGCCGCGGGACCCCCCTTCCCGCGGCGCGTCCCGCTCCCCAGCACCCTTACCCTCATCCCAAAAAGCAGCACGGGAAACTGAGGCACGCCGGCCCCGCGACGGCGGAGCCCTCCCCGGGCGCCAGCGCGGTCCCCGCGCGCGTTTTATCCGCTCGTAATTTAGCAAATATCGCCTCCGCTTTACGCCTGGCAATTCCCCCTTCCCTCCGCTAGCTGCTCAACATATTAATTCCTCCAGGCAGCCCGAAAGCCCCGCAGCGGCCGCCCGCCCTCCGTGCAGCCTCCGAGGCCTGGGATGAGACCCCAGAATTCCCGGGAATCGCTCGTCCCATCCACAAGCTGCACTTATTGCTTGGCCCCCATACCTATATTTATGTATATATATATTTATGTTTATTTTTATACGGCTGTTGACCTGAGCTGCATCCCAACACGTGACCGCCACGTGAAAGGACCCCATTACTAATCCCCTCAGCCCCCAAATCCCCTGCAAACTACCGCTTAATTCACTAACGGTGCCATTTCATCTCTAAAATGCTACGAGCTGCGTCGGGGCAGAGGAAACGCTCCATCAAATACAGCTTTATTATCATTATTATTGTATTTATACAGAACCAGGACCAGCAGCATCCTTGGCCTGGCTCCCTGCATCTCTGCTGCATCCGGCGCACATAGACACCAGCCTGTCACAGCTCATCCCTTTCCCTGACAGCTGAAATTGCTTCAGACTTTAAAAATATCCATAGACAATAAACACGTGCATGAAAACAGCAAAGAGAAAACGAAATCAAGACGCCTTTAAATTATTCAGCTGCTCCAGCAGCGCAGGAGCTGGCAACCGAGTCCAGCTGGGAAGGTTGAGCAGCAGGAAAAAGGAGGCTTTGTAGCGTCCTCCGGGGATGAGAGCGCCTTTTTTCCCGAGTTTTGGACCACGGCAGCAGCAGAGCTTGATATATTTGGGCTAGAAAGCTTGCAAAGCAGCACCTATGCGAGCTGACGGCTTCTTCCCGCGCGCTTAAAAGTCTCTTTGCTCTGCGAGCAACAGGCAGGAGACAAACAGAATAAGCAAGCGAGCGAGCGCGCCCGCGATGCATTTATATATATATTTATCCATGCGCCCTCTCCGAGGCGCTCCGGGTTTCCCAGCAAGGCTAAAGACCCCCCTCTCCTGGCGGAGCCGGCAAACAGGGCGGGAAGCAGCGAGGAGGAGCGCGGCGGGACGAAGGCCGGCGAGGAGGGCCCGCTGAGGGACAGGCACCTATAGCGCTATACGGCTGGGCCTATGCATCTGCCTGCAAGCCTGTGTGGGTACGGTAGCACTCCTCCCAATGCCAAGAGGTTCCTTTTATGAAAAAAATACAAAAAAAAGGACAGAAAAGCCTACAGTAAGTAGGTCGCAGCAAGGCAATTTGGACAGCTGGGTTTTTCTTTTAATTCCTCTTTTTTGGGATCTCCTCAGTTTATGGAGCTCACTGTGCTTGGAGACCCTTCTCACCCAAAGCAATCCTGCCCCGATAGGGCTGTCGCTCCTTTTGGGCTCTTTTAGGCCATTTTTGTGAATGCAAGCGGCGTCCTCGCGGACGCCCAGGCCTCCTTGCAGCCTCTTTTCATTAGCAGAGGGCTCCACTAATCCCCGCTAAAGACACAGGTCGATATTGGACTGGCTTTTCCCTAAACTTCCAGCAACTGTCCTAGTAAAGGTGCTTTTGGGAGCCCCTAAAGCCAGGCCTGGACCTGGTTCCCTCTTCCCCCAGTGCTAGGCCTAGTAACCCACCCAAAAAGGGACCCCAAAAACCCCAAACCACATGTATTTCCAAAGTGACACTGCCATACACGCGGCCTTAATATCAAACATCTACGCAGGGTGTTACAAAATCATCATGGAGATGCAGGCACAGCGCAAGTTATTAATCAGGATTGATCCTAGCTGTTCCGGGTACAAATTAATAGTGTTTTTTTTTATATAGGACGGTTTCTTCAGGCACTGTCATGAGGCAGTGTTAAAGGATGCCCCGGGATGGGCATCCTTCCCTGCATCCGTGTGGGATCGGGATGCATCGGGCGCCAGCTGACGGCATCGGATGCAACCCTGCCAGTAGGCACCTTACAGCATTTTACCCGCGTGCGACACGAACCCAGCGCGCGCAGCTCCATCTGCTCTGCATCTTAACGGGAATAAGGACGCACGCGCCGGCGAGGAGCGGGAAAAAACGCTGAGCGGGGCGGAAAACGCGGCTCTTGCCCGGGATATTTGGGAATAGGGATCTTGCAAGGCCGTGTCCATAGGGATCCTGCTCTCTTGCAACCGCCAGCCCAGGGGGAATCAGGGATAACCCATCCTGGGCTGTCCCCAACCCATCCCATCCCATCCCAGCCCCTTCCTACCAGAGAGCTGCTCTGTCTGCGCAGAACAGCTGGGCAGAAATCTTGATTCAGGCCCAATTTTTTTTTTTCCAAAGCTGATAATAAAGCAGCAGAGCCCCTGCAATCCCTCCTCGCACTCAGCAGCTCCCGGCCAAACCCACTGCCAGGTGTTGGGCGTCTTTAAAACGAGACGCTCCTGCAGACACTGATTTGCCTTTGCCCGCAGCTGGGCTTGGATCCGCATGGAATCCCGCTGGAAAAGGGGCCCAGATGGGAGCTCTCCCTCCCGCGTGCATCAGCTCCGCGCTCGCCGCCGCTCTCCTGACCCTCGCAGCGCTCGGCGTCCAAGAATAATATTAATAATAGTCGTGCCATTAAGCGAGAGGCTTGGGCTGAATCAGGAGATTTTTGAGAAATGATCTCATAAATTTAATTCCCGGGGTAGCATCTCGGAGCGCTAACAGGCACGGTCGCCTCTGAATTCTGGGAAATGAGCATAATTACACGGAGATCGACACGGCACAAATGCCAAGAATTCTGTTAACCTTTAGTACTGCAAAAAAAACTCTCCCCTTGTAATTATCTCTTTCCTTTGTCTTAAATGTTACTGATGAATATTTAGTGGGATAAGCAAATAAAAAGGCGGCCGAGGGGCGCAAGGAGGCTCTGCGGAGCTCGCGGCTCCGCGGCAGATCCAGGCGGGAGCGCGCGGAGCCGCCGTCGCCAAAACCAGCTCGACCTGGCGGGTTTGCACCAAAACCCACCTGGAGCTGCTGCAAACTCCAGCCGGGAATAAAACTTCCCGGGTTAAAAACAAAGAATAACCTGCATCCCCTTCCAAGCGTCTCCCTGGGGTTGCAAATGGCACTGCCCTCTCGCTGCGCGCCGAGCCTGATGGAAAGAAGATTTTCTCCCGGCGTGAACTGCATTAATATCTGTCACCGCTCTGGCATTTCTGCCCGTAATGATGAAAAATACGTGGGGAGGCCGCGGGGGGCTCGCAGCGGCGCCTCCCTCCCCGCCAAGCCCAATTGCAAGCGGCTGCTGCCCTTCCCATGTGCTCTTCCGCACGCCCTGGAAGCTTCTTTTTAGGGGGCTATCCCAAATATCCGTATTCCGGAGGCCGGGAAGCCTCGCGGCCACGTGGGACTTGCACCCGTCGCTCGCACGAGGCCGATGCTCGCGCTCCTCCTCTGCCTCCCTCCCCGCCTTAAATTGGAGCGAGCTTTGCAGTCTCCGCGCTGCTTTTATGTCCCTTTAAAAGGTTATAAAAGCTGTCTTTATATTCCAATAAAGGGATATAAAAACAACCTCTCTTTGCAGCTCGATAAATGTGGTTAACTTTTCCCCCCCGTTAATGCTCGCCTCCGCGGGGGCCGCGACACCAGCAGGAAGGAGCTCCAGCTCCAGGATCTCGGCGCTTGGAAAGCAGGATGCAGCAGCATCCCGCAGGATTATTATTTACTGCCTTTGCAGCCACGCCGTGGCTTGGCCATCAGTCTTCCTCAAAAACTCCTCTTTCCCCTTGCAACCGCCGCGGAGAGGATCCGAGCGGTCCCTCCGCCCGCCCAGCGGCCTCTCCGGGCACGAAAACAAGGCGGTTTATTATTTTTTGGGTGACAGGCCGTGCTGCAAGGTGAACACAGCACGCATGAATCAAGCAGGCCGGGATTGCATGCATCATCCCCCGGCAGCGGCGAGGGGAAGGAAGGAAGAGCCACGACTTTGCGTTTCAACTTAAATTATACCTGCGTTCTATATATACGCGTGCGTCTATACATATATAAAATGCCCCCCTGCGGGATCGCCCCAGGAAACGGGAGAGGAAGAGGGGTTCAAAAACGCCCACGGTGGGAGGATGAAAGCGCACGGATGCGGCTGGCGCTGGGCAGCGCGCTCGGATTCCGCCCCGGATCCCGCGCGGCGCTTTGAACGCGGGGATCCCTGCGGAGCCGGGATCAGCGCGCGGCTCGCACACGGAGCGGGCCAAATACCTTCATTAAAGCTTCATTAAAGGCGACGACGACCGGGGCTTAATTAAAGGCGACGATGTGACACCGGGGAGGGCGCTGGCCCCGCGTCCTGCACCGGGATCCGGGACGATCCAGCTGGCAGCTCCAGCGCGGATCGCTGGCACCGGCCGCAGCATCCGGCTCTTTCCATAAACACGGCACTAAGTAACCCCGATCCATCATAAACAACCACCAGCATCTCCCTCCTTCCAAACTACCGTGAGCTGGACCAAATGGTCCTCCCCATGAGCAGGAGGACCATTTCATTAGCCCTATTACAGGCAAAGAGGCACCGGGAGCTTAATAATAATAATAAAAAAACATTCTGGTGCAGTGCTTGCCATCCGTATATCCCCAATCACTCCAAAATGGGAGGGAAACAGCCGTGATGGTTTTCACAGAGCAAAATCCACCCTCGCCAAGCAGGAAAACATCCCACCAAAGGGGAAAAAAGCCCTAGAGTGGGTAAATCCCACCAAAACCGTAACGTGGTTATGGGCACGCTGGCATACGCTTTGATTACAAGGTAGCTGCAGTCCCCACACCTGTAATTTCCACGGCAGCAAATTAATTACAGCCTAAGTGCAATATCGCTGGGGCCACCAAATGCTGGAAACTCACGGGCAGGAAACAAAAGGTTCAATTGTGGAAACGTCGGTAACCTTAAAAGCAAAACGCAGGAAAATTCCGGCTACACGGACAACCGGGCGGTGCCTGCGTTATTCACGGCTTCCCCATGGAATAGATGCAGTTGTGAGAGTCAAAATTAAATGGATATTAAAAGGTGTCCCGGGGGGAGCCAAGTCATACGCTGCCTGCAGAAATGGCAGCTCGCGCAAGGCTGCCTGGAAAATGGAAACCTGCGCAAACTCCAATATATATTTGCTTAATAAAGAAAAATACCTGCAAAGTTCCACATCTCAGCAAAATAAAGAGCCTCCCCCCAGACCCACAGCGTAAAGGACGGTTGTTTGGTGTCAGATGTGGCTTTTTTGGCCTTTCCTGCCTCCTTGCAGAGCTACGGCATGGGAAGAGCCAGCAAAATAACCCCCAGGATGACAATTCCCAAGGTTTTTCCTGTCTCCTATCAGAGGAGCCAAAAGGCACGGATGAAAACCCTGCACATGTTTTGTAAGGAAATAGGAGCCGTTTGGAAGATGGTGGAATTAAGTGAATTAACTAGTCAGGGTTTCTGCTTGGGTTTTGCCTTCAGCATCCTTGATCCAAGGATGCCGATCCGTGATCCAAGGATGCCGATCCTTGATCCAAGGATGCTGATCCAAGCGGGTGCCCGGCGCAGAAAGTCGGCCCATCTGCGCCGCGACAGGTTGATATAGAGGACGAAATACCCAAGTAAAATTCCACAACAGGGCATTAAAAAGATGTGATAAAATATACACGAGTTATTAAATATTGTCATCAAGATGAGCCATAAATCAGCAGTTTTATGGTTTCTGATTATAAATTCCATTTATTCTGTAAGCGTTTAAAGAAAGAAAAATGGAGATTCGGTGAAGATTTAAGCGCGGCCGCGATGCTGCCGATATTTCACTGTTGCTTTTGGGTGCCACGTCCGTGGGTACCCCCGTCCCCCCACATTCCCTTCCCATCCAGGGGCTCTTTACGCTTTGCAAAGCGGCGCGGGCACGCGGCAAACGCCATCCTATTCCTCCCCTTCAAATGCCAAGGGAAAATGTCAGAGAAATTGCTTTCCTGGAAACACTCCGGGGTTCCAAGGGCTCCTCGCGGAGCATCCCCGCACCCGGCGGCTTCGTTAGGGCTCGTAAAACCCGCGCGGGGCTGATTTGCGGCCGCCTCCGAAAGCGAGCGGGGCTCCTGCTTCAGCACTTTTCCCAGCTTTACGAGGGGCTGTATTTCCAAATAAAGTTTGGAAACCGAGTTTGCACGCAGGGAGTTTGATGGACGGAGCAGCCAAGAGCATCGCACGGACTAGCCCTATTCCCAAATACCTGCAGGAAGCTGCTGCTAGCCGGCACCTAAATTATTCTTATTTTTAAAGGGATCTAGGCAGCACCTAAATTATTCTTATTCCCAAAGGGATCTATGGCTGCTCGGGGGACCCCTTGTCCCCATGCATGTCCCTCTGCATCCCGCCCGGATGAGATTTCCAGCCAGGAAAGGTGCGGGGACACGGGAAACATCAACCCCGCCTGTGCAATATGGATCTTGCTTTAATTAAAAAAATCTGCAGAAGGAAAAATCTGATGAAGCAAGCTGTATGCATGAGAGAGGCAGGTCAGCATGTCAAAAAGGAGGGGAAGAAAGAGAAAAAATGGAAAAAGGACAGGGCAAGTGTGCGGAAAAGCAGGAACGGAGCGAGAGTGACGGGGTCGGGGCAGCGCCGGGGATGTCACCAGCCGTCACTCAGCACTGCCCTTCCTGCAGCTACATGCAAGCAGAAAGGAGCATCGTCGGGAGATGACAGGCGGCTCTAAAGTACCCTGAAACAAGCCCAATCCAAGGAAAAACCCTCCAGTTCCCCAGCGGGATTTTGTGTTAGCAGGTTTTCACACAGAGCGTGTTCAAACCCAGGTGCTCGCAGCAACCTGGGTCACCAGCGGCAATTAATCGTCCGCTTGATTAATTGAACCTCCTTCCCTGCCTGCGTGCAGCCCGAGATTCCCTAGGGAAAAGCCGCTCGGCAGCAGTTGTTGCTCCACGGGTGGCCTGGAAGCGCACGGAGCCGGTGTCCCCGGTCGCGGGGACGTCCCCGTCGCCTCCATCAAGGGGACACTCAGCTCAAGGCCGCTGTCACCAGCGGGACCCGGGCAACTCGTACTTAAAAGGGTTATTTTTTCGTGGCGCCTTCCTTCCTTTGCCTTCCGTTAGGAGCCATGTTCATTAGCAAAATATCAGAAACCTCTGGGGCAGCCGGCGCTGCTAACTCATTTCCAAATGTATAACGAGCCAGGAGTTTAAATTTTTTAGGGTGAATTTAATTGACCTTTGCAGTGGCATTAGGCAGATTGGCCGCGAGTCTATTAAAGCGTCATGCAACCTGGTGAGATTTTAGGGAAGGTTATTGGGAAGAAATAATAATAAAAAAATCTATAAACTTGCTTCTTCGGCTCCCCCTGTGCTGCACCGAGTTGCTCGGGGCTCTGCAGCCGGGCGCTGACCCACTTCATTAGCCAAAAGCTCGTTAAAAACGTGGCAAAATGAAGGGCGCTTTGTTCGGTAGCGGCTAACGAGGCTCCGCATGATCCGTGAGGAGAGGTCGCACCAGGAGAGCGATATCCCTGCCTTGCAATTCCCGGTTTTCCCATGCGCAAGGCCAGGCAGGACCCGCCGAGGTCCAGGCCCAAGTATTGCAAAAATAAAGCCCAAGCCGAGGTTCCTCGGCGGTCGGAATCCCACGTGCACAAGCGTGCAAGAAAATAACACCCATAATTAAAAAATAAGTAAGGAAAAGGCCCTTTTCCGCCCGCACTTGCTGGCCGCGGCACTCAGGGCACATCACACGCCACCACTGCAACTAATTACGGGCCCCAATTACGCCGTTAATGAAACGAGCCGCCCTCCAAAGCGCTTTCCCACGCTGCAAACAAGAGCCCGCGCTCCGGCTCCGCGCGCGGCCGCTCCGACCCGCTCGCCCTTTCCCAACCCGGCAATTCCTACAGGGATGGGGACAGCGACGTGCCCGTGTCCCGACCCTCCGGCAGCAGCGAGGTGCTCAGGTTGGGGGAAAAAAACCCTATTTGCAGCAAAGAGACATCACACGATACTGCAATACCCGATTTGCCCACTCCTGCCATCGAGCAATACCCAGGTGAAACTTATTTCCCAACAGGAAAACTCCATATGGAAACAAGCGCTTCGGCAAACCATTTTTTTGGGATATAAATAGGAGATGGAGAGGAGCAGGGGGAAGGGATGCCAAAACGGCGTGCGGAGCCGTCCCTCGTGTGGCGCGTTTTGGTCCTGAAATGTCCTTGTTGTTTCACAAAATTGACATTTAAGTAAAGGGTAAAAAAAGGCGACATACGTGAAGCATATGGGTTTGCTTTCAAGTTAGCATAAGCTGTGCCATAGTTTGATGGAAACACTGTTTCTATGCCATTTTAGGGAAAAAAAAATGAAAGAAAAAGAAACCGAAAGGTTTCCCTCTGAGATGCGCCCATGCCAATGCTCCCAAATTGACTTTTCCGCCCCAAATCTGACCAAACCAACAGGCAAAATCCAAAGGCTCCTTCCTCCCATCTCCGAGTTTCCAAATTTCCCCCCTGCACTGACATAGTGCAAATAAAAATTACGGGGACGGGGGAATGATGGACTGGAAAATAGAGGGAAATTTCTCGTCGGAACAGGCAGTCAACGGATCATTTGCGATATATCAATTTGAGATCTGCAGCACAAGAACCACCGGAGGGGAAACCTGCAGTAAAACCTCAGGAAAATGTTTCCCCGCCTGGTTTTTTTCCATGATAACCACGCGCTGGAGTGCTGGGAACACTTCTGATCCGGATGCCAGCTCTGCAGCAGCTCCTTTTCTCTCCCTTTCTTTCTTTTTAATTCTAGTTTAATTATTTATTTTTAAACAAAGCTTCCGGATCCTTAGAAAAAGGGACGTGCGTTTTGCTATTCTCCGCTCAGACGGTTCACGGCCCCCTGACAGGGAATCCAGAGGTGCCAACGAAATACAAACGGAAAATTAATCACCATAATTGTGGCCTGGGTGTATTTTATTCACTTCGGTCTCCTCTGTGGCGTTTCTTCAAAGGAAAAGGGGAAAAAAAAAAGAAGTTGTGGAGAAGAGAAGAAAGGCTGTGTGCCCAAATGGACTGCACTGATTTATGGAGATTTAGTTTAGTCCCAGGGACCTTGCGACATTCGAGTCCAAGCAAACTCCATTCTTAGCTTTATGATGTTTTCAAGCCCCCTCAATGCAATTATTTCCTTGTCTCCCTACAGCCCATCCATTATTCTCCATAATAATATGTTTTCTGAAACTCCTTTCCATAAACAACTATAGCAGGCAGCAAGAAACCTCATTGCTATTGATATCATGTCACATCGCTAGTAAAACGCCTTATGGAAAATGGACTGCGAAAGCAGAGGGTTTCGATTTAAACCGTTCTGACCTTTTACGTTCCCAAGGAAAGATAAATTGAGCTAATGCGCCTCGACGTCACATATGGGGACATGCCACCGCGCTCGGGCCGGCGTCTAGAGCTCCTACCTGGGGGCTGATAACTTTTTCTACATGCCACATAGATGCATCGGGGTATGCCTGACCCCCTACCTTGTTTTCCAGGCAAATTTTAGATATAACTTGCATTATCCTAAGCCTTGAACATAAATCCTTACGACCAGGGCTATGGAACCAGCGTACTCATAGATTCAAGAAAAAGATGAGTTATTATGAAAAGATCAAGAGGAAAATATTCACTGCTTACCACTAGCAAGAAGGACAATATCCGAAAATTCCCACCCATATGTGGCCGTAGTTTACAGCTAACTGAATGTGGCGGCCCTGCTTCCTTCCTCATCCCCCTGTTTATTTTTACATTTGTGCAACAGGAGCAGGGTGCTTTATCCGGGAGCAGATTTTATCTTCCTAATCACGGTCCAGCACCAATACATGGAAGCATTTAGTGGCTCAGAAAGCGCCCGCGCTGCTGCAGCAACTAAGCACCTTTGCAATACGCTTTTCCACTCGATGGCAGGGGCTGATAGCTCGCTCGAGATTGATGCTCCTCACGTTTGAAAGCTCAGCCTCCAAGAAGAGTATATATATATCGTGCTGGTTCCTAGCTCTAGTGCTTTCCATAGCATCCAGTGGCGATATCGTGTCAGAACAGCAGCTGCAAAATCTGCTCCTCAATAATTACCAGCCTAAGGTTCAAGGCTGGCTAAATCCGGGGGTTGACACATTCCACGCCGGGGAGTTGCAAGAACTTCTATGTATTTCTTAACACCCGCCGGCCAGTAAGAAACAGAGGGAAAATGGCCCAAAACCCAACTGCAACCACCAACTAGGACCCAAAACATCCTCTGAGTCCCGCCTAGGGGGAGCAAAGATGGCCAAAATAAATAAATAAATAAAAACAATCTCCATTTGAGGGCACTAAATCCCCACTCCTTTCCAGATGGCTGGGAGATCTCTCCCAGGTGGTAAATATATTATTAAGAACTCATTTCACCGTGAAATTGACTATTCAAAACACAGACAGAAGTTAATATATTAGGACAACCTGTCTGAAAAACTCGCGTTAGAGGGGATTTATTTTTGTTTAATACAAAACACGGTCCTGTACACACGGCCTTCCTCCGGTGCGGGCATCCCGGCAGGAGCACACGTTCCAACATCGGAGCGGTCAGCTGCGGACAAAGGTCGCTCTATAAAGTCAGCCAACATCTCCAGAACCTCAAGGACATGACCAACATCCTTGGATACCTCCAGGGCACGACTCGATACATGGATTGATTCAATACATTGGTCCTGGCATCCATCAGGAGAAAGAAAATACCCAGAATTTTACAGAGAACTGAAGTGAGACTGAAGTGGGGACAAGTTCTCATGCTGGGGACATGCAGACCTGGAGGACTTTGTCTTCATCTCCATCGTCATCATCACACATCATCTCCAAAGTCCTGAGCAAGCTTAAGTCAGGAAGCTACTAGACAAGAACTTCTCCTTCCATTTTAATTCAGCTGCTAATTAACTAGCTTTAAACTATCCAGGGGAGTGATTCTGCTGCAGGAAAAATCTGGACGTTTCAAAGAGCCACGACCTTTGCTAGACCTTGGAAAATTCCCCTAAGCAGAAGCACAAAGACGTCCCTCTCTCCCCTGCAAATGAACCCAATTTATCGGGGCAACCCCTGACCCCCACCGCAAACTTTCAGCTCAGACCTAGAGTAGAAAACCCACCTGAACTCAAAAATAGGTAGCAATCTGCAGTAACTTGCAACTAGAGCCTCTTTTGGCAACTAAATACCCCACTGCCAGGCTACAGACGTGGCCTCTGGCTCTTTTTCTCCCGTCTTTTCGGCGAGCCATTCTGCTGCAGATCAATAATTAAGTAGGCCCTGGAACGAGGACCTGAACACACATCTCCTCCGCGCCGGCTGCATGCCCAAACTGACGGGCTATAAAATCTCTGCTGGCCCAACAAATATTTATTCATGTAAAGCGGAGCAGCTTTGATGAAGGCGCGACGGGGACGGGCTCTACCCTTCTGCCGTTGAGCGAAGTCACCTGGGGCGGACGCTGCCATGTGGCTTTGTTGGCCAAAGCCAACGCGTTTTCATCTTCTGGCTGTGCTTGGCATCCCTTCAAGCTCCCCATAAAAGTAAAAATAACAGTAATAACCATAAAACCAAAGGAGTCCTGTGGGTGGAGGTAGATCCCCCCTTTGGTGCACGGCTCTAACTCAGCTCTTGGGGTTACTCAACATCAAGGGCCATGGTGGCCTTCAACCAATCCAACTAGGACCACCCAAACTCCATCCTCACTAAGTGCAATCCTTGAGGATGCAGCAGGATAAGAAGTCCCCTAGGAAGCCCTCTTATCAAAGCAACCCTCCGTCGATTTGCTCATCCGTGCTAGCAAAGCAATTCCTAGACAGACTTTCTCCGCCTCGGCCCTCTTAGTTTGGATTCTCTTCCATCTCCCTTCTCTCGTGGCACGAGCGATCATTAATCCCGTCAGGGGAAATGAGACTTTCGCTCACACGTAGGAGCACGCCTGAAGTTGCTGCAAGAAGGAACACATTACCTCGATGCCCTGACACCATGAAAAACGCATCTTGCTTTTCTTCTTTTTTATCAGTTATTCACTCAAGACGCCCAAACCAGCTGTTCTGAGTGCCTGGCATTTGCTTTACAAAAAGAGCAGGAATAAAAAACAACAACAACAACATAAGAAAAGCTTCCTCCGCGCATATATTCTTCCTACAGATCCGAGCGCTAATAGTATTTGACATGTTGGTAATTTGGGGGTTTTACCATAATTCATTTAGTGTGGTTCTGCTTTATTACGGTCCATTTTACACAGCGATGCACAGAAAACGTTGTTGCTGCTTCTTTTTTTTCCCTCCTCCTTAAACACTTTTATTCCTTCTAGAAATCGCTCGCTCATGCTGGTCGCATAGTCGGAAGAGGGAGGGAAGCAGAAAGCAGGAGTCAAACAGAAACTGGGCAAGGAGAAGAAGGGAAAAGACAACGGGAGGAGAAAATAAGCCGAGAAATCATGCAAATGGGAGCAAACAGAGCAAACAGGCAGCGTGACAGAGGGCAGGCAGGGGACAGACAGCTCCCGGGACCCAGGGGGACGCTTGTCATCGGGGTGGACGGGGCATATCCGACTCCTGCTGCTTGGCGCTCGTTTGTTGTTATTTATTTCCTAAAGACTTGAGCTGCCTTGGAGACACCCCCCGACCGCTTCGCCGGGGCTTTGCGCGACGTTGGACGGCGTCCTGCAAAAAACTGGCCAGGGCGTCGCTTTCCCGCCCCATAAAAATTGCTCTTTGTCCCCGTTTCAAAAATAAAAATAGTAATAATAAAAAAAATCAAAATCTTCCCATTAGTTTTTACCAAAGCACCAGCCCGGCAGCATTTGGAGATAGGGCACCGCGCTGATCCGGCATCGCAATCCTGATTACTCTTCAGAAAAGGGCTGGGTAATGGGAAAAGGGATTCAGCGCTATCTTCCAAGGCTTTTGGACCAGAACCAAGATGAGCACTGGAAGGCAAGGAAGCCGAAATCCCCCACGGCTCCCTCCCTCGGCTCCGGATCGGATACAGGCGGCTCTATAAATTACACATTGTCTCCGAGGAGGAGAGAACAGCTCGTAAATTCCAAAAAAAATAAAATAAATAAATAAAACAGACGCCCTTGCAGGGATGGTTTTAATATCCGATTTTTTAATTCGAGGAATGAGCAACGCAATTGGATTCCTGGAAATATCGCCCTTTGCCCACTCCGCTCGGTCCGTCCGGCCTCGGAGAGGCCGAGGCGGGCGAGGGACGGGATGTGCCGAGCCGGGCAGGCCGCTGGCACCGCGACACATCGCGGCGAAGGCGGCGAGATTAAAACACAGCCACTTAATCCCCGCAAAGCCTCTTAAGTGCTTATATCAGGGTCAGCTCAGGCGGTGCTTAGTCAACCTGCCTCTGAAAAACACCCCAATTTGGGCCCTTCCGCTGCCTGCCGAGCAGAGGAACGGGATCTAAGGCGATAGGGAGCACGTGGACGACGGCAAACGCGGCGTAATTAGCCTTCATTAAGGAGCAAGGGCCTTTAATAACCTCCTCGCTCCGCGTCCCCATCCCGAGCTGCTCCCCGAATCCTTCCCTGAGCCGCTCCGCGCACGCTATACATAGATAGCTTCCCTCCTCTGACCTCGAAGCTCCTGTGATGGATAATCGGTCCGAGTTATCCCACGGGTAAGCCCGTCAGCTCCGATGGAGTCATTTGCACCGGAGATGGATACGCTCCCCAGGCACCGAGCTGCAGCAGTGGGAAGGGGAGTTAAATCCTGATAAAGACTCCCTCAAACCGGGGCTTTCCGCGGCTCGTGACCCCTGTCCTGCAGCGCACGGCATTTATCCCTAGAAGAAAAATGGCCTTTCCTAAGGTTTTCCCCTAACGACCTTCCCATGCTCCTCGGAAGCGGCTCACCGAACCACTGCCATGTTATCCAAGGGGAATAAGCCGAGGAGCACGTTCCCAAGCGCGCTGGGGAATTTTAAGGACGTGCACCAGGCCTAATGAAAGCAAAACGTCCTTTGACAGTTTATTTAGGCTAGGCTCCCTGCTCTGCCACATCCAGTTTGCATCACTTCGGCAGCCAAAATTTCCCTGTTTTTCCTTTCTTTTTCCACCCCTCCCTTAAGTCAACGAAAATTATAGTGGAGATTTTTTGACACCGGGGCCTCCTCCTAAGCTGAGGAACCCATGGATCCACCAGGAGCCTGATGATCCCGGCGCGATGCACAAACTCTTCCAGGAGATGCCAACGCGTTCCGGGACGGCAGACTTGGCAGAGACAGACTGCACACATAACTCTAATCATAAGCACTAGTGCATATATACTCTCCAACACACAGAGACACGCGCTCAGTCTGCAAAGTCCAGATGATCCTACAGCTGTATTTTAATATTTCAATACCAGGGTCAGAGCGAATCTCACTGTCTCCCTCTTATCTTCCCTCCGCATACCAGTGCTGTCAATGCCATCGGCAATTTTACATGTAAATGAGCCCATCCATCACTCCCGGCTCTGCAGCACCTCACTTCCAAGACTACCATGGAGTTACACCATTAAATCTCCTGGCTTTACAATATACATCATGACATATTTGACATCAATCAGCTGTGTCAGGCCGCTCACTGTAAACCATAAACTCGCTCTGCATTCCATCTCCGTGCGTGGTGATTAAAACCTTCTCAGCCTGGCTTCCTGATTATGGTGATAAATGATGATTCCTTCCCTTCTGACTCAACGGTTGCCCATCCTCCCCTGATTATCCCACCCGATCCGACGCTCTTCCCTAGTTATTCATGGGCAGCGCTCAGTCTCCCGTCTGGCGCGCTTGGTCTTGCCAAACAACTGCTTCTGAGCCCTCTCATCCATGCGTTCACCCTTCTGCTGGCACATACACATCTCTTGGGACTCCAGCCACCCCTGCGTCCTTCAAAGCAGCTGCTGGTGCAGCTTGGACCACCTCCAACATGTTGGTAGAGCATGAGGGGACATGCTCTTCACAAGGATGGATGTAGATGGGCCAACCCATATGTAGACCAGCCTTTGGCATAGACTTAAACCCACAGCACATCTTAATGTGCATTCAACATGTCAAGGGGTCTTCAACGAGACTCAACCATAACCCTACTTCACGCAATATTGTGCTCCAAGATACCTAAGGAAAGTCTGGCTCAATGGTCAGAACTCCTGATCCTCTGCTAATCCCATTTCCTTCCCAAAGAGCGAGGGCACCACGTGTTTCCTGAGGACGCGACGTATCAGGCCTATCAAGCAACAGACCAGACCTCAAACCATAAAGGCGAGTGAGCGGGGTTGGCTTCAGACTACCCGACTTTGACATCCTGGCCTTCTACACCTCAGAAATCACTTCATTCCCCTCTTCCTGTGGTGGGAAACTTCCCAAGAAGAGTTCATTTGGGCCAGACTAGACTTAGCTTTTGCCAGTGTGGTTGAAACTGCAGAAACCCCCTATTTCCATATCATACTTAAATATTACACATCTACTTTTTCTTTCTGTCTTGAGAAACTTTACGCTTCCCAAAATACATAGACAGCCACGTGGACACAGATGAGGCAGCAAAGGACCAAGTTAGCAGCTTGCTCTCATTCTTGGGACATCCACAGCGCAACGATGCCTCCTTCGCAGCAAGATGAATGGGCAACCGTACAGGTTATGAGGGAGGTTTTATTGCAGATCAATAAATCTGTGTCAGAGACCCCATCTGGAGGGAGTTTTAATTTAAAGAAAAGAGTGATGAATGCCCAAAGACAATAAATCAAAAAGTTGTGAGCTCCCATCGGCATTAACCTTCTCTCCATGCAAAAATGTGGGCTCTGAGGGATGCAGAGGGACAAGAGTTCGATGGCCCCATGGAGGCCAAGGGGACCAAGGGGACAGCAGAAATGCAGGATTTATTACTGTGGTGCTATCAGAAACCAGCGGGAATCAGGAGGGGACAGCACGGAGTATCTCCCAGCAATGGATACGGTTTGTTGGGAAAAGTCCGGTGCCTTTCCCATGCTCCCACGGGTTAAAACCTATAACTACATTTACCAGCACCTGGGAACATACACATTACCCGCGCTCAGAAAACTCACTTTAAGGGAAGATAAGGACCATTCTATTTGGATGACCACAGTTATTTTCTAGGTGATCGGTGATTTGGGGGGCTCTTAGGACAATTTCCCGAGGCCTGATTTTTTGGTGCTGGGAGCTTCCTACACTGCTCTCTCCTCCGCTGTGGCTCAAATCCTGCTTTTCCTTTGCCTCTCCATAAAATAAGGGCATCTCACACACTGGTTGCTTTTAAACTTTGGAAGCCTGCACTAGTTCTGAACTCCTGAGCTGTGTTATTCATCTGATTTTCCATTAGAAAAACTAAGGCTTTTCAAGAACCCTATTTACCTCACACCATATATACTTTGCGTCATCTTTATAACTTTTATTCTTCACTTTCCTCAACTGGAGCTAAGCAATAATCACTCACAGTTTAACGATGATAATTTCCAACACTTTCAGACCAGGAAGCTTCACAGCCTCTCCCACCCTCTGGAGCAGGAGGCAAAGAGCCTCTGTTCCCAGCACATCCAAAGAGGAGCCGGCAGGAGAACCGCAGCCAATATTGGCAGAGCAGCTTTCTGGGTCACCGTTAAAAGGATCGCGTGAAAGGAGGTCAAATAAATATTTAACACGGTTATTAATATCTGCTCCTGATTTCCTCCCTCCTCCTCCTCCACGGGCTCCTCCCTTTAGCCTTCATCTCTCCTCTTGCCTCCCTTGATCCCTTTTAAGCAGGTCACAGCGCCTCCGTATCCCTGACGGAGGGGACTTCACTTGCAGACGCCGCATCCCCTCCAGCTCAGGTGGCTCCCGATTTATTTTCCTCTATTCAAACCCTCTCGGAAGGCAAAATTATTCATGTCCTCCTTGGCTTTTCCCCGGCGCTCGGTGTGACAGTGTTTAATGCTCCGCAAACATCCCCGCATTTCTCTTTGCGGCCTGCTCCGCGATGGAGGCCTTCCATGTTCTCCCGGTTTTCCATTGGGGACCTGCACTGCGGGGCCCCTCTATAGCTAAAACACATCGAGGAAGCATCGCCACCCCAAACCTGGGACAAATATAGGGTTAGATGCCCCAACTGAAGCTGCATTTGGTTGCATCACTCCTGTGGCCATCCCACCCCTCAAATTAACATGAAAATAACATGAAATGGCCCTGAGAGGAGCCCAGAGGACGCGCTATGTGGACATTCCGCAAAAACTCGCATTTCTCCTCTTTTCTTTGGCGATTCCTTTCCAACGGTGGCCAATTATCATAATTGGGTCACCCCTAACGCTGCTGATGGACACCCGGGGCAACCTACCAGGGAGCATCTGACTCCGGGCTCGTTATTAGCTATAACTTGACAGGTTATTTCGGGAACGGGCAGGAAAGTCACCGGAGAAAAGGCAGCCAGGGACGCATCCCTCTCCCTCGCCGAGCCACGGAATCGGGACGGAACAGATGTTTTAAGGACTTCATAAATCCGCAAAGATAAAAAAAACAGCCCACCCAGCACTTTATAACAAAACCCTGCACCGACGGCCCGGCGAGCCTGAAATAAATACAGCCGCCTGCAGGAACCTCCCAATAAATCGCTTCCACACTATATTATATAGATATATATGTGCGTACCCATGCATATATATTACTATAGGAGCCCGCATGCTTTTAAAAACGCCAAACTTGCACCAAAATGGCTTTTCTCATGCCTCTTCCTTCGCTCCCATCAATCCGACCGGCTCCGGCCTCTCGCCGTGTCCCCATCCCACGTCCCCGCCGCCGCTATCGGCTCCGCCAGCAACTCCCCACCAAATTCCAATGCGTTTTTCTAATTAGGCTAATTAATTTTCAGCCCCAGCTAATCAGAATGTTGGCGGCTCAGAAATAATTGGACTTTGCGGACACCGATACCCCCTCCCTCTGTAGCGATGGGGCTCTTTAATAATTCAAAATTGGCTGCTGTTTTCCAGGGTTATTTAGTTTTTTCATTAGCGCTTTGACGCTAGCCGGGAGGGGAGGACATGGAAAGGGACCTCCTTCCAAGAAGGCTGTAAATCCCAGAGGATTCGTCTACGTTTTCCCTTCAGCTCGTGTCCCATTGGATTCATTCCTCTCGCTAGGAACGTGCAAGAAGGTCGGGCGAGATTAGAGCCATGAGTTCCCCGGCCTCAACACCCCGCACGGGGCTCCCTAATCAAATAAAAACCAAGGAGATAAAATGCCAGGCGCCATCCAGAGGTTTGCAGCTGGGGGGGGATCTAATTCCAGGAGGCCGCGAGCCGGAACGAGGAGGGATCCATTAGCATCCACTTACCTGCCATGATGAAGTGACCGCGATAAAGTGCAGGATTAAATAAATTTAAGTGAATCCCCCGGCGGCGTTTTTATGGGATTGGAAGAGGTTTTATCCACTCGCAACCTCTATCCTCGGAGGAAACTGATTCAATAAAAACTAAACCCACTTCATCTAGCAGGAAGGGAGAGGGGGAAAAAATACACACACAAAAAAAGTCGGCAGCGTTTGCAGAGTCGCTAGAGCAGGAAAAAAAAGAGTCTGTAGGAGCTTTGGGGCTAATTCTTCCCAAATTGGGCAAGGGGTTCAAGGCTCCAAACAGGGCTTGCAAGGGAAAAAGCCGTTTTCCTCTGATGTATGTTCATGGAGCAAAAAGAGCCAGTTTAATTACTGATCAAAAATAAATGGCTTGCCACTTGCTCCGACTCTTTTTTTTTTTTCCCCCACCCAAAATTACTTTGTAGAATTACTTAAAACTTATTAATATATTTATAAGGAAAGAAAACACCCATAAACGCCGGGAATGCTGAGCCAGTGAATTAATTAACATCAAATTACTAGTGGGTACTACTGCTTGATACTAAGCATTCCTGCCCTACCATGCGGGGAATGGACAAAAAAAAATCTCTTGCAGCTGTTAATTATTTCAATTATTAATTTTACTTAATAATTCATATCCCTTTTCCGACTCCCTGGAGTATACTGTGGTATCTACATTTCTTCCTCCTCTTCCCCATTTCTCCATAACTCTACCTTCAGCAAGACCATCCATCACTGCACAAGGTTACCGACTTCAAGAGAGGGGATTTTTTTATTTTATTTTATTTTTTTATAATCTGCAGTCCCGCAGAGAAATACCCCCAGTAAATACCCGCTCCAGAGAAATGCTAATAAATCCTTAAAGGTGAACTTAAGTGCTTTTTCCCCCACACATGCTCCCTTTATAAAGAAGAGAGTAATATAATGTATTAAAAAAATAAAAACCCCCTGAGAGCCCAAATCCTTAACAGAACATACACGGAGAGTGAATTACAAATAAATCCACTTTAGAGGGTGGCGGAAAGGATTTTTTTCCTTTATCCCAGCACCTTTTAGGACTGGATGAGGCCACCAACAACCACTCGGGCATGTGTCATGAGCGGGAGGAAAACACAACGCAGTTTATATGGCACAAAAACAGGTGACAAAATAAATATCAGGATTGCTGAGGTTGGGGTTTTTTTTTCTGTTTTTCCTGGGAAGAAAGGACGCACTTGCCCATAATTTGCCCCAAGACAGAGCCCTTTGCTGTCGATGCAACGGACTAAATCCCGATGTATTCCCCCAGTTAAATCCCGTGGCCCCGCGCACCAAAATCCTCATTGGAAAACAGCCTTTCCAGGGCACTTTCCTTAAGGAAAGCACTGGCTTTTGGGGGGCATTTCCAATTTTCTCTTCCTCCCCCTTTCTCCTAGGCCTTAAGGACCGAACGAGTGTCCTTTCGAGCTAGACGACTCCGTTGTCATTTCCAGGGCTCCATCCCCGGGAAGGACGTGTCCCGGGGGCATCTTTGGAGCACGTTCCTCCTCACGACAAGCACTGGGAAGTCCCATTCGCCGCATTACGGGAGCGCGTTGGCTCACCGAGCCGGCCAGCGCTCTGGGGACACGGGAGGCTTCTGCTCTTCTCAAAGTCATGAGCGCTTCCTCTAAGCTCTTTAGCATTAGGGGCTCCTGCCGAGACGGGTATTAGAAGCTCCCTGCCTTTTTTGCCTGCTCTGGAATGACAGGAGATGGAGTTTTCTTAGGAGATGTCTGCTCCTACAGGGAGAAAATAAGGGCAGAATCTCCCTTTAGGGTCCAGTGGGCACCTGGTGGCATCTCAGGAGGCTCCTGGTGGCATCTCAGGAGGTTCCTGGTGGTGGGAGATGTTCCTCGAAGGCAGGAGCGGAGACGCGTGTTGGACTCCATGCCAAGGATTTGCCTCCCTCGCCCAAGGTGACACAGGGTGAGCGAGTCCTTGGGTCTGGAAACAACTGGATATGACGGATTTGGGCTGCAGACTCATGGGAATGAGGCCTCAAGCCCTGGCACAACCCTGTTCTGCATCCCACGCAGCGGGACAACACCTCCAAAATAATCCTCATGATGCTCCATTCATTCCCACCACTTACCCAGACCTTCCCAATTCTCCCACCAGCATCCAAATGGATTCTGGGCTGTGGAGGATTTGCCTCTTCCAAGTCCCTTCCCCAAAACCCCTTCTCCAAGGAGGTTTCTAAGCCACGGCCTCCTCTCCCTCACAGACTGGAATAATTTGGAATAAGTTATAATAACAGTAAACATAGTAAAAACAACAACAAATCAAACATGCTTTGTTACTCCCCAGGCACACACATTTGTCTTCCAAGCGACAAAGTAATCACATTTTTGGGTTTAATTTATTACGTGCATTACAGCCGGTGCCCAGGGGCATTCTCAGAAGCCAGAGCCCCACGGTGCGGCGCGAGGAATCCAGGCTCTAAATTCTCCCCTCCTTTAGCTTCCCACCTGCCACCGACTGCAGCAACATCCCAGATCCCTGTTGCCTTTTTTTCTTTGCAACAAAAAAATGCATTTTCGCCTATTGGCTTTGCCACTCTCTCTGCGCACGGGCTCCAAACCCCGTTATATAGATGCCCCAAATACGGTTTTCTGTACTGGTTCAAATGCAATAAATAAATAAATGCAAAAAGCAGGTCTGCAACACCAAGAGCTGATGCAGAAAGTCCTTTTTTCCCCCCGTTGTTGCCAGGCTCACTGGTCTCCCCAGGATTCCTCTCTGCCGGCGCCAAAACGGATCAAAATAAAAGCGATCCCATACAGAAAGGCAAACATATATAGCCATGAGGTTCTGTGTTTTGTGCTAGCCGTTAATAGGATCAGCAGAACAGGGTCAGCATGTAAAATACAGTCGCTTTGGAGATGACAAAAATCACTTTAATCTGCAGTGGCTTTTCAGCTCCGGGGCCTGTGAACTGGGATGCTGTATCCATTTATTTCACTGATCCTGTTTAGAAGCTATCAGAATAAAGAGGAAGGGGGAAAAATATATATATTTATATATCCTTCGTGGTGTGAACTGAGGCAGGGCCAGGTCAGGGCTGCTGGCACGAGGACCACGTGCTGCTGCTTGAGCAGTGAGAGCAACCAGGGATGTCTTCGCTGGTGGGTACCACGACATGATGGGGAGCATCCCCATGAAACCATGGGGAGCATCACCACGAAACCATGGGGAACATCATGAAATGATGGGGAGCATCAGCACGAAACTGTGGGGAACATCATGAAACGATGGGGAGCATCACCATGAAACCATGAGGAGCATCACAAAATGATGGGGAGCACCACCACAAAACCATGGGGAGCAACATAAAATGATGGGGAGCATCACCACAAAATGACAAGGAGCATCACAAAATGACGGGGAGCATCACCGCAAAACTGTGGGGAGTATCACGAAATGATGGGGAGCATCACCATGAAACCATGGGGAACATCATGAAACGATGGGGAGCATCACCATGAAATGATGAGGAACATCACGAAATGATGGGGAGCATCACCACAAAATGACAGGGAGCACCACAAAATGATGGGGAGCATCACCATGAAACCGTGGGGAACATCATGAAATGATGGGGAGCATCAGCACGAAACTGTGGGGAACATCATGAAACGATGGGGAGCATCACCATGAAACCATGGGGAGCATCACAAAATGATGGGGAGCACCACCACAAAATGACAAGGAGCATCACAAAATGACGGGGAGCATCACCGCAAAACCGTGGGGAACATCACGAAATGATGGGGAGCATCACCATAAAATGACAAGGAGCATCACAAAATGACAGGGAGCATCACCACGAAACCATGGGGAACATCACGAAATGATGGGGAGCATCACCACAAAACCGTGGGGAGTATCACGAAATGATGGGGAGCATCACCATGAAACCATGGGCAACATCATGAAACGATGGGGAGCATCACCACAAAATGACAGGGAGAACCACAAAATGATGGGGAGCATCACCATGAAACCATGGGGAACATGATGAAATGATGGGAAGCATCACCACAAAACTGTGGGGAGCATCATGAAATGATGGGGAGCATCACCGCAAAACCGTGGGGGCATCACGAAATGATGGGGAGCATCACCATGAGATCATGGGCAACATCATGAAACAATGGGGAGCATCACCACAAAATGACAAGGAGCATCACGAAATGATGGGGACCATCGCAAAATGATGGGGAGCATCCTCACAACATGATGGGGAGCATCGTCAAACATCTCAGATAGAGACATCGCGAGACAGCGACGCACAAGAGAGATAAGGAAGAGCCCAACTCCGAGGTGCTCAGAAAGAGGGGTGGCAGAAGCCCCCAACGCGGGCAAGACGAAGCCCCATCAAAAGGGAAGCTGAGAAGCTCGCGGCGCGCTGGAGAGCACCGAGACAGCGACCGAGGCCTCCGGCCATGACCTTTATTTGCCATTAATGGAGCCGGGCGAGTGTCGGCCGCATTTGAAGCTGCATAAAATGAACCGAACATAAGAGGGATAAACAGGAGCACTTAAGGCCTCTTTTCTTTTCTCCTTCCCCTAGAGGAATGCTGAACCTATTCAGCCAAGCTGTAGACATCCCACGGAGCCCGGCACCAATAGGTTTTTATGGGAAAATAAGCATTTCTGGGCATGATAGGAGCAATTTCCCCACCATAGGAGGGGACATGGGGCACAGTGACACTGCCAGGGAGAGGCTCCTGCACCAAATTTACCCCAAAGCGGGTGTTTTCCCCCCCATTCCTGCAGTATTTGGTGAAACGGGAAGCGCGCGGGAACATGGGGATCGGGCTGGGTTAAGAGAAGCAATTTTAAGATTGCGGCGCACGCTGTGCAAGCCTGCTAACTCCTTAATGCCTTAAATCCAACCTCATCTCCCAGGCAGGCCTTTAATTTAAATCTAACTGGATAGCTATTCTATGTTTAATAAATAGCTATTGATTATTTAAGGAGCACCTGGGCTGGGGTTTACCACCCAAGGCAGGGTGCACATGTAGAAACGCACGGTTTCTATTACCACCTTATTAAAGCTGAGTTCGAGGTGTGTGTTTAATAGCCACTTCCTATTTAATTAGCCCAGGATTCCAGGGCTTATCGGTATTTATTTATTTTGCTTCCCAACAGGGATGTAGCCCGCGGTTGAACCAACATCCCTGGGAATTTGCATCCTCCTTTTCCCTGCCAGCCTCGCTTCTCATGCGCCGCAGGTCTCCGTTCCCATGGGATATTATAAGGTACGTTTCCACCAGGATCCATCAGGACATGGCCCTTGCATGCACTGCAGGCTGGACCATGTGTGTTTTGGATATGTTGGACATGGCTGGACCATGGTGGACCATGAAGGTGGTGCTTTTCAGGGGAGCTGACAATCATTTTTTTATCAGAATTTATTTTTTTCACAAGCAACATTCTTTTTTTTTCTCAAAAGGCTTTATAAAAACAGTCATTAGAAAACTATGCTTATAGATACTACTATTTTCCCTGAGAGCCCTAGAGAGAACAGCTGAAAACCAGGGTCTTGCTGTGCACAAACACGCAGAAAACTCTGACCCTTCTAAAATAGTCTGTCCTTGCTCTGTGTTACTACACACCCGAGGGCTATTTGGTGCTAAACACTGCACGCTAGTGGGTGTTAACTCTGAAGCATACTGATGGCAACGGCCATAAAGAGCGGCAACACACGAGTGCCACCCAAAAGCCTCCCAAGATACAGGATGAGAGAGAACTTTGCAAAACTCCCTTGCCGTTAAGCCAAGTCACAGCTTCCCTGACGTGACATTTGTTATCCCTAATTACCAGCTTGGCTCCATTTTAAAGCCATTTGCGCTGATTACTCCGACTGCTGCCTTGGGTACTCGCTGACATAGATTAACTCATCAGCCCATAGGAGAAATATTTTAAATATATGTACATTCGCCCAAATTCCTTCCGTGTCCCGCTCCTTGGCTTAAACTGATGCCCACTCGTTCCTCTAATCTGACACGAGCTCAAAGAGCCTCGTGGCATCAATCCGCTCAATTCCCTGCAGAAATGTGTAAGCCCTCAACGAAGCCCCTTCTTAATCTCCTTTTTTTTGCCAGTGATTACAGAGCTGGCGCCTCCAGCTCTGCTGGGATAAGTGTCCCCGTGTCCCCTCCACGCCGCTGCTTCGTGTCACTTCTCCCGGTCACCGGCTACGCTTTTAATTATTTATTTCAAAGCCTTTCCAAATTGCTCAGCATACAGGGCAATTTAGATTTATGTTTCCAAGCATTCCCTCTCCTCGTCCCGCTCGGACCAACGGGGTTCCCCAAACTTGGCGCTTTTTCCCCCCGCATCCGCAGCGCGCTCCGATGCGGGAGGGATGCAGCGACCAGGGCATCTTTTGCAGCTCGTTTTCGCCATCTAGTGCAAAAACCTCCCCAAAACGAGAGAGCAGCTTCTACAGCCACGTCCAGGTCCCGACTGGGAAGGACTGTGAGCGAGTGCAGCCTGCAAGGGAGCATCCCCTGCAAGGAGCATCCCCTGCAAGGAGCATCCCCTGCAAGGAGCATCCCCTGCAAGGGAGCATCCCTTCCCCTGGGTTTTGCACGAGCCTCTAACTAGGCGGAACGAATTGGCAGGAGATGGTTATTGTTATTATTATTATTATCAGTGCTATGATGATTCCCATGCCAGGCGCTGGGAATGACGTTTGCAAGAGGAGCATCTCATGCGGTCCAAGCGAGCCAGGACGGCGCCGCCGGGAGCCCCTCGGCGAGGGGAATTTCAGGATGCGGATTAAATTACCCTTGCAGCCGAAAACCACTTCGTGGAGTAAATAAATAAACACAAATTAGGAGGTCAGCAAAGCTGCGTGTGGAGACCAGCGGATTAGCATATATCTGCATAGCAATGAAGGGGGGAAAGGGGCATTTCAAGAGAACTCCTAATTTACCCAGCCCAGGGAAGTTCGTTCCCTTTAGGTGATCAGTGCTAATTCACCCAGGCTGGTCCCAGCCCCTGGGAGAGGGTAGAGAGGGCCAGAAGGGAGCCCTCGCCCCCCATTTTGGGGGAAAAAAAGCGGAAAATGGGGCCTGCGAGGGGCCGAGCGCCCGCCAGGCTTGCGGCGCGCTGCCTCGCTGCAGTTCCCGGCCGTGCCGTGCGAGGCCAGCACTGCCCCGAGCGCGGGCTCTGCCGCATGCAGCCCCTTCCGAGGGGCTCCGGAGCATCCCGGCTGGGAAGCGGCGGGATTCGCGCTGGCTCTCTCCAACCTGCACGCTCCCTGCAACACGAGGCTGTTTTACAGGGCTGCTCCAGCTTGCTCCGCTCTTTAAGTACATGCAAAACCCCTCACGTGCACAGAAATAAATAATAAAACTGCAAAAAAGACGCAGGCATCCAGTTAAAAACGCTGGGACGCAGCCGGTTCTGTCTCCAGGCACTGCTGGAAGGTGGATGATCAATAAGAGCTGCAAGACCCTTGCAAAGCTGCGATGTCCCATGGAGATCACCCTTCTCACAGAGATGTCCCCGCATGGGGGACCAAAATTCCTACTGCTGCTTTTTATATCCCCCTTTTTTTTCCCTTTTCCTTCTTTTTTTCCCTCTTTCCTAATGCACCTTGCTCCAGCAATAACTCGGAAAGACGGTCGCGGGCCGCCAACTAACAAAACGCATTTCCGCCGCCGCTTCATAATTAATGTTTGCATCGTTTATCTTTCACGGAGAGATTATTCTGACTAACGAGGTTCTGGGCCACTAATTCATTACGGTGCCTTGTCACTTCCTGCTCCTTCTTATTACCCAGAAATAGACTCATTAGTCAGAGTTCAATGACAGGGAGAAATTGTGTTCGTTAATTTAATTCCCCTCCTCTCCCGCTCTCTCTTCTGGATCTGCTGTTGTCCGAAACCAGGGACTAAAGGGGAAGGGAGGAATTAGACCTACAGGATACGTTTTTTTCTTGCATTTCAACAGCACCTGGTCTAAGGGGAACCATATCCCATGTTGTTACCTGGGCACCAAGAAACGGGGTGAGAAAACAAAACCACCATCCACCAGGAGGAGCAAAAAGACAAGAAAAGGGGATTTTTCTGCTTCGGTCGATACCAGCCGCATCGCTCGGTGCCACCAGCCACGTTGCAGCCATCGCTAGGTGGGGACAGAGCCCCACGGAGCAGCTTTTTGTGATTTTTTGCAGCATTTTATCGATTTTTGGCACTGGGCAATGCTCGGCACCCGCGGGGAGCCAGAAGGGAGGAGGGATGGGATGGAAAGGTTGGGATTTGCAGGGGGGTCGGTACCAAGGGGCCTTGGCTCATTTTCCTGCCGCTTCCTTAAAGCTGAGTGTAAAACAAGGCTTCCCTATGTGAGCAAGGAGGATGCAGAGGGGTGCAGGAGGATGCAGGGACATGAAACTTCGCAGAATGGGGCTTTGGAGAGACCCCAACTTCCCTCCCCTTGCAGAACCTTCCCATAACCAATTAACACTTGGCCACAAGGAGCGGGATTTCACAGGAGGGCTATTCCAAGCAAAACAAGCCCTGGCATTTCCCAAGGATCACACCGGGATCCATCCCCACGAATCCACCCAGGAGGAGCGTGCTCCAAGACACCTCTCTCCTCCATCCCAGCCCATTCCACCTCCCAAAAAAGATCCTCGGAAACTCCCATCCGTCCTGCACCCCCAGGACAGGCGCTGAGCCCGTGCGCGCTCGGCACACGCGCTGCCTCTTATCTGCATTGCTCCCGCCGAAGGAGGTGATTAACTCCCTGACCCGCGGCGCTCCAACGCGACCTCCGAGAATAGATAGAATCTTGTTATCGTGTAATGAGTTTTATGGCTTATTCCAGCACATTTTGGCCATGTTTCTCCAGTGATTAGGGCAATTATCAGCCCGCGCGTTGCAGGATTATGAATTATGGAGCCTCGGGAAAGGCTGCGGAGATTTAATATCTCCCGGCGCTCCCGATCCGCACGCCTCCGGAGGCGATGCTGCCGAAAGGCTGCAATATGGGCATTTTGGGTCGTGGATTTATGCCGTTTTTCTAATGCGAGCAGCAAGCAGTTAGGCTTGGTTGGCAGTTTTAGCACCTCACTGGTTGGTGCCAAAACGCCGGATCTGGAGGACGACTCTGAGCTAGGATGCTACCAGAATCCCTTGGGAAGCCTGTTCTAGCACAAACCCGGCTCAAAACAGGTAGTATCAACCATAAAATTGCACTATTTGTCCAAAAGGAGGGAGTCTTGACCCAGGGCCATGCACCAAGAGAATCCAATGTGCTCTCCCTAAGACATATCCATGGAGAAGCTTTCTGTTCCCCTTCCTTGGGAATGTGCCCTGTCCTCTCTTCTTTGCTGGTCCAGGCTTCTTGGACCAGAAGCTGGTCCAGATGAGTCTTCAAAGCACCTCTGACACTACAAGTACTTAATGATAATCTCAATAACAACCTCAGCACCCAGACGGAGCAGTAAGATATTTCCAGCGTTAAGTTTGTGCATCAAGGCACGGCAGATACTTAGTCCGGACTCAAAACCAAGCTTTCCATCTCTACACGTAGATAAAAACTCCCTGCCTTCAAGTAATGTCTTTCAAAGACCTCTACCCCGTGTCGTACAACGGTGGATGACGCTATTCGCAGCAGCAGTCAATTCTTTCCAAGACCCACTCAACTCTTGGCCTCGATAATAACTTGTGGCAAGAGGTTTCAAAGGGCAATTGTCCCTACTAAAATTTTATTACGGATATAAAATTCCCCTGTAGCAGGCTTAATTTTGTTAATTTTTAATTCCACAGGACATCCCTTGAATCTTGAATTATGAGCGAGGCGCCGGAGTCGCAGTTGACCTTCTCTATATCATTAACTAGCCCATGAATAGTGCAAAACGCTCGAGAACTGAAATATTTGGCCAGCAAAACCCTGCTCCCTCCACCGACACCGTGGGCAAAGGGAGCAGTAATTCATTAGCACTCGAAGCAGATGTCCCAGCTATGGCTGTAGGCGCTTGGTGGCAACGCAAAGGGGATGATTTTGGGTCAAGCTGTTGACAAACAAGACCCTCAAACGTGTTGCACACCCACATTCCGCGGCGGTTTTCCCCTAGGATCCCGTGGGATGATCCAAATCATCACCAGGACTCAAGAGCAAAGGGTCTGGATCCTCTCCAAAACACATGGTTCTTTTTTTTCCTCCTTTTACCACTGCCATCCCCAGTAGTTATGACAGCAACCATTTGCCAGTTGTATATTTTACAGCTGGCTACGCGGGGACTGACATGCCGAGATTAGATTTTATTTCCCAGCTCTATAACATGGAAAAGGAGAGGACTGGGGACAGAGGAGAGGGATGAATTTCCATTTTGGGGGGAAGGGGAATAGAGCTGAGAAGACAAGGTTCGAAATTTCCTCCTGGCAGCCCCTTTCAGGAAGAGTTATTAGAATTTATTTTCAATTATACACAAGAATAAGCCGTCTGCAGTATAGTTAACTTCCAATTTCAACCAATTTTCGACGCATTCAATCATAGATGCCTCCGTGATTAAGAATCTATGTTGCAAAACAATTCCCCCTTTGCAACACTGCAATCAAACAGATCTACAACTCATAGCCCATTATCCCAGCGTTTTGCAGCTCGTTGGTGAAGCAAAAGAGGAGTTTCCAAGCAGCCCTTTTCTAGAGACCCTCGAGCTCATTTGTAAAGGGTTTTTGGGGCGTTTTCCCCTCTTTTGGCAGAGGTGCAAAGGGGGGAGCCAACCCTACAGAAGGAAATAGCTCGCTTGGCCAAGCATCATTTTGGGAAGAGCATCGGAGGGGAGAAAAGCATCAGGGTGAAGTCTTGGTACCCCCCGCGCCGGCTCCTCTTTTTCCTTTGATGCCGCCAAATAACAATTTCCAAGCGGGGAAGGCACCTGGGAGAGCCGAGGCACTTGTGCTACAAGATAATTAGAGATTATTATAATCGAAATTTCATTGCCACATCAAACTGTGTCTTTTAGCATTAATTAATCTCCTCTCCCAGCCTCTGAGCACTGCCGGCTCCGTAGGACGGCGCCTTGTCACACGCACCAAAGAAGCGTCTCGATGCAGGGGACATGCGGGGACACCTGCAAGCTTGCATGGGGTCATGTCCTCCTGATAAAAACCAGGCTGGAAAACACGGGTGAGAAACCCCCGGGACGCCGCGATATCAGCAGTACCCGGCATCACTTTTAACAGAGACAGAAGTCGAGCACCTTTCACCCGGGGCTAAGTTTGGGGTATTTATCAGTCTATATATTTGGGTATATATTAGTGGCATGCATGAAATCCCCCGTGCTCAAGCCATTGATTCCCTGCCGCTGCCATCCCTCATCCGAAAATAAATCTCCTCTCCCTCGTTGCCACCCCTGCACTCCCCCTTTCCCCGCTATTGGCTTTGTGACGGAAGGCTCTAATTTATTCGCCTGGCCGTATTTTTTTTTTTTTGCGCCACTGTTTTCTTGCAATTTACACCATATATTACCCGCCGTCTTGTGTCATTTAACTCCAGAAAGCGGCTGGAGATACAGTTTGCTCAGAGGATGCCGGAGTCATTAATCCTGCTCCCGTAGCCCTGCGATTTGGCACCCAAGAGCACCTAAGGGTGCCCCAAACCAGCCCGGTGCATTTCCACACTCCTACAGCCGCTTTCTTCCATGCGGAATTTCAAGGCCTAACAAGTGCAGGAGGGCGAGAGGCGACGAGTGCCTCGTGGATAGGAAAAACACGGCGTTACCATGTTAATTCCTGAGCGGGGAGGCCCATGGGATTCCGTGAGCTCGTTAGCACAAGGATTGGACACGAGCGATTAACACCGGGTTCATTAAGGCGGGCGCTTTCACTGCCCCCCGCTCCAGCAGAGGCCTGAAGCAACTCAGCACGTCCGTGCTCCAGCTGCCAACATCTGTCTGTCCGCCAGGGAAAAGGATGCTCTGCGCCCTAAGGATGCTCCGCGATGTCACACCGCTTCCAGTCACCAGCACTAAGCTGCTACCAGTTTCCCACTGATTTTTCCTCTTTTTTTCTCTTCCCCCAGAGGATGACGAGACCCTGCTGAGCTCCGTGAAGGGCTCCAGAGCTGGCGCTTCCCAGCTGCTCGCTCTCCGTCGGGAATTTCAGGCGGGTGATCCGCATTTGCGCCGCACTTGGCATTTCGCTATGCAAAGCATGCACGAGCTCTTCTGGAGCTCCCTTCCTCACCATTTCAGCATCACGTCCTACCTCTGAGCATTAAAACTAGCAGCTGGGCCAAAGGCATGTGCAGAAGCACCCATGGGTGCATCTCACACCCGTCGCATCCCAGGGCTGGATCCAAGCTCGCAATGGGCGATGCTCCCATTGGGCCACCAACCTTCGTAGGGACACACTGTTAGGCTGCTCCAGGAGGTTGGGACAACCCCGTCCCCTGCTTTTCCTCCTGGAAAGACACCAGGGAATGTGCAGGGATCTTTCCCAAGCAATTCCGCTCGTAACCTGCGGAGCTTGGCGCGCTTCGGGGCCAGGCAGGCATTTGTATGAGATGCACAAAGCCATTTAGCTGCTCCAAAGCTATCAGCACTTACATGCAAGGTTGGAGCAGGACAGGCTCTGCTGTACTCAGGGCATCAAAGGGGATTATCCGGGAAACGATAACAGATTTTAATTTAGATCAGGCCGAGATGGGCAGCGGGGCTGGGGAGGGAGGGCGAGCGACACAAAGAGGCTAACTGAGCTCCAGACTGCGGGGGGAAGAAAAGAAATAAATAAAAATAAGAGATAACCCATCTCGGAAGTTGTGTCCGGCAATTTGCCATGCGGATCACGGAGCCGCGAGCTCGGATGCTCATGGGCCCTCCTACCCCCCGCAATGAGCCCCATCCTTCCCATCCCATCCAAGGCCTCCAAAGTGAGCGGAGCCACTCGATATTCCCTCATTCCTCCCTTTCTGCTCAGCATTGTGTTTTCTAGGGGGAAGGGAGGAGGGTGGCATCTCTTTCTGATCACTTGCTATCAGGCCGGGCATCTTATCTACACCGTCTGGCCGCATTAATCCTCCTTTGCAACAACATTCCTTCATCCCTCTGCTTCCAGCTGGGTTTTCCAGGCACAATTACAGAGCTGTACACAGGGAACTGCAAAACCCTCTCCTGCTTCAGCAAGAAGAGTCACTTCAGCCGTTTATTTCCAAGCACCTAACTTGAAGGGCCAGGTTTCCTAAGCTTTCCAAGCAGGGATGGACGGAGATGCCTCCAGAGATGATGAACATCAGCGCTGGAGGTCCCGCTCAACTCTGCATGTGCAAACACCCCTTCAAAATCAAAAAAAGATCTTTTTTCTAAAATAAAAAAAGACAGAAGGTGTCTTGGCTTCTTAATTTCTCTAATTGAAGCTAGGCAGCACGTTCCTGCAGCCTAATGAAGAGCGTCAGTCCCCCCCATCCCTTGTTTCCTTGCTAAAAGGAGCGCTTTGCCTCAAGTCCTCCCTGGCAGCAGAGCCGTTTGCAGGTTCTGCCTTTCTATTTCCGACAGATCCCAGATGGGATCTATGAATAAAACCAAAGAGGAGCTGCGGAGAGGCACCGAGTCATTAGCACAGCAAATATAGACTCTGCCGAGGATCTAAGGCACGAGCCGGGCGCAGGAAAAGCTTCCACGTTCTCCTTGGGATGCATCCAGGCTGATGGGGAACGATGCGTCTCCAGCGACATTAAGGGAGCCAAGGGAGCAGCTCTTTGCCTCAACTCCCTGGATAAAATTAGAGCTGGGAGGCAGGGAATAGAGGAAATATCCCCCCTGGAGACTTGGGCTATGCACAGCACAGGTTCCCTGCAAAATGCCCATCTCAGGAGTCCACATTGGCCGCAGAGGGAGGAAACTCCAAATCCAAAGCATCCCAACGGCATCCGGAAATCCCAATCCTTCCCCGAGTCCCAAAAACTTTTTGGAAACCCAAGCACCAACCTCTCAATTCAAGCCAAGGGCAAAAACTCCTTCCCCCAAGCGGAGTTTGGTGACGGTCCAAGTTTCCCTCCGGGACAATTAAAGTAATAAAGGCAAAAGAAGCTCAATGCGTTTTAATGCCCAACTCATGAAAACGGAGAAAGAACGGCACTGCTGAGAGGCAGAGAGCCATAATTAACCCCCCGTAATTAACTTTATAAATATATATATTTTTTTACTGTTTTTCTCAAGGCCCAACCTTCCTACTCAAAAGCGCAACAAGGGCCCCCTCTCTGCTGCCACCTCCAGCCACTAAACACAACCCAATGGATTTTTCAAATGTCATGCTAGCATCCACTTAATAACACATTCTCCTATAGACAGGACAATAATATACATTTTAATCACTTCTCTACAGGCAAATAAGCTGCATGGAAGCCCGGCCTGCGCCGGCGCTTGGAAATTATGAATTTTTCAATAACCTTTTCTATTATTCATCCTGTGTTATCCTGTAAGGTTTCTATGAGAGGGCCGTGCTTGCCAGACACTTTATGAATCTCTTCTTTTATTTATTAAACAGCAAGGTGTCTCCTCGCTGCCCCCCTTCCCCGCAAAGACGTCGGCAGAGCCTCAGCGAGGCCTTAAGACGTACGACGACGTCGCGGGGATCAATAATTCCCTCTTGCCAGCGATCCCATGGGAATGGCGACGCAGCCACAGGTGGGTTTTGGGGGGGAAAAGGGTGGATTTGGGAAGCAGGGAGAAATGAGCAGCGTAGGAGCTTTGCATATGGGGCACGCTGCGCTCTCGCCGCTCGGGAAGGTAGACGTGCAAATTGCCAAAAGCACAAGAAATGCCCTAAAATCCCCCATTTCAGCCCTTCCCGGCGCCTAATACCTGCTTAATTATCCGCTCTCTGTTCCATACTCGCCGGTGCAACGCGGAGACCTCGGCGGCCGGAGGCAAAGGGATGCTTTGATGGGAAGCAATTAGGAATACCGATCCGGCAATGAGGAATACCGAGAGCGCCAGGCAGGCTGGCAAATACATTGGGAAAAGAGAAAGGGAGGCGACGTCGGCAAAGACCTGGGATTCACCTAAAACACGGTGCTTATGGATACGCTCGAGTTAAACGGTTAAAAAGAGTCATAATTTAGAAGGAACAACCTCTGGGGCTCCTGTGTGTTTCTACATAT
Source organism: Tinamus guttatus (assembly GCF_059628265.1). Classification (NCBI taxonomy): domain Eukaryota; kingdom Metazoa; phylum Chordata; class Aves; order Tinamiformes; family Tinamidae; genus Tinamus; species Tinamus guttatus. The sequence goes on from NW_028288677.1 coordinate 92,599, forward strand.
ATATGTATATGCGTGTGTAAATACATATATAAATACACAAGATCAATGCTAGAATATATGCCTGGATAGACTAATCGAAATGACTTGTTGGATGAGTTCGCCGGCAATAAAACCTCGCATTTACAAGGTATAATTACAGCCGCTTTTATTTTCCTCAACAAAGGGAGAAAAAAATGGAAAAAAAGTCTTCATTAAAACAGAGTTAAGGTTGTAAACAGATCATTAATTTATAACAACATTATCTGATGGGCTGCAGTTATTAAAAGGGCACACGAGGAAGAGCTGAGGAGCTGCAACCTCCCGTTTCCCTTGCAACTTGCTTTGGGTTTCTGATCCCGGCGCCTGGGGTGGAAAAGCAGGAATATGGCCCCAGAAAATCTGGAAAAGGCGGCACGGTTCTCTCTGGGCGGCACACGGTTAACAGGGATGTTATTCCAAGGGGACACGGCGGATCTATGCAGTCGATGCTTCAGCACTTTAGCGGCAAAACAACTCAATAGTCTCAATTGACTGTATGAAATTCTCTCATTTTACCAGTAGAAAGGAAGAAGGCCAAAATAAATAAATAAATAAATAAATAGGCTGCACCGCATTCGTCTTCCCCAAGCAAACCGTGCGAGAGCGGCTGACACCCCGTGCCCAGCGCAAGGAGAACCTAAAAGGTTACGGAAAAGCTCAAACGTGCCCCAAATTCACCCCTCTGCGCCCACAAGTGACTGCCCCACGGCAGCTTCCCCAGCCAGGAGCCCCGATTCCCGCTTCGTCCCGACGGAGACGGCGCGGGATGTGATTGCGGATGCTCTGCCTCTCGTCCCCGGCTGGGTCACTGGGTGCTCCTCCTCGACGGCTGATTTCTTGCTCCAAATTGCTCCGGACCGCGCTCTTCTTCATCAGCAGAAGGGCTCGAGATCTCAAGCATCTCCCTCATTTCTCTCCCGCTGATTGGGCTCCGCGTCTGCACCCTCTGGCATTTACAGGGATTCAAAGGGATTGTGCATCGCTCCCCTTCTCCCTGCCCTCTCCCAACAGCATCCGGATGGAGGGACAACGGCGGCTCCTGAAGCCTCTCCTGCTCCAGCCGGTACCCGGCGGGGTTTCTCCTCGCAGGCAATTGATATTCCACCGAGCACCTTTGGAAAAATCCAAACAAGACGCTGCAGGCTATAAAAATCACTCCTTCTCCTCTTGCTTTAGATCGCAGCTTAATGAAAGCGGAAAGAAAGGGCCGCGTTTTGCCCAACCGCCGCATCCCTCTGGGTATTTTTAATAATCCCCCGGAGTTGTGCCACACATCCCTGAGATGGGAAACAAGGATCTCCGGCCCTGATGGGAAGAAGGGTCCCATTTCCCAGATCGGCCCTTAAACCGAGGATGCAGCTCGGGTTCATTTCCCAAAAACCTACAATATACTGGCTTTTTGGGAGCTGTTGAAGTCGGTTCGTTTCACACAGTAAATTAAGGCCAGAGCCATTTAAGAGGGGATTTTTATTCGGTGTCAAAACCCGACTATTGCACCAAGCGCCGTGTCCGGGGACCGCGGCTATTCCGCTCGCACACGTGGCCGATGCGGAACGCGGAGCGGGAAAGGGCATCGTTCCCCCCTTCCCTCCGTCGGGATACGCGGGACTCGGCCGCTTCCCTCCCGGATGCGCCTGCACGCCTGGTTTAGCAGCTGACAAATGCCACCAGTTAATTTTTCTCCTTTACCCCTATCTGGGGCGCTGCTGACATTTTGATATTTCCCTGGGAGATTATCCTTCACATAATGAATTTCCCCCAGCCCCTCCTTTGCTTTTTCCTCTCTTTCGGCGCGTCTCCGTCGCGCGCTCGGCTCCAGGAGCGCGTCCGACGCGGGAAGCATCGCCCGGAGACGCTGGGCGCAGCCTTCTTCACACTCCACGTCTTCCCGGCGATGAGAAATGGGATTTTTTTCCCTCATCCATCATCAGTCGGCACGACAAGGCTGTCGCTCTTGGGCATCGCCGGATCGCGCTCCTCGCCGTCCCGCTGGGCTGAGCATCCAGGACCTTTCCCCGCTGCTTTGAGATGGGATGAGGGATTTGGGCACCAGGCTGGAGCTTTTTCCAAATTCCTCCGTGCAAATTGCTCCCGATTCTTTCTAAATTTGGGAATTGCAAGATAGCCAACCCAGCGTCAAGGGGGAAAAAAGCACCCTTCTCCCATCCCTAAGGGCGCAGCCTGCACCAGGAGAAGCTCGGAGAGCATCCCAAGGCGGAGAACGGCTTCTATAAATGAAGCCATAAAGAGCAAGAGGAGAGATTTTGGTGCAAGGAGCGGATATGACACCGCAACCCACTCGGTTTGTTTGCAGACTACTCAAAAACTGAAGATATCCGACTGCCAATGCTTCAAAGTTACAAAGATATATATATACATCTCTATTTTTAAGCTCTTAGGCTCATTAGTCAAATTCAAGCTGAGTTCCTCTATTAGAATGGCTCTGACGATACCATTTCTATTCCCGATTGCAACCTTATAAAGGTCTTTTTTTCCCCCCCCTGTAGCTTTTTAATGTTCTCTAACTATATTTTTTCAGACAGAGAGGCTCAAAGCTTGCTTTCTATAAATCCAACTAATTCAGGGGGGACACCGTCGCGGTGTTGTTAATGCAAAACCTTCAGGAGGAGCCTAGCCCTCGGAATCAGGAGATTTCATAACACCGAGGCATCTCTCCTGTTTGCTAACACCTTTCTGAACCTTAAAACTCGCTTTATTTCCATGTTTCTGAGCTGTTTCTTGCCTCCCTCCGCCAGCTCCGGCGACCTTCGAGGCATCGCTCAAAAAGATGCACAAAGAGATCGCGTTTTCCCCCAACCTCCTGATTCTTCACTCTTTTTTTCTTCCTGAAGGGAAAAAAAACCCCAAAAACTGAAATAAAAAGCCCTGGATGCAGCAAGGTATGCAACACACACACAAGAATGGGCACCACGCTGCTCGCAGCGGGCAGCAAATAAACCGTGCCTCTGGCCTGCTTCTCTTTACAGGTATCCAAGCAACTGAGTTCATTTACTTAGCAAATTCCAAAGCAGCAAACAAAAATCTTCCATTCTCCACTGTTGCAAATTTGGGCGCATCCCGGGGTTTAGGAGCCGGTGGAAAATTGCCAGCCTGGACCAGAATGTGATTTTTTTGCTGTGGCAAACGCTCAGCGGGATGCGAACCGCGTATTGCTGTCGGGATGCGGAGGCTTCCAAAGGGAAGAGATGCTACGACCTTCTTGGGAAGCCACCTGAGATGGTGAGCGATGCTCTTGGCAGGATACAGACCCAAATCTGTCCCCTAAAGGCATCCAAAATCTTGGAAAATCCTCTCTCCCATCATCTCAAGGAATCACCAGCCTCGAGGGCTGATTTCTGGAGGCAAAACAGGCTCCTGGGAAGGACATGGCCATGGGCTCCTCCAAGCCTTTCTCTCCATCAGAGCTACTGTTTTGGGTAATGACGAAGCAGGGGAATTGATTTGAAGGCTAATGAATAATCAGCCACCATCAATAATTGTAATCACTAATCTGGTGCAATTAGAGGCAATTATAATAAATGCAATTTCCTCCCGAGCTGCTAACGAACTGCAAAAATATGAATTGACTCGAACTTGCCTGCCTGTGACTTAATGCAAGATCAAGGATTCCATTACGCCAACGGAGCCTCTTAAAGGAGCAGGGAATTGGGGCTGTGTCCCTTCCCCATCCCTCCTTCCCTTGGGAGGATCAACACAATTCCATGTAGAGCCCTAAAAGTGGTGGATATGGAGTGTGACGTTCCTTGGCTTCTCCTTCCATGCTCCCAGGCCTACACGCAATTCCCAGCATAGTGATTCCCAAGTGCCTGGGAATTTGGAGTGCCCTTTTGAGGAGGTTATTTGCTATCTGAGCAGCAGGGACACCCCGAAGGCTCAGCCTGGCCACGGGATCCCATGCAACCATAAAACCCCAATTTCTTGCTGCAAAAGCTGCAGAACACAGGGCCTAAAGCGCGACGGAAAACACAAAAATGCACGTGCACAAAAAGAGAAAAAAAACAGGCAACTTGACAGCTCCCATCTAATTACCCAGCACAAATGACAGCAACACCTTGAAGACGCAAGGGCGACGCGCGCGGCTGCGGAAACCTCCTGTGCTCCGCTTAAAATTCCATACTGCAAAACCCTCCCCGCCCCGCGACGGCACAGAACAAGCAATAAATATGGAAAGCCCAAAAAAAACAGCAAAAAGAGCAACTCCGCCGCCACCAAAGCGCGCAAGAAAACGAGCAAGTTTCTTCCTTGGCTGCACTTTGACGGATTCCTTATGTTTTGCCGCTGTCGCCGTCCCGTCAAAGTGACGGGCGCCTTCGCGGTGCCCGTCACCCGTCGCGCTCTAAATGCCACCACGTGCAGCCCTCCCTCCTCGTAGTGTTTTTTTAAGGCAGGCAGACGGTTAATTAAAAAGGCAGAAATCAATTGGCCTCATCTCGCCACCACGAGCTCCTCTGCATGCCGGGATTAAAGCCGCCTTCTACTTTAAGTCAATTAGAGATAAGGGGGAGCTGACATTTCTACAACCTGCCTTATCAAAACTGCTTGAAAACTGCTCAGATTAAAATGTAAAAAGATTATTTCTTCAGCTCTCCCTGCCTCTTTCTCCCTTTTTTCTTTTCTTTTTTGCGCTCTTTACTGCCAAAATAGAGAATTATTGAAAAAAAAAATTCAAAGGCAACCCAAATAAAGGGTGAATTCAGTGCTTGGACCAATGTAAGCCAGACTCCCGGGTCCCATTCCTGACTGATGTGATGAGTTAGCTGAGACCTGCAGTGTGTCTGTGCCTCAGTTTACCCATGGGCAGAGCAGGGAGCATCTTCCCCTGGGGCATAAAGGTTTCATTAAATTCTCTAAGGTTTATAAAACACTTTTGAAAGCTCCTACACGTGAAATACTCCAGTGTCACCGAAAACGTCAGCTCTAACATATTAAATCTCTTTCTCTTAAAAAAATAATAATACGAGATTATGTCCCAGGAGGAAGTTTTCCCCCTAGATTTCCTCCGTTCTTATAAAAACCCATCTAGCATCACTTAATGGCTCATAAATTCCATCTCGCATTAAGCGGATATTAAACATGTATTTATAAAGGTTTAAACAGATCAGTTAGCTTAATTTTCAGCTCCGCTTTAGGCAAAAAATAATGCGTTTCAATCGTGAGAGAGCCCTGCTGTGGCTCCTGGGGAAGGATCGGCTTCGGAATCGGGATGCAAGGGATGGAAGGGGACAACTTGGGGGACGAGCAAGGACCAGGCAGAGCATCGTTCCAATGCATTTATTTAAAGGAGCCTAAAAAGGGGCAGTTTTGCACCAGACCGGGTCACTCCAGTGGGACTGGGGACGTTGCTACGGGGCTCCACCTTGATGCAATTTTTAAAAGCCAAATATAAACACCGGTTCGGGTACAACTCATGAAAGAAAAAGGCCTTAGGCAAGAGAAAGGCTGAATTTGCTGAGAAAATCAAGGCCTGGAAGCTCAGCAAAGAGCAGAGAAGCACCCTGTGACCCCGGAGAACCTGCAGATTGGGAAGTAAAAGGGTCTCTGCTCCAGGTCAATGGTGCCAGCCTGGCCTTTTCCAGCCAGCCTCCCTCCAGAGCCGAGCGGATTTACCTCGAATCCATGAATATCAAAAGCAGGAAGCTTTCAAAGGAAGCGGCAGAGCTGGTCTGCTGGGGGACAATTAGAGGGTAAGGACACGGAGGAGAAGCTCAGATCCTTGCTTTCCATGCTCACCACGGCACAGAGATCTCCCGCACTTCTACATATTCAAGGGGGACGCGAGCGTGGAGGACGGGATAAAACGGCAGGTCTGGGGACAAGGGGTGACCTTGAGAAGTCAACGTGCAGCCACGGGTCCGAAGGGAGCCTCCTTCTTCCAACCAAAGGGCATCATCTCCTCTCGGAGTCAACTCCTAGGGCAAATGCCGAGACCGAAAGCTAATGCAACCTACAAACGTAATCTCCCTCAAACGGCCCGGACCTTCACTCAAAAATTGCTAGGATCAACAAATCAAAAGAGATTGAATCTCACCTTCTAGCATGATACAATAGGAAGAAGACCAGGTATCTTTAATCCTGAGGAAAAAAAATATCAAAATGGGAGATTTTGCCTCTGAACCCCTGAAATTAGCCTTGCCCTTCATTTGGGATGCAATTCTGAAATTGAGAATTACCCTCACATCACAGAGAAACCCATGGATATTTTCTGACCTTTCATCATGAACAGATTTCTGCTTTGTTATATAAAATAAGACAAAACGACGGAGCTGAAACACAATATTCCAGCCCACGGCAATGACAGCTATTGAGGACTCCCTGCAAAAGCTCCAAGGGTGCCATCCTCATCAGACCTGATTTCCCTGCCAGTAAGCGCTGATGGAAATAGCTGCCACCATAAACCTGCAATCCAGAACTCATCTTCCCTGCTAGAAGGGAAACGGAGGAGCCACTCCATGAAATCCAGCGGGAAGCACCTCAAAAAGCCACGCGACCAGACCCTTTCCACCCAAGACCTCACTGACCTCCTCACCACCAGGTATCAGGAGAAAGAAGAGCTTCAAGACCAACCACGAGGATTTAAGCTTTATACAAGCCATGAGGACTTCCATACCTATATTTAAGAGAATAAAGTGAATCTTTGAGCTTGAAGGCACTGACATGCTCAGGTCAGGAAGAAATTTCTCCTGGAGGGAAGCTACTTTAGAGTCACTCTCTGGGAGGCTTCTTGGACCTTCACCAGGCTCTTGCTGTTCGGAAAAGGGACAAGCTGCCCCCCTGATCTCACATCCCTACCGCTAATCCAAAAGCTGGAAGAACTGAAAAAAAATAGAGTGACAAAGGCCTCGTGTTTCTGTGACAGGGTCATGGCAAGCGTGGCACTGACTTGTCCCTTTTAATGAGTGTTAATGCTCTCCTTTCATTGCAATGGCCATGGGATGCCAACGCATTTATCTGTTTTATGAGTCTCACTTCAATTCCAAGAGACATTTCTTTGGACAGAGAACATTGTAATTTGCACTAGCTCCCCATTGCGCGCGGCTGAAGTTTGAAAAATCACCAAGTGAGTGATCAAACACATTATAAAAATAGGCAGGCAAATGCACCACTATCTTCTCCTCAAGAGCCATTTATAGGGGCCAATCCAAAAGCCATTGAAGTCAATGGAAAGACTCCCGCAGAATTCAATGGCGTTTTGATCGAGGCCTTATTGTGCTATCCATAAGAAATAGGTCAGATATTTATATATAGGCTTGAAATGTTTTGTGCCACCACGCTGGCAGCTTGCCTTTTTGAATCACCGCGTCACTTTTTTTGCGGGATTTGCTCCAAACCCAACGCGTTTTGCAAGAACGTCCTCCCAGTGCTCGGCACCGATGCCACCCTGGCTTCAAGGAGCCCAGAAAAGCGCCTTTTTTCTCCCAACTTAGGAATGTTTTAACCTCTACTCAGTTATTAAGCAAAAACACCTGAAAACAGGGCACACGCTGCTGCAAACAAACATGCGCTGCGTTTAAGAGGACCTTGTTTCAATTTAACCTTAAGCATGTTCCCAGCCAAGCCGAGTCAAAGCGGAGATTTCTTCACCCTTGCCCATTTTCCAGCTTAAACATATGAGGTTAAATCCATATTTTAAAGCATCCTGAAGGACGAGGATTGTTTTGTCGACAGGACCTTTGCCACGCACCCCGTTAGAGCCAGCCTGCAAATTAGCAACCTCGTTTTGCATTCAGGAGCTGCTATTTTGCTATAACTTTGAGGAAGGGAGGGGAAATAAAAGCCTTAGATGCAGAGAACATTATTTCCATTTAACACAAGAGACCTCCAGGAAAGCAGCCGCTACCTGCTAACAAGTTGGTTAGAGCAGTAACTAAGTGAGACTTTGGAGTAGATATTTTCTGCAGCAAAAAAAATAAAATCTCACCTTTGTTCCCGCCTGGCGACGCAGCTACCGTTTTTCCAGGACTGGGGAATAAATAAAAGCAAGTCTCAACCTTTTAAATCGCCACTCATAAGCACAATTTTACATACGAGTGATTCATCCCACCAAGAGCAGTAATATCCCTCTTATGTTACAAGTAAAACGCGTGCCTGTTTACCAATTAGCAGCACCGGGGCTGGGGTTTATTCGGCGTAGTTCAATGTTAATTATTTATAGCACTTTGCAGTAGGGTAGCGAGCGCGCGGTAGCGTCTGCAGTAAAAGTAATGAGGCCGTAGTCCCGCGGAAACTCCCTGCAGCATCTCTTATTAAAACTTCATTGAAATGAGAGAAGAAATGGATGATTTTTGCCGGCAACTCGGAGTTTGCAGCGAGCTGAATTTCGCCTTTGTACGTTTCGGTGCCTATTCAGTAAAAATCAATGGAAGGAAAGAGCAACACATACATCCTCGCTAGCCCTTTTATAGGGCACACGTTTGGGAAATGCGTGTCACTTTAATAACTGCTCGTTTTTAGGAGCCAGGGACCCTGGGCGAACACGGGAGATGGGTGAACAGCTCCAAATGCACTAATGGAGCTGAAGGTAGGTGTTCTTGTAGGATCAATTTGACTGCAGATAAGTCCCGTTCCTTGGCATGAATTTGATGAATGCCGAGCATGGCTCAAAGATGAGATAATCTGCTCAATTTATTCTTATTATTTATTTGCTCTCCTTGTGACAAAATGAATTATGGCTCCGCAATGAGCCAGGAGCACGGATAAAGTTACCATTGGGGAAGAATGTGTCATTGTAATAGTATCTGGTTTTGATGTTTTTTTTTTTTCCCCCGGAATGAAATCAGCACTCTGAAAAACGCTTCACATATAACCTGGAGGAATCATTTGCAGACCTCAGAAGGGTAAAATGAGCCTTTTTGGTTCAATGTACAAACACAACCGCTACAGCAGCGACTTAATGCACTCGCTTATAGAGATGCCCAGTGTTTTTAACGGGGGGAACAGCCTGTAGCCTTCAATGCAAGGGGCAGCAAGTGCAATAGGAGAAGCCCATCACCACCACCAGGCCTCTTTGGAAAGAGGCTTTGGGTGTTTTTACGGATGGTTTGGGCATCAGGATGGGCCTGCACAGAGCTCCCTTCTTGCAATAAGCTCTAGCACATTGACCAAGTGCAGAACAAGGGGGATATTTCCCTGGGACGCGGGTATAAAACCAGCAGCAGCAATAGTCTTATGTTCTACATACCACAGCCCATTAATTTACTATCAAAGGGGTGTTCCAAGGATAACTACATTAATGATGAAGCCTTTGAACGCTTGATTGCCGGGTAACTGGATGAGTGTCAGGCAGGTGATAGACAGGTACTTAAATGTGCCACCTACGTGCAGCTCTGTGCATTAACCCCCCTCCATCCAGAGCTCCTGTTCCCTGGCACGGATGCAGGGAAGACGCCTTTTTTCTGCAGAGCTCGGCCCCAGCACCTCGCACAAGGTTAAAAACCCAAAAAGTCTCCATCAAGGAGCTGCCTGGATTAGAGCCAAAGCTGCAGAGACTCCAGACAGGGCTCGAAACACAAAGAAATAGGTTTTGGGGGGAATTCCGCATAATTCCATCAAATCCTTTTTGTCGTTGCTTTGCCATCCTTTAAACATCTGACAAGGCAAATCGACCGTGCAAGGCGCAGAGGGAATCTCGGAGCCGGGGCTATAACTCTAAGTTCATTAAGTGTGAATTATTATTTGAGCCAGCCTCAATTTTCGCGAGCGGAATTATACATTCCTAAAATAATGTCCCTGACACATGCAGAAAATCGGCTTTACGGCTCTCACCTTGAACTCCATCAGAACTCCTACCTCATCTGTTACCCTTCCCTGGCTGCGAGACTTAACGCCGGGCTGCAGTTTCACCTTTAATTATGCCGGGTATTTAAGGGCTAATGTTCATAGGAGAGGAGTATACGAGGCAATAAATGGTTTTTGCGGGTGATTAAATGCCCAAGCAGAGCAGAGGCACTTGATAAGCAGCGCAAAGGCCATTTGCTCCATTATGTTCCCAATGCCATGAACTTTATTCCCACTACCCAAAGCGGGTGAGGAATATTCAGAAAAACATGAACATATGGTTTTTTCCCTCCCATTTCCACCGTTCATGGAAGTCTTGTTAACTCCACATTCTTTTTCCCAGGAATGCCATACGTCCCACGACACAAGACATCCACAAGGGAATTCTACACGGGGTTGGTTCCACCCAGCGTGACCAAGAACATCAGCATCCTAAGCATGGGCTAGCTGAGCTCCTCCCAGCTCAACCATCCAGCGTGCACTATTTTCTCCTCATTTATGCAATGAAAAAAATCACGTTTTTGGTTCAAAGAGAGCGTAGCACGAAGCACGAGGAGCCCCTGCACCTTGGAGGATCCTTGCATCCCAACAACTTGCTGGGAAAGGCCGCTCATGGAGCCGGAGATGAAACGATCTCCTTCTCCAGTGCTGATTTACATGCACAACTCTTCTCCTCCCGTTTTTTTTTTCTTAATTGGGAAAGCAACTCCGCAGCTTTTGTTGCATCGCTAACGCATCACGCTTCCAAGCTCTGCAGCGAGCTGTTTACAGATAGGTAAATTTGTCTCGAGTGCTCTTGAGCTGTGTTTCCAAACCTCAGGTTTCCTTATAACCTCGGGCAAATCGCACGGGATTACCCCGCGAGCTGTTATTAACTCACATCCCGTATTTCTCCTTGGGAATAACAGGAATAACGGGGGCTACTTTACGGTCTTGGGGGCAGCGGGGCCTTTTGCAACGTGCTTGGGCAGTGCCGGGGGCCGGACATCAGTTTGGGCCTCCAAGGTAAGTGTAGAAACACGGGGAGAAATGCAATAAGCACCGGGAGCAGCAATATATAGCAATATACAGCAATATATTAATATATAGCAATAGAGGGGAGCTAAAGCACACGTGTCCCTACTGCTTTAAGGCAGGCGAAGCGCATGGAGCTGCTGCTCCGCGCTCGGTGCAAAGCGTGGGAGCAGCTGCAAGGCCCCATCAAGCCGTGATTGCGCCGGAAAATAGTCCCATCTCCCAGAAAAATCAATCCCCAGCCGAGATTGGATACGGCGACGTGGTATTTATGGCGCTAGCCGCAGAGGAGGGGAAGGACCCACTGGGTCCCATGGCTATGGGCACATTAACCCTCCGAGACCCATGTGGAGGCCACCGGGCACCCGAATCCATCGCAAATACCCAACACAAGCCGGAGCTTCCCACCTGCATCCCTGCCACCAGTGACAGCCCCAAGCGCCCACGGGTACTATCCCGAAAAGCTGGAGAATAGGGAAAACAGCGAGCGGCGCCGGGATCGGCTCCGGCAGCGCGCCGGCGGGATTTATGGGGCTGTCCCGGCGCCGGAGCGACTCAGTAACCGCAGAATGGCAGCTGTAAAAAAACCCATTTGCCAGCGTATTCGAATCCTATTAGCGCTCCCGGCGGAGCGATCCCGCGGGATGGAGAGGGGCCGGGGCGCAGGCTCCGCCGCTTGACGGCCCCCCTGGAACGGGCAGAGATAAAGCAGCGGGCGAGGGGAGCATCCTCATCCCCCGCAGGAGCAAATTCCTGGGAAGAGCGCACGGAGCGAGCGGGAATCCATCACTGCGGATGCTGCCGTGCAGCGCCCGGCGTTCCCGCTCCGCGGATGCAGCCACGCGCTTGGGAGGAGGAGAAGGTGCCCCCGGAGGCCAGAAGCCACGGAGATGGGCACGAGCAGCCCATCCTTCTGCCCTGGATGGGGAGAATAAATAAGTAATAGTGGGCTGCTTGCTCAGCACGGCTGTAAATAGTTCATGAGTTCCCGGAGATTTATTCCCTTCCTCTCGCCTTAACGAGCCCACAGCAGCCAGGGAAGGGTCACACTTCCACATGGCGCTTTCGGAAGCGGATCTCAGCTCGGAAAAGCGGGATGCAGGGAAAAGGCAGGAAGGGGACCACCACCAGCAGCCGTCCTGCTGCATCCGCGGCCACTGCGAGGCGGGATGAGCCTCTTGGAAGAAATGGAAAATCTGGAAAGAAGGAATTCTGGATCCACCAGCCCGCGCCAGCTCCAGCAGGCATCTGCATCCACCCCTGCTCGCACCGTAAAGGCTTTATCAATCCCCGGAGCCATCCAGCCTCCCCTGCTAGGTCTCTTTATTATGTGCCTTGACATTTCAAAGGGTTATATTTCCGCCTGTGAGAACCATCAGTCCAGCAGCACACAGTAATATATGGAGTAATAGAGTCTCGGCACAGCAGGTTTAATCTCATATTGCCCAAGCCCCCGGTGTCCCAGCCAAAGTAAGTTTGTCATTAGGAATTCCTCGCGCCTACGAGCCCTGTTTTGTTTGGGGTTGTTATTTTCCCCCCAAAGGGCAGAGGAAACGCTCGGGGCTCACGGATGCCGTTCCCGTTTGCTCCAACGCGACGCAAACGGGCGAGCTGCGAGGCAGGAGATGCGGCACCCACCACTAACCAGCCCCAAACTGCATCCCCTTGAGCTCCGAGCAAGGGCAGAGCCTTGTGCACGCAGGCAAACCCGAGCAGATTTATCAGGAGTGCCTCAAAGCCGCCCAAGATTAATGACCAGCCGCGGTGCGTGCACTAATTCAACGCGAGGGCTGGCTCCGCGAGGCCACGGCGGGGGAAAAGGAATATAATCGGGGTATTTTTCACCATGCCAGCTTGGATTCAGACGGACGAGGTCTGCAAAATTCAGAGGTTTTTCCGTGCTTTTCACCAAAGGGGTGAAGCCCTCAATGCTGACAGCGTTAGGAAGGGACTGAAGAGACATGAGGAGCCCCCGAGGTCCTGTCCCTGTGGATGAGGGAAGATTTACCTCCCTCCACGCCAACCTTTCCGTGGCTCCTGCAAGGACCGAAGAGACCTGGCCACGGCTGGGGCTTTGGCACCAGCCTTTGCTCTGTCGCTTTATTCCTTGCTGCCTTTGATTGCTGCTTCCCCCCTAGAGCCCGGCTATTCCTGGGATCGCGGTTTCATGGAGGAAGGAGATAAAGCGCCGCCAGGAACGATGCCAGAACTCCTGGGCTTAATCCATCCAGGGCTAGTTGACATTTTCCAGTTGAAATCTCTGGCTCTATCTAGCAGACGATGCTCTGGCAGGTGCCAGATAGCAAATCTGAGGCCGCTCGCTCGGGGAAATGCTTTGCTCACGTGTCCTTGCCACAGCAAGCAAGGAGCTCAGCTGGCTTCCTCGAGATTCCCCAGCTTTCCATTCAGGAAAACTAATTGTGGAAGCTTAGGGGTGCCTGGCGGGGTCGCTCGGGTGCATCCGGGCCAGCAGCAGCCTCTTGAGCTTGCAAAAGGGCTTGGAAAAACCCTTGGAGTTTTGGAGCGCGCAGAAGGAGGCCAAGGACAGGGGACAGGAGAGGCCACCGCGCTGCAGAAGGGCAGCGTTGAGCTGAAGTGTCTCCCTCTCTTCTGTCAGGTCGGATTTACTGCAACAGGAGAGCGTTTCGGGAGAGATCTGTCATTGTTTGGGGCGGTTTGGAAAGCTCCTAAATACGCTCCGTGCAATCGCGGAATGTAAATTGAATAGAAGGAAAAGCAATTTGCGAGGCATTAAAATCCCTCTGCAGGTCCCTTTGAAATGATCGATGTGGCAAACCACGATGTTATCTAGACACAGCCGAGCTGGGCGACACAATCCAATCCCCGGGGCCATGGGCTCCGCGCGCGCTCCCGACCCCGGCTCCGGATCTGGATCCGTATCCCTGGCAGCACCTTTATCATGGCCCGAGAGACACGGGAAATGCAGCGCTTGCATTAAGGGACGCACGTGCTTGCAACAGGGAGCTGGAGTCACGCTGACTGTTTTTGCACGATGCACAAAAACACAGGTTCAGAAATTGCAACGAGCAGCAGCCTGCAGCGAGGAGCTGCTCAATCCCCCACCCAAATCCTGGGCTTTCTTCAGCAGCGTGGAAGCAAGCCCGTTTTTTTGGCGAGGACTCACCGCACCAGACGGTGCCAGATTTCAATATGCTACGACACAAGCCCCAAGGCGACGTGCGGGCTCCGGAGCCGAGACCGCATCCGAGCAAGCACCAAGGGCAGCAGCCCAAATCCCAGGCCGTGCATCCGCACCGGGGCATTCGCACCCGTGCATTAAGGATGACAGGAGCCTTTGCAAGTCTTTGCGCTTTGCCAAAACCTCTGCATGCAACGGCCGTGCTGGAACAACCCTGGAGGCTGCAGCAGGCAGATAGGGACCGACTGCACCACGTTTCTTCCCAATCCCATTAGCCGGAGCCGGGCCTGTGCCCCGGAGCAGGCGGGTTTCTATCTATTTCAAAGCCCTGGCTTATTGCAGTAAATTCGCTGTTACAACCACGGATGCGCTCGTGCATATGGAAGCAGGAGGGAAAGAGGGCAAGGGAGGAGAGCGGGACAAGCGGGAAAGGGTTAAGGCTCCCCCCTGCTCTCCCAGCCTCAATCAGTGCGTGATTGCAATCAGCGGGAAGGTGCCGCTTGCATTAAACAGAGCAGACAGGGAGGGAGAAAAAAAAGACCAAGGAAAAAAAAAAAAACAGACTCTGCAATCTGCAAAATTTATGTAAAAATGACAAACAACAATAAAAAAACAGCTATTTTTTCCCTCCTCTTCCCCTTGTTATTATTTCGCCCAAGGGCAGAGGAGCGGACGGCGCGCGGTGCCCCTGCCCGTGCTGCTGTTCCTACAGCTTCCCAACAGCAGCCCCGCAATCAGCCGCCTTGACTACTTGTTTTCCCTTATGTTTTCCAATTAAATTCTCGGCTCCCCTCGGAAAACAGCCAAGGAATCCTCCGCGTTTCCTGCAAATACCCTTGGGTCAGGCGGAAGGGAACCCGTGGATACCCAGGAGGTGCCCATGGCTGGAGATGCAGCCGTGGGAGCACCGACCTGCTCATCTCAGCATCTTCCCAAGCAGGGAACGGCAGCCCTGAAGATGGCACTCCTGGACTAACCTTCCCTCCACAAAACCCCCTTCCTGACCCTTCCCGCGGCCTGGATGATCCACGTATCCTCCCTGCTCTCCCAAGTTATCCTGCAAGCCTCGCATCCCATCCAGGACAGTGACGGATGGACACGGGGGATTATTTTCCAGGATTTCATTAGGTGTTCGCCTAACACGAGCACCTGCACTGGTGACAGTGAACAGGGCAATACGTTATTGGGAATCTACTGCTTGCAAGCAGAGGGCTCCGTGCATTATTTACGGCCCGAGCTCGCGCTGCCAGCCGCTTTATCCGCCTTCCGAGGGGCACCGCAAGGAAATGAATCTTTGACTCAGCAATTTTGATGCCAGCCTCACAAAAAAAAAAAAATTGCATGCTCAAATATGTATATAAATATGTATTAATTAATAATTAATGAGCAGGGCCTCTTGCAGGGCTGCGGAGGGGCACGTTGCCCGTTTACATGGGCATCCCTCCGAGCCCGGTTTGCAGCGCAGCCCGGCCGACTAATTACGGCCTCTCCAGGTGCTTTAAAAATAGTTCTTTTAATCAGGGCTTGCTGCGCCCAGCGCCGGCGCAAATGGGTGCCCCAGATCTAATCGGGGCTGCGTTATCCCTGGGGATAACCCTGAGCATCCCTCACGGCTGAACCCGATGGAAAAGGACAGCCGCAAGCGGAACCGGCAAACGGGCTCGTGCCGGCTGCAAGAGCGGGATAATCCAGCTCCTTCCAAGCGCAATATCTGGGGAGACGTTTCCCGCGTGTAAAAAAAGGAGGTTTTTCCAAACTCCTCATCCTCCCGCCTCGTGCTTGGAAAAGCAAAGGGAACCGCGCACCGCGATCTCCGCCCGGGAGACGCTCTCCCTACGGAATTCCAAGGAGACGCCAAACCGAGAAGCCAAATCAAAGGAAGGCAGCGAGCGAGCAAGTGCCGGCTGCTCATTAGGAAAAGGGGGCACTTAACACCGCGCAGACAGCAAATTAGCCTTTAATCGCTGCCTCTGCTCCCTGGTTTTCATCCCTGGTTTTGCAACCCTTGGGACTCCGCTTCGCCTCCTGTTTATTCCCCGGCTGCTCCGCTGCCTTCGATCAGCGGAATTAGGGAGCCGTGTCGGCGGAGATCCTTCTGTGCAGCCAGCGAGAAGTTCGCACCGAAAATTGATATTCGCCGCAAATTATTTTGGATGATTTACTGGAATGAATTAACTGGTGGCAACGTGAGGAAAATGCCAACAAAGATGTGAAAAAATAAACGAAGACCGGGCCAGCAGCTGGTCTTTTTGCAGCCTTTGCACGGCACGTCCTCGTGATGGAGACTCGGTCGGTGAGCCCCCAGCTCCAAACCAGGCCACCAAGCTGCTTGGGGGTGGAGACGCCGCTAAGCCGAGCTCATTTAGGGATTTCTAATTAGTGGGCGAGCTCCCCGGGCCGCCTCCGCTCTGGCGAGCTTAGGAGCTCAATCCCTCCAAGGGGATTTCTCTCCCATCGGGTTCCCGCTAGGATCAGGGTGGTTCGCGGGAGGCACCGGAGCGGCCTCGTCCCTCTGCAAGCTGCAAATTGGTGACAAGAGAAGGTGGCCACGAGCTATGGGGAGCTCCGCAGCATCCCGGCATCGCTCCTGGCCCTGCCTAATCCCCCAAGGAGCTCACGGCATCTGCAGGGATCCTCCGGCTTACACCCGGAGCCCTGGGAAGCAAAGAGCAGCCAAGGACACGCGGGGCCACCCAGAGCCACCCGCGAGCGCGGGAGGTCGCCGCAAGCCCGGTCTGGAGATCCAGGCTTGAGGTCCCGAAGATCTCAGCTTGGAGAGGCCCAGATTTGAGACCCCAAAGATCTCAGCTTGGAGAGGCCCAGGTTTGAGACCCCAAAGATCTCAGCTTGGAGAGGCCCAGGCTTGAGGTCCCAAAGATCTCAGCTCGGAGAGGCCCAGCTTTGAGGTCCCGAAGATCTCAGCTTGGAGAGGCCCAGCTTTGAGATCCCGAAGATCTCAGCTCGGAGAGGCCCAGGCTTGAGATCCTGAAGATCTCAGCGTAGAGAGGCCCAGGCTTGAGATCCTGAAGATCTCAGCTCGGAGAGGCCCAGCTTTGAGGTCCCAAAGATCTCAGCTCGGAGAGGCCCAGGCTTGAGATCCCGAAGATCTCAGCTTGGAGAAGCCCAGCTTTGAGATCTCGAAGATCTCAGCTTGGAGAGGCCCAGCTTTGAGATCTCGAAGATCTCAGCTCGGAGAGGCCCAGCTTTGAGATCCCAAAGATCTCAGCTTGGAGAGGCCCAGGTTTGAGACCCCAAAGACCTCAGCTTGGAGAGGCCCAGGTTTGAGATCCCAAAGAAATTCCCAGTGTAATAGGGAGCAGCTCCCACGCAGACGGCCCCGCTGCGAGCTCCACGTGCGTCCCTCCCCATCCCCTGCCATCTCCAGCACTTGAGCGTTTCTGACAGCACGAGTTTTGTCAGCCAGACACATTAAAAAAAAGAAAATACAGAAAAAAATGGAACAAGTCAAAGCAACTCGGAGATGTGACTGGGGGAAGGGATCGGGAATACGTAGTAGGAGGAAAGGAAAGGTCCCTGGAGAAAGCAGGGAATATGTAAACTTTCTCGATTGCCTCTGCCTACTCGTAGCACCGCGTGTTAACAACTAGACAGACGTCTCGTATATATTTGATAAATAAGCCTCTCCATTTATTCAGGGGAGTGAATTTGTAGCTATTATGATTCAAATGGCATGACAGGTTTTGGATTGTGGTTTTTTTGGTTGTTGTTTTTTTGAAAAAAAAAATGGAAATTGCAAAATTCAAAGCAATTTTCTTTGGATGTGGATCCTCACGATGCCCAGATAGATACACTTATACATACATATACATAAAAAGAAATACAAAAGTCAGTCCGAGTGCCTCCTCCCTTGAGAGAGGCGGATGCGGGGTGCAATAAATAATTTAGAAATTGCTACCATCGCTTGATTCAGAGTGATGGATCTGGCATGTGTTACAACAAGGCACATGCTGTATTCATTACCCATTGAGCTCCGTTTTAATTTCTCCCTCATTAACCTTATCTGCGACGGGGGTTGTGTATCAAGTCGAATCCTGCGGATGTCAATCAATTCATTAGAGGGCTGTTTGGTTTTGTCATACGGGCTGTTATCGCTTATTAGGCTGCCGCGCCGATCAATCAATCAAAGGGGACGGGGACGGCGCGGGCGCTCCGCGATCCCGGCCGCGTTCCCGAGCCCGCCTCGCCATACGGAGCATTAACATTTTTGCAAACGGGGGGAGAAAAAAAACACCCAAAAAAAGACCCTCGGTTTCTTGCAACGAGTAGTTCAAAACCTCGACTTCGCTGCAGACTGTCTGCAACAGCCTACGGGGGGGAGCTAAAGGCGCAATGAAAATATTAATAAGGTTAGTTAAGTGATTGCCATTAAGGCTCCGAGTGGATTATGGAGGTGCCAGCTCCCCTCCTGAGCCTTCCTGTCCCTGTTTCCAGCCGCTATTTCCCTCCTGTGGAGTTCTTCGCGCTTTCCCACGGATGCATACGGACGCGGACGTCTCCGATCAACGGCCATGCTACCGCACGGAGCATCCGGCGGGGCCGCATCCGCGTCCTCCATCCATCATCCTCTCTTCATCAGCGCCCATCCGGCGCTATCTACCTGGCAATCACTATAAATATCCCGTCTATCCATCTCTCCCAATCCATCGCTCATCAGAGAGACCCTTTCGCACCTACTGTCGTGTGTGTAAATATATATATATACACACAAATATATATGTATGTACTCACACATCCACGCCTGCCCATCCATCATCGCCGTGCTTCCCTCCCACCTGCATCCCTCCACCTGCCCGTCCATCCATCCAGATCCTGTGCTTGGCGGGGGGAAAGGAGACAAGGAATTTGCCCCCATGGAGACGCCACGCACGAGCGCTGCTTAAAAAAACCCCAAAGCCGTTGCTTTAATTACGGGCAGCTCGCTGCTTTATCACCCAGAGCGCTTCTCGCGCGTTCATCAGCAAACCCGGTCATAAATCAAGCGCGGGGAGCCAGGAACTGCAGCCTGGCTCCTTCCCTTCTCCCTGCCCTGCTCCCGGCGCTCCATTAGCATGCAGCCCGGCACCGCGAGCCTCCGCATCCACCGAATTCCCATCCCGTCGCTGCCGGAGCCCGGAGCGGAGCCGGCACCGCCGAGCGGAGCCAACGCGCCGACCGCGGTGCCCTTCGCTGCCGGAGCGAGCGGCGCCGGCTGCATCCAGGGAACTCGGCCGTGCCGCCGCCAGCTGCCGCTTCCTCCCTTCCCCACCTAGCTGCCTGCCTGACCGTGACCGCTCTTTAATTATTTAATGCCTATAAACTACCCGGGGCCTCGCGCGGGGAGGGAGATGAACCGCGCGACCCTCAAATGGGTCTTCTCCGTCTCCGACTCCTTGCATTTTATCCTGGGATGAAAGGAGCTCTATTAGGGAAAGCATCGGTATCATTAGATTTCCTCGGAGCCCTAACAAACGGATAGGAGATTATTACTGCAGATGCATTTCTGAGGCACTCATCACCGGAATATTTGGGCATCAATTACGTACATTTAGAGATAAAACACTTCTCCCGAGAGAAGAGGGTACCAAAGTCCCTCTCGCCCTGCTTTCTTCCACCCTCCCGCTGCCTCGCGCAGACCTAGAGCAAGGAAGCGCTCAGCTTGATGGGCAACCAAAATTGTGGAAACATCCAAAGCAAGAGAGGGCGTTTTGCAAAGCCTGGCAGGAGTCGGACAAGGTGATCTCAATGTGCAAATGGCTACGAAAGGGCCTCCCAGAGCGCGAGGCTCAGCATCCTCCCGCACCGCCGGACCGTGACCACGGCTCTTCTGGATGGATGGGGACATCAAATGGCAACGGGCACTTGCCTCCGGGCATATTCCACCAAACCATCCGACTGGCACGGAATTATAACGGAGACGGCGTTGCTTCCCCGAAGACGGAGACCCGCGCGCTCCTCCTCTTCCCTCCGTGTTGCACGAGCAACGCTGGAAATCGATGCTCACTGAACCACCGTTAGTGCCTTTGGTTTATTTATTATTTTCTCAGCTTGAGCTCAAAGCTTCTCCCACACGCGGAGGGAACCAACCAGGGCATCTAAGCAGGATGGCTGGATAACACAGAGGCACGGGAAGGATGGGAACCTTCACTTTGCAACCTAATAATATCCCATCTAACCCCCCTTTCCTTCTCCTTCCCCCACCTAATTACCAAGCCTGACATTATCCGTCATCTTCCCTTTGTGTCGGCGAGGATCCAAACGCAGGCGCCGGGAAATTAATAATAATTGTTGTGTCAAAACGCGGGGTGTAATCAGGATGCGGCGTGGAAGCTAATACAAACACAAACAAATGGTATTTATCCTCCCGAAAGATCCCTCCCCTCCTTTCCCGAAGGGCCGCGGATGAGGATGCTCGTCGAGGAGATGAATCAGTGCTAATATAGGGATTAGGAAGGGATCCCAAGCCCCAGCCTGGGCTACGGCGGAGGAAAAAGAAAAAAAAGAGCGCTCTTAATTGAAATTAAAGCTGGGATTTGGGGGCCTCTGAAGAGACGGGTTAAGCCCACCGGGGCCCAACAGAAGGGAAAATAAAAATAGCATCTTTATTCCGGAACAAGGAAGGAGGTGGGTAAGGATAGGAGCGCTTCCGCACACCCGGTCGGGTGTTCACACCCTCGCTGCATCCCTCTGCATCCAAGGTCCACCTGGATGGATGGGGAGCATAGGGATGACCGTTCCCCACCAGTTCCTTTGGAAAAGCGACCTCCAAGCCAAGCCCCTTTGGAAACTGGCCTCTCCGAGAAGTTTCCTAGGAAAAAAGGCCAGGTGGACTTAATTTTGGAAAGTCCTAGAGGGCAACCAAGAAGTTGCAGGTGCAGAAAGGATCAGTCACGTACGGCCAGCTAGAGAGGACTTGGACGCTTTCCTATTCCCCATCTGAACCGTCTGCATCACCACAGTGTCACCAGAATGACGGAGAACATCCAAAAATGCGCATCCAAAAATTCAAAACGCAAACACGAAGCCTGAATTTACTTTCTACCCCAGCCACATTGGACTGCGGTAACACACGGACTTTACAAGGCCCTTGGGGTCCCATCCAGATGTTCATCCACCCCTTTGAGATGCAGAAAGCTCTACAGCCCAGAGCAGTTGTGATGACCAACCGTTTGGGACCAATTTGTCCATGGGGTAACCAGAGTTCTGAAGTCTCTCCAGAAGATTTCTTGGCAGCTTTTGCTCATACCATCGATTACGAGAGCTTGGAGAGGACAGCTTTGGATTAGCCTTGAGACTAGACTTCCAGAGCTCTCCAGCTGTGCGTGGAGCTATTGAACCCAACAGAGATCTTGATGTCGGTCCAAAGCCAATTAGAGCCTAAACACAGATACCATCGAGAAATTTGGTTCTTTCATGGCCAAGCACATCTGGAGCTCTGCCATGGGGAACGTCATGAGGAGGTCGGACACGTGAGGCTAAACTAACACCCAGAGGCAGGGACTTGTCCCATCTAAACTCTGCTCCCCAAACTTGGCCACAGCCAATGGAGAAACAGGGCTCCTTCCATCAGCAGGAAAGGTTGATGTCTCTAAGGGTTCCTACCCAAGGACAAGCTGGATCGTGTTTTGGAGCTACCCAGACGCCCGGGCTAGAGCAAGAGGCTAAACTAGAGCAAACCATGGTTACTCCTCCAAACAAAACCAACGCGCTGCAACCATCTGGGCACCGAAACCGCCAGCGCGGGGAATGCAGAGCCCGGCAGCACCCGCGGCTTGGTGCAAGCGTGAAAATTCATTCGTATGAATTTGGAATATAATACCTGACACAAGATGCATCGCCGCTGCCACGCTGCAATCCCAGATAAGGACACAGCAGTAACAGATGGAGGAACAAGGCACTTATCTTGTTAGCTGATGGATTTATCTCTCCTTCCCCCACCTTCCCTCCGTATTCCGCAGCGCGCGCGGAGCCGCCTTCCCTACCGAAGCAACATATGGAGCACCGATTGATTTCCTCCTAACACCCCCTCCGCACTTTAATTCAATAAGAGCCCGAGTGGCGGATAAACAGCTTGTTGTGCTAGGAAAATTTCAAAACAGTCAAGAAAATGTCAAACTGTCTTTTTTACGAGTGCCTTTTTCCATTTTTTTCCCTCTTTTTTTGCCTCCCGGAGCGCTCCGGGCGGCAGGACCGGGGTGGCTTTTGCTCGGCCGGCTCACGGCCCAACGTGGCTTCGCTCCCATCCTTGGATGGGAGCTGGGAACAGAGCGGCTCTGGGTAAAAGATTAGGCAGATGGTTTCATCTGGCAGCTCCCTTAATCTCATTACTGGAGCTAGTGGAAGTTTCTAACACCATCGTGCTCTACGCTAGTCCCATTGGAAACGTCCTTTCTTCTCGCCCCCAACAAAATGTTTTTATGGGGTTTTCTTGGTTAGGAATGAATCTAAAAAAAAAAAGGTTTTGCAGTTTCTGTGCCCCCGTATTTGCTCTGCTTTTCCTCTGAGTGTCCTATAACATGGAGCACTGCGGAAACAGCACGGTTGTATTTCTCAAAGCTTCCTCCCGCGCTGCGGCCGGGTGGCACCAGTGGCCGCCGGGCAAGGCCACCACGTCACCAACGCGGCGGATCGCTGCCCTCTTTGCAAAGGATGCAGCGCACGGATGCAGCCCGCGGGGCTGCGGAGCCCTGGAGCGCACACGCTGCAGCACGAGCCCCCCCAGCGCATCCCATGGAGCGCATCCCGCCGGGAAGGGCTCCGTCCCGCCGCTCCATGCCGGCTCCCCGCCGCTCTGCAGCAGAGCCGTGCGGATGCTGCAGGATGCTGCAGGCAGAGGCACTATTTAGCATGCAGGAGATGCCGCCTGGCAAAAAAAAAACCCTGCCCGGTGCCACGGGCACGCGCAGATGAGGGGGTGCCCAGCACCGGGGTGCCCCCAGGACCCTTCCAAACCTGCCCTTTTCCCAGCCCGACTCCGCCGAGCCCCTAAGGGCACGAAAAGCTGCTCTGCGGCGCCGCTCGCATCCCATTTTGTTCCCTTCTGTTTTTTTCCCCTCCTTTCAAGGTTCCCTTTCCCTCCCTCCTCGCGAGGTTAAAAGAGCTAAAGAGCAACTCAGAGGCAGATAATAGAGTGACAGCAGCTCATAAAAAAGGAGCCGGGGCTTTGGAGCAAGCTGGCACGCGGCGCATTAGGGATTGCTGTCGCGGCAGCTGGGAGTAACAGTGACCCCCTGAACTCAATTTGCTCCGCGGCTTTAAAGCCCAGCGAAGACTTTGGGCTGCCCATCGGCTTCCGAGGGTCCTTGCAGCCTCCCGCCTTATTGCTCCTCGCCTCCCCCGAGCTGCTTTTAATTCAGAGCACGGCGCTGCAATCCGGGCCCTTCGGAGGATCGGTTCGGTGGGAAGGGGTCGCGGCCGGAGGCCCGGAGCATCCCTGCGGCACTCGGTGCCACCGTGCAGCCCCGGCACGTTCCCCTTCCCTTTTCTCTAAACGAGCAGAAATTCTTCCCACTCCGCATTAGCGCCCGGCCTAATGGTGCAGAGCGTTTTGCATTTATCATCATCACGCCAGTCAAACGGGCCCCCCGAATACGCTAATGCAAGAGGAAAGCTGTTAGGGTTTATTTGCACGGTGGCTTTGAGCTCGTCCCCGCTGCTCCCACCGCCCAGCTGGAGGGAATGGATGGCCCTTCCATCAAAAGCCATTGCTAGGATAGCCAGAGGTCCCTCCGCATCCCTTTCCATGCATCCCGGCTTAACTTGCCGCAACGGTCCTCATCCCACGGACGCGCTGTCTGGGAAAAGCCCTCAAAAGGCATTTCATTTTAGACACAATAATACCCTCATTAAGCCTAAATTAAATGCATATTTCAGAACCTAAGAGCGAGAGCAAACTGCTCAGTCTTTGGCTTTATTGAGCAAAAATCTCTGTGCGGAAAGAGCCTATGTGCCAAATTACAGCCCATAAGGGATGCAGAAGGGGAGAGCTGGCTGAACCGGGAGCCCGTTCAGTGACCCCAAAATAAGGAACGATGCATAAATAAATAAATAATAAATACAGCAACAAGGATTCCTGACTAGGGATGAGGATAACAGAACTGCAACAGCACCAAGGGGTAAAGTCAGCAGCACCAACATGCAAAACAAGTTTCAATTACCAAGGGACACAAAACGAGAACAAAACGGCTCTTGGGTATGTTCAAAGAAAGAGGAAAAGGAAGGTTAGCTCCGTTACCAAGCAGAAGAGGAGGATTCTTCAATGCTGTGTTTGATTATATGTGTATTTAAGAAGGTAAATTACAAGCAGATAGCTCCAGACCGTGCATTAAGAGGGAGATGGGTGTTCACACTGGAGCAGTGAGGCAGGAGAGTTGAAAGGAAAAAAGAAGAAAGAAAAGGAGTCAGCAGAGAACTGCTGAAGTTCACCCTTGAGCACTCAAAAAAACAGGCAGAATCATCCCCGAGCCACCAGTGCCTCTCTTGGAGAGCTCACAGAGGCCGGGGAAAGGGCAAGAAATCTTCATTTCTAAGGAAAAAAAAGAAAAAAAAAGCAAGCTGGGAACTGTAGGCAATCAGCCCAACTTCAATCACTGGAGAGACACTAAAACAAACGATGAAACAATCACAGCTTGTAAGTCCCAAGAATTTAATAAAGTGAGGAAAAAAAAAAAAAAAACCTCACACTACCACCACCAACATGAGTTTGTCAAGAACAGATCATGTCAAACCAACCTAATTTCCTCCTTGACAGAATAACCGAACTCGGTGGGTAAGGGAAAAGCTGTCGACACGAAACACCTTGACTTTAATAAGGCCTCCGACGCGGTCCCGCGTGGCACCCGCCGAGGAGACGCTGCCCGGATAATCGCCACGGAGCCGGAGCAGAGGGGAGAAGGGATAACAGCCTGTTGACGAAGGGCTCTCCAAGAGCTGTTATCTACTATTTACGATCAAGCGAGGAGGGCAGCTTCAAGTGGGATTCCTCGGGGGTCTGTCCTGAGCCCCGCTCCGTCCGGGATTTGCATTTAGCGCCGCGCGGAAGCGCTTATTAAAATTTGCGGAGGATGCCGAGCTCGGAGGAGAGGGGCTGCGAGCGCTCCGCGGATAAGACCGGAATTTCAAATCGCCTCCGAAGCGAGCAATATGAAATCCAATATGGACAAGCGCAACGTGATATAGTTAGGAAGGTGAAATCAAATGCATGGATAAAAATGAGGGCGAGTGCCTAGGCAACGGCATGCAGAGCAGGAGCCGGGGGTTAGGCCAGACCACAAACTGAAAAGGAATCGACCCGGCTACAAAAGATGGCAAATCTTATTATGGTCTACGTTAACACGAGTGTCTTAAGAAGGACAAAAGAGAATTATTTTGCTCTGCTTGGTGTAATTCAGGCCTTGGCTGCAATACTCCATCCCCATCTGGGCGCCACGCTTTGAAGGAAGCCAAAGGTTGAGTTCAACACGGTAACGGGGGAATGGCAATGACATTGGCACGGGACACGCGCGGCTCTTGGGGAAGATGAAAGTCAGCTCCTCCAGCATCCACACAAGGATGCAACGAGCGTTCAGGCTCCACAAAGACATCGCAGCAGCGAAGGAGCAGACCATGAACCATCTTCTCCTCCTGGCAAGCAACCGCCGTGCAAGTCACCTCAAGGATGCCGACGAGACACGTCTGCGAGCACCCGCTCACCCGTGGGAGCGAGGGCTCCGGCGGCCAGACACGGTGACCCCACCAATCACGGTGGCAAGTCGCACTCAGCACTTTTATTCTTTATTGTTACAGTTCAGACAGCTCCATTATTTATCCAGATTACTTATTCATGTCCTATTTCCAGGGACGGGCTGCTTCGCTGGATAGAGTTACACCGTCATCTCTCTCTACTTTGCCCACCTCCAGCTCTAACTCCCTTCCACAAGATATTTGTATATAGAGTTACTGAAATTCTATGTAATAAGGTTGGTTTTGCTAAGAACCTCAGGCCACCTTGTCCCATTTTTCATTTGTCCCCCTCTCTCAGGATTCTGCCAGGATCCACAGATCCTGGCAAGGAGGGAAAGGGTGTGCAGGAGACAAGGCTTTTCTAAGAGCAAAACACATCATGGCCAGAACTTCCAAGCACTCCCTGCACCTCTAGACACCTCGTGGTACTGCCATTTACCTTGCACATTTAGGATGCCTAGTGTTCACCAGCCTGTTCCATGACTTACCACCCAGACCTTGACACCCATCAACACCATCGTGTCAACGGGGCACCTTACAACCTACGAGCAGACATCTCCCACTTGCAGGGAACTTGAAGAGACACTCAACAAGCATCAGAGTCCCAAGAAATCACATGCTGAGCACATAAATACTCCTAGCTCCAACTTCCAAGCCTCTTCTCGGAGCTGTCCTTTGAGGTGCAGAACTGCAGGAGCGGTTGAGAGATGCTCTAATCAGTGCATCTAATTTCAAACAGTGTAAGGACCATGTTATGCCTTGGGATAAATGTGAACAGCTTCCATTGAAGTAAAAGAAAGGTATGCACTTCAGAAGCTGGAGTTTGGCCTTAAAAAAGCCACTAAAACTAAAATATTAAAGTGCATTTAAAAACATAATAAGACAGATTAACAATCAAACAGAGCAGCTTGCCGAGGGATTGATAAGCGAGCAGGATTCCAGGGGCAGACACCTCTATTGAAGGACGGCCAAAAGGGCCTTGTTTAGAGTAAAAAAAAATGGCTTTTGATCCAAAATACAGCATGGAAATTCATTTCTTCTCATACATTTTCCATGAGAGAACCAGCCCAATCAGCCTTGTTTTGAGCAGAAACGCTTAGGCTCCCACCTGGAGTGTTGTTCTCTGCTCGGCACGGGGAGGGACAGGAAATTGCCCAGTGACTCAGTGAGATAATCTCAGCGCCAACCCCCTGTTGAAGTTATTTGTGGGCTGCTTTTTGACCCATTTGAAAAGCAATTTGACCCAGAATGGCCCCAAATACCTCATATTGCCTTTGCCCAGAGCCTCAATACGCCGCTCGCCCAGGGGACGGATGGAGGACGGGGATACTCCTAGGGTCGCTGGACAAGCTGGCACCATCCCTTTAGCAGAACATCATGGAGAAGAGGCCACGGATCTGCAGAACCTCCAAAGTTGCTGGATTCGGGTTTCTTCTTTCTCATACAGACCTCGCAGAGCCCTCAAAAGTGGAACTTTTGGAGGATGCTTTCTAGTTTCAGTTCTCTGAGGGTGCTCGACTTGATTCATTCCCCACCAGACTCCGGGACTGGGTTTTGCTGGATTTATAGCAGAAACCAGATGGTCTCTCTACTCCTGATCACTTTAGAAGCTCGTGTGTCCATTAACCATCTTAGTAAGAGGGGCAAAACCTGAATTTAGCTCAGGTCCAATCCAAACTTAATGAACATTAGCCCCAAAACGTGGCTCAGGCCTATCCAACAGGCTAACAGGGCACTCGGAAGGGCTGGGAGCAGATCCCCCCGGCCGGCACGCTTGGCTCCCTTGAAACACGGGGATGCTCAAGCCCTGTTGCTTTGGCTGGGGTCAGAGAGACGGAGAACATAAGTGTATAATCCTTTCACAAGTTAATTAAAGCGCCCCTCCATCCTCCATTCAAACCATTAGCCATGCCTTTTGACAATTAATTATTTGGAACCGAATCAAACCGAGGAACAAACAAGCAAAGGGAAGACGGGCGCGGGAAGCACGGAGCGAGCAAAGACGGCGAAGGACAAGGCGCCGCCGCGCTCAACGCAACGCACCGCCCAACGCAACGCGCCGCCCAACGCAACGCGCCGTTCAACGCAACGCGCCGCCCAACGCAACGCGCCGGCGCGCCTTGGCCAACAAGGGAAGGGCACGCGGTCCCCATCCTGCAGGACCTCGCTCTCCGGACGGCCACCAAGCAACCCGGAGAGCGCGGGAGCTCTTCCAGCAGCACCGATGTGGATATTGCAAGGAGGACGAGCAGCGCTCTACCCGCTCCGGTGGAGGCTGGCTCCCCAAGTGAGGCTCCTTGGCCTAGTTTATCTCCTCTTTTCCACGCTCTCGCTTCATTTTCAGCTCATGCATGCGAGGGGAAAAGGGGAGGCAGGGAATGGGGACCTGTCCTTCCTTTCTGCTCCATTCCCGGGGCTTTCTTCCTCACTTCTCCTTCGCTCTCATTTGCTCTCGCAGACGCGCACTGTCTCTTATCCCCTACCTCCCTCTCCTCCATGCCCTCTCCACTCCCCATCAAGACAAGGTTTAATGTTTTTCCATCTCTTCCCGGGTAAATTGCAGCGAGCCTGCCGGCTGCTCGGGTGGAACGCGCTGTTTTATATGCGCCATAAAAGGAGGCAACTCCGTAAACAATATTATTTTTAATAAAAACCCAAGCTTTGGCAGGCCAGCTGCTTTTGTGTCTGTCTTAATTTAATCAGCCGATCAGTTCTCTCAAGCAGCAAGAAGGAATGAAAAGCATTAGCAAGGAATCAAGGAACTGGTGAGGAAAAGACGTGATTTCCATCAAGCGCATGTTACTAAGTGAGGAGGATCCCATTTTGCGAGTAGAATCCCACACTTGGCTCCTTCATGGGCAACGCCGTCCTGGTCCAGGAAGGCCACTGAGTTTGAAAGGTGTCACTTGGAGACAGCAAAAACCTGGTGGAAACGGCTGACTTTGACACATGTCTGTTCTTAAGACCCAGCAACAGCCCTCCAGTATCTGCCAAGCATGGACCATTCCTTCCTTTCCAAGCGAGCACTCCCAAGGACTTGGCTGCTGGCACCCTCGGAGCTCATCCATGATGCCCTCCCCATGCCCGAGCCATTGCACATCCTTTTCCCGGGTGTTTTTTTGGGAACACAAGCTGGAGCAGCGACTTAGACTTTGTAACAAAGATTTCCTTGCTTGCATTCAAAGCCAGAACAGAGTTCCTCAAAAAATACCGAATAATAATTACTAATTACAGACACAAAATAAACAAATTAATTTATATTTACTTGTGTTTACCCGCTTACGAAAAGCCCTAATTACCTAGCACGTTTTAGGATCTTAAAAATACATGCTAAGGCAGAGCCGTAAATATCACCAGCAAAGCAAACATGGTGCTCAGCACTGCAAAGGAATTAAAATTAGTATTTAATTACAAGAAATCGCTCGAAGTTCTTTTGCTACCATTAATCACTTCCAATTATGAATGTAATTATAAGCCATCTTCTCTCTTTGGGTGGTCGCTAGCGGGACACGAAGCAGTGACCCTCTGCTCCGGGTGGCAGAGCGGCGCTTTGTTAAGTAGATGACATCTCCTCGCCGACCGCGTTAGCGGGACGGGTCAATTAGTGTCTCTACAGAGGGCCTAAATGCTAAGGGCACGCAGGCAGGGGGAGGTCGAGGAGGAAGACGGTACGACTTCATCCCGTTGGCTTGCAATGATTTTGCAATGCTCTATTTTCCCCCATTTCAATGGCTCTATTTGCATCCTGCGGCGCGGGAGCAGAATCGGGGCTGCGGAGACAGATAAGTGGATGCAAAAAATAGTCCGTCCTCTACTCGTTAAAGGCTGAGATGATAATATTCACTCTTGCTACAAGGCAAAGCAAAGCCTAGAGAGGTCCTTCCTGCAACACGAAGCTTTGGATCAGCTGCCTCAGGTCCCTTCTGAACGCGGGCCATGGAATAAACGGAGGCACTGGGTTGGATGAAGGCTGCGGAGCATCCCTGATCTATGCAGTAGTGGATCCCCACGGGTTGCTCCCTTGACTCCCCTCAAGACCACTTAGCCTTGCAGCCTGCCTCTGGCAATGCTCCTTACCCAACAAGGCCAAAACACTGAAAACAATAGGAAAAAAAAATATATCAAAAGGAAACATTCCCTCTTGGTTCCCTTGGTACTTGTGAGCAAGGAAGGCGATTAGACCATCCTTATCTTCGTGGGAACAGTTGTTAGCAATAATGAAATCATCCAGCCCTTTTCTTTTTGAAATCCAGCCACATCCTTTGGCTCCAGGAAACAGGGGCCGTGACATGTTCTGTTTTCATAAAAAAGCCACCAGACAACATATTTTGCTGCAATAAATCCCTTTCCCTCAAGCGAAGAGCGTAGCAATTTCAAGGATGCAAAAAGTTTCAGCCAAAAAGAAAGGCCTGGGCTGAACCTCTGCCCATCGGACACAACCTTTGGGATCCAGAGCAAGATCCCAAAGCTCTGCTAGGTGCTTCGGGTCGCTCCAGCATCCCGGAGCGGCGACTCGTGCGGAGCAGCCGCTTCCCCCTGCTCCGTGTTGAGCTTGCTCCTAATTAGCAGGCTGTGTTTTCCCGTCCTCCCGGTGCTTGGCTGAGCCTCCCTTCCCTCCTCTCCTCGCTTCTTCTGCTCGCCAAACTAATTGCCGCGCGCCTGCACCCTGGGTGTCTGCTGCTGTTGGAGGAGATTAGTATTTTTACAGAGGGGAGAAAAAAAAAAAAGGAAAAGATTAAAAAAAAAGATTGTGTTTTTTAAAGCAGATGAAAGGAGAGCCCAAGGAGATGTGCATTTGACTCTCAAACACACTCCTTCAAGTCTCCCTCAGCAGTACTTAAAGGCGTTTCCAAAGCAAGACTTTATGAATGCTAAATGAACCCGGCGCCTTGTTCCCCTGCCACAAGAAAGGCAAAAACTTATCTTTTATATACAATATTTCCTTTATGGCTGACACTGTGCATCATGCACTGCTGCTATCAGCCCCACTTCAGACGCACGCGGTGACCTTCGCAAAGTCACGGGCAGAGCGGAGCGGCTGCCGGAGCGCGTCCCGAGCGACGGGCCGGGAATCCTGCGGGATCCCCATGGATCCTGCAGATCCTGCAGGATCTTGCAGCTCAGACCGTCCTTGGCACCTCAGTTTCATCTCGCCCCCACCAAGGCTTTCCAGCACATTCGGCTTTGCTGAGAAGCCTCTGCTCTTCGGAGAACACCCACCCAAAGGAAGTTTGGGGAGATTTAATTAGCTGCCGTCTGTGCTGTTTGAGCTTGTTAGGTGCTCTCTAATTGCTAAATATTATTATTATCTCCACAGGTACAGCAGTTTGTTAGGATAATGGTAGTGATTGACATTTCCCTGGCACCTTTCATCCCAAGCAGATCCCACTACTCTATTAGAAAACGCTGCTCTCCGTGTGTCTCCAAATTGCCCAAAGGATCCTGGCTGGCTCCTCATCGCCAAGGAGGGGGACTAGGACAGAGAGGCACACAAGGAGCTCACCAAGCTCATGGAGCATCTCCGAAGGACCCAAACCAACTTGTCTACCTTCTCACCCAGGCATTTTGGTTGCTTCTTTGGACCGTTTGTATGAGGAAGGCTCCATACCCAGCTTGCTTGGCTCATTCTGCTCCCCGAACAGCCCTTTGGTTGCCCATTGGGCTCTACTTGAGCATCACCAAGAAGTTGACCTCCAAGAAGCCGTCCTACCAGCCACCAAAACCATCTGTCCCTCCCGGGCACCGGACCCAACCGCCAACATGACAAACCTACTGCGGGGACAGCAAAGCAGAGGGGCCACCGAGTGATTAATTGGAGACCGCCAGTTCAGGAGAGGTCTCTCAATTCTCATTAAGGCGGGTGTTGAGGCATCGCCCGTTAATCCGCAACATTTCCCCTTCGGCCCAAACAAATAAACAACTCGTGTATAATTCAGGGCAGGTGGGGTGGAGCCTCCTCCGCTTCTCCCCTCTCCGTCTCCTTCCCACTAGCCAGTGAATAAAACATCGCCCGCAAATCTATTAGGGCTAATTTTAAATCCTGACAATTTAGCAGCACTTCAGCGAGATAAGAGCCATTTATTAAAAGCCACAGTTCATTAAGCCAAATGCTGCCGGCGTATTTACTCAGGAAAACGGGGCCGGGCCGCGCTCCCGCGAAGGCCGGACCTCCCCAAAGGAGCGGAGGCCAACGGGGTTGGGAGACCAGCGGCGGCCTCCGTGCACGGGAGCTTCCCATGGGATACGCAAGGGAAGGAGCCTCGTTCCTGCCAGCGGGAGGCATCCGAGGGACATCATCATCGAGGGCCATCGTCCCACTGCGCCTGTCACCCGGACACGTTCCCGGGACCCTCTGGAGTCACCGCGGAGCCTCCCGCGACAGCCACCGCCGAAAGGAGCACTCTAAAGGTGAATTAACATTTAAAAAGAATGTAAAAAACCCAGAACTGTTCTAATGATGATTAATGGGGAGCTATAAGGGAGGCCGCGACCTCCCAGTGTCATTAAATGGATTGGCAGGTTTCTGAGCATTAATTATAAATAGCCACAGGAGTTTTAGCGCTTAGCGGGATGATGATAAATCCATGACACGGACGGGGGGACAAGGGGCCGGCAGCGACGCGCGCGGGCACGTGGGGACGTGCGAGGGGACGCGGGGCAGCACGTGGGCTCCAGCACACGTGGACGGGACACGCTTCCGCGCCGGGCTGGATAATGGGAAAAAGAGAGCGGAAAACGGGTAAATGATACATTAGGCCCTGCCAGTCAACCACATTTTCTAAATGTTTTATATCCCAAAAGCTATAAAAGCAATATTCCTCTCTGGCCTTATTGGAGCCATTTCTGTAAGACAATCACATCTGTTTCCTCGGGGATTGGAGCTGAAATGCGCCTTGGCTTTTTCTTTTTTCCTCCTTTTCCTTCCCCCCCTTTTATATTTACTCTCCAGCCTGCTACCAAAGAAGGGTCAGAGCTTGCATACAAATAGGCAGGAGGAGGGAAAAGAGAAAATAAGCACCCAGCCTGCAGCAATGAGCAGGCACAAGCAAAAAAAGTGCCACAAACTTGTGTGAATTCCCAGCCCATTAGCAAAGAAATGGCTGCAATCATCAGGAGCTGCCGAGATTTTAAACCAGGCTAATGTTCCCTCCGCCTTCACGTGCGTTATTCCCAATTCCATAGGCGTTATGGAAGCGCTACCTCTTCTCCTGCAGCCGCTCCGTAGCTATTGCAAGAAGCCCTGGAGAAATTCCCACCCATCCAAGTCCAAAGCAAAATCCTCTGGACGTGAGTGGACATGAAAACTTTGCTGTTTTGGCTCAGACATCAGCAAGGTGTTATTTTTGGTTCGATTAGCAAACAGTGCTAAAACAGCAGGTTCTCCACACCGTTTTCTCCATATCCTATTAGCCACAACGCAATTGCGGCCGATACCTCCATTCCTCATCCCAGCAGCTCCTGGAAGGAGCCACCTATTAAAAGCCACCTCATTAATGGAATTGCACAGCCAGGATTCCTCGGGCCGCTTCCATTGCTCATTCCACAAGCACTTGATTTGCTCAACAGGCTGGAATACCCCGAGCTAGCCCTGTCATCCCTCAAATTCCTGCTCCCAACCATCATCCTTGCGGATAAGAGCAACGACCGCCGGTTTCTCTGCAAAGATATTGCGGCCACAGCCGAGTCGATGCATGTTGAAGCTCAGTAATACAGTGTGACTTTTCCCTTTAATGGAATTTTTCTAGCCCACTAGGAAAAAAAAAAAAAAAAAAAAAAAGACTCCATTAGCCGCAGCACAAAGGCTCCTACTTATTAGTATTTCAGAACCGCGGCAAAAAACATTTCTTGAATCTAATTATTGCTGACAAATATGAAAATTGAAATCAAAGTTAAGTTTGCAGCTCCGGCGCCTCGGCCGGCAGCTGCTCGCCGGCTCCCGGCCTCCGCATCCATGTGCTCTGCATCCCATGTGCATCCCAAGAGGGATGGGGTGGATGGATCCCCTTAGGCCAGGGCTTAGGGGCAATCAGGGCTGGGGAGCGAGAAAACAGCCTTTTCTCCTCCCCTTTTCTTCCTTTTCCCCCTTCCTTGGCCCTTTCCCACCCTGATCCCAACAAGTGCTGTTAAATTCCTTGAGATGTCAGATGGCCGGGTGGGGAGGGAAATAAAAAAGAAGCCTTGTCGACAGATTTCCTTCCCCCTCCCCAAAAACGCGTTGCAAAAATCAATCCCCTTTTGTCACTTGGCTCCGCTCGCGCAAATGTTTAATGGCTGTCGAGGGAGATAATGATTGCAGCTAGGAAATTCATTTCACATTTGCTATTTATAAAGCCCTTGCTGCTCAGGTGGGAAATTAGCATAAGGAAGGGGGAAAAGGAGCCGGGATGCCAGGAACGCGGCGGGACGGAAGGGACGCCCGGCGCTCCGGCATCCCGGGGGATGCTGCACCCAAGGGCTCCGTTCCCAAATTCCCGTTCCCGCCTTGGGATTACGGGCAAAGCTCCAGCAATTACCCGGACGCCGCAGAAAACAGCCAACCTGTTGCCACGTGTTTGATTTCGAATCCCGGGGGAATTCCCATCCATAAGGCAGCCGGAGCCGGCGTGACACCAGCAGTCATTGAGTTGCTAATTCGCCAGCTCAGAAGTCGCTTTTCCCTTTCGGATTTTTCAATAACAGGCTCCGTACGAATCCCTTAAGCTTCCGCAATAAGCTGGGAAGCGCTTTTCCAGCCATTTACATAAACACATGGATCGGGAGGAATCATCGGAGGCACCGCGTTATTTGGGGGCTCCGGCTGCGGACGCGACGTCGAGGTTTCGAAGCCAAAAACGTACAGCGGGAAGCGCCAACGCGCTAAAAAATACATAAATAATTATAATAGGGAAATGGTTAAGGAGGGGGTGGGATTGCAAAGCTGCAATGCTAATGATGCCCATCCTGCTTCCCATGATGTGTCCTGCAAAGCCAGCGTCCCGATCCGGGCAGAAAAATCAACATGTGATTGGAGGAGCAACGATGAAAAATGCAACAAGTGCTGAGAGTACCAAGAGAGGCCCTTTTGATACTGCCCGCATGCAGCCTTCGGGTTCCTTTCCTTGCTTTGAAATAACTTCACAACCGGGTACAGAGGCTGCCGCCAGCTCAGAGGCAGAACAAAATATTTCAACTCAAACCCTGTTTTTGCCCAGGACTCGTTTCCACAGGGAAGCTGCGGCTGCTCTGTCACATTGGCTGCTGCAATGAGAAATACCCCGTTCCGCCTCCGCAGCTTTTCCCTTGGAGCTTCCCGCTCCGGAACGGCTCCGCGTGCTCCGCTCCGAGGACACGCTGGAAGGTGCCACCTTTTGCAAAGGACCTCTCCGAAGCAGCAATTTTGCTGCTGCTTTGGAGGGCTGCAAAGCCAAACGCAGAGGAGATGCACATGGCCAAGAAGAGCTGCCCCCGGCGCGAGCTCTTCCCCGCGACCCAGATCTGTCAACCGATCCATTCTTTTCCCCGCCAAAGGGGAAAAAAATGGAATAGGGAGGGAAAAAAACCCACAAATATGGATATTTTTAAGTTAAAGCAGTAAGGAAAATAAACGAGTTGGGCGCGCTCGCCTCGTGGGCACGTCAGCAGGCAGGGGAGATGCACACGAGGTGCCTCAAAACACCAGGGATAGGAGAGAAGTTGCTTTCCCAAGGAGCGGGATGCTCCGAAGCCGGATGCCTGGGTTTCCGGGAATGGGAATTCCTGCTGGGAAAAGGGGGACGGCGCCGATAGCACCCAGGCTGGTTTCACTCCTCAAACAAGCGGCGCTGGAGCCACCACGGCAACCCTGGCTTTGATGCACTCCCATAACCGCGTTACCTAATCATGTCGCTATCGATTATCACCGTTATTACCTATTAAACAGCTATTTTCTGCCGTTGAGGTGAATATCGCGTTTTATCGACCCGCACCGTAACTATTAAGCACCGCGAAGCCCCGGCTAATATTTTCCCCCGGGAACAATGAATCCGGGTGTTTGCAGAGAGCTGCCCATAGGCATCATTTTTCTTCCACGCCTTCATTAGTGCATGTTCGCTCCTGGGTATCTTCCCCCGGATCCCAAACGGGAAAAATCCTCCCAAAAATGCTCAGGCATCTGCAACCCGGGTGCATTTTCCCCATGGAGTTAACGCTTCTGTCGGATGCGGGATGCTCCATGTTGACACGTGTCGTTATTCCACCTACCTATTCCGGCTCGCACGCTTATTAGAATAAGGTCTTTATGCTAATTTGTAAATCAAATTCCCATCATTCTTGGCTTACGGATGCTAAAGGCCCAGCTAAATCTTCTGTGACCTTTTAGCCTGGTTAATCCTTTTGCACGCAGTTGAGAACCGTCTCTCCCCTTCCACTCGGATGCGCCGGGCACGGATTCCGCACCGGCCCCGCTCTCCTTCCCAATAAATCCAGGTGGGGACAAGCAAGGGACACGGGTGGCATCGCCACCTCTGCTTCCCAGCGCTGCAAAGCGGCGCAGGAGGCAGGAAAGGGAAAACGGCTGGCGGATCCGCGGGCACGGGATGCTCGGCGCCGCGATGCGCTGCGGTGATAACGCCAGGACAATGACAGCTGTGTCACCCGCTCGCGCGGCCGTCCCGGCGCACTGTAGCCTCCCTGTTCTCCTCCTCGCCCCCCTAAGCCTTGGCTGCTCTCCAAGCCGAAGGAACATTCCCGCATGCTCCGTCTGCCGGGAGGAAGCGGCATCCGAGCATCGCCCCGGCCTTGGCTTCCAGCAGGAGCAACTCATCATCCCGAGATCTCTCCAAGAGCAGACGGTGCCCTTGGAGAACCCAACGTTAGGGGACACTCGGGGCCACAAAGTCGTCCCTTGGGACACAACTAGGAACCCAAAAAAATGAGCGGAACCTGCAAAACTCAGACAACCGACCAACACTTGGCCCAGCGCACATGGCCAAGGGCTCCCGCTTCGGGCATTTTCCAAGCAGTAAATCAAATAAATCTGTTTTTTTTTATGGATATTCAGCAAGTTACAGAAGACAGGAACCCAACGCAAGTGCTGCACATGGCAGAGGAGCTGCTGAAGCCATGGAGAAACACGGCTTTGGCATTTGGCAAGGGGTGCATACATATATACTTACACATGGTATCTGCGGCTAATGGCTCCAAACTCAAACTGATTTCCCCCAAACTCAAGTTTTTGCTCAAAAGCCCTCAAATCCAAGTTTTTTTTTAAATGCATCTTTTCAATACGGGTGCACAAGGAAGCCACCCCGCTGGATTCCTTCCCTCTGGGAATGCAACACTCATGATCCAGCACATCCAACACCTCCCAGGGCAGGAAAGCCCCAAACTTTTGGGAGCTGAGCCCCGATCGGGGCCGTGTTTGGCCCTGGGGACCCCACCATGACTCAGCCGTGCCCAGCCGGGTCCATCCAGCGGACGTGACTCCGAGTGGGAAAAGGCAGCCGAGCTCCGCGCATCCCTGCAGGACGGGGGGCCCGAAGGGATTTTTCCCTAGGGATGCACCCCGAGCGCTCCAGTGCCGCGGGGAGCAATAATGAGTAAAAAAACACATTAAAAAGCAACTTTCCCGAAAACAAGCGATGGGGAGGGAAAGCAGCCCCGGGAGGGAGCCGCGGGGCCCCCGGAGCCAGCGGAGGGAACGCGGAGGCCGGGAAGCGCGGGGCTGGCGCGCTCCAGCGGCACGCGCCCGGCATGCTAAGCAGCCCCAGCACAGCAGCAGCTCCCGCCAGCGCCGGCGGAGAGAAGTTTGCACCGAGGAGGGGGACAGGGACCATGGCGCACCCGCCACCCC
Source organism: Tinamus guttatus (assembly GCF_059628265.1). Lineage (NCBI taxonomy): Eukaryota > Metazoa > Chordata > Aves > Tinamiformes > Tinamidae > Tinamus > Tinamus guttatus. The sequence continues at coordinate 130,113 of NW_028288677.1, forward strand.
GGTGCCGGGGCGGGGGACCGCTCTGCGTTCCTGAAATGGGGGGGTCGCTCCGCATCCCGGCGCCGCGGGAGCGCTCCGCATCCCTGCGGCGAGGGAGCAGGACGCATCCCGGTGCCGGCGGGGCTCCGCATCCCGCTGCGGAGGGCACCGCTCCGCATCCCCGCATCCCGCCGCCGCGGGGAGCGCTCCGCATCCCCGCGCATCCCGCATGCGGAGCCGGGGGGAGGCGGTGCTGCGGGATGCGGAGCGCCGCTCCGCGCCCCCGGAGCCCCCGCGGCCGCTCCAGATGGCTGCGAGGAGGCTAACGCGAGCTGACAGGCGCCGCGCGCGCGGCCAGATGGGGCCGGCCGCTGCCTCCTCCCTTCCCGCTGCCTCCCCGCTCCGGGGTTATTTAAATCCTCCCCCCCAAAAAATGCTCCTTCTGGGGAGCCGGATGCAGGGAGTCCCCCGCGGCCGAGTTCTTGGGACGACCTTGCCAGCGGGTCCGGCGCGAGCGGATGGACCGGAGCCCCCCAATCCGCAGGAGCATCCCCCCCATCCCGGTGCCCGGAACGGGCTCCCGCTCCGGGACGCTGCCCCGGTCCCTACCTTGGGAGAGGAGGAGCGCGGCCATCCCGGCGAAGATGACCCACGAGACGGGGGGCTGCGCACCAGCCTGGGCCATGGCCACCGGCACCGCGGGGCTGCGGCTCTGCCCTCCTTTCCCCCCGTGTGTCACTGCCCGGCGCGGGGAGCTTTAAAATCCAGCGTTTCCCGGAGCGAGGAGGGGGAAAAATATATATAATAATATTAAAAAAAAAAAAAAGTGGGGTGGGGGAGGGAAATAAAAAAATAAAAAAAAAAGGGGGGGAGGGGGGAGGGAGGGGAAGGGGGTTGAAAGGGGCTGCAAGGCGCGAGGGGACGGGCGGCCGCCGTGCCCGCTGCTCCGGCCCGCACACGGCGCCCGTGTGCCCGCGGCGGCGGCCGCGCGCGCCAGCCCGGCCCCGCGTGGCGCTCATTGGCTCCGCGGCGCCGCCAGAGCCGCCCCGCGCGCGGCGGGACCCGCGTGGCCGCGGAGCGCGCGCACGGGCGGGCGAGAGCGCGGCGAGCAAAGGGGCGAGCGAACGGGGAGCGAGTGAGCGTGCAAACGGGCGAGCAAGCGTGCAAAGGGGTGAGCAAGAGCACGGGAAGTGAGCAAGTGGGTGCAAACAGGCGAGCAAGTGTGCAAAGGGGCGAGCAAGTGTGCAAAGGGGCGAGCAAGCGTGCAAAGGGGCGAGCAAGCGTGCAAAGGGGCGAGCAAGCGTGCAAACCGGCGAGCAAGAGCACAGGAAGTGAGCAAGCGGGTGCAAAGGGGCGAGCAAGCGTGCAAAGGGGCGAGCAAGCGTGCAAAGGGGCGAGGAAGAGCACGGGAAGTGAGCAAGTGGGTGCAAAGGGGCGAGCAAGCGTGCAAACCGGCGAGCAAGAGCACAGGAAGTGAGCAAGTAGGTGCAAACAGGCAAGCAAGCGTGCAAAGGGGCGAGCAAGCGTGCAAAGGGGCGAGGAAGAGCACGGGAAGTGAGCAAGTGGGTGCAAAGGGGCGAGCAAGCGTGCAAACCGGCGAGCAAGAGCACGGGAAGTGAGCAAGCGGGTGCAAACTGGCGAGCAAGCGTGCAAACCGGCGAGCAAGAGCACGGCAAGCGTGCACAAATGGGTGAGCAAGAGTACAGCAAGCGAGTAAGTGTGCAAATGGGCGAGCAAACAGGGAGTGAGCGTGCAAACGGGCGAGCAAGAGCACAGGAAGTGAGCAAGCGGGTGCAAAGGGGCGAGCAAGCACGTGACAAGTGAGCAAGCGTGCAAACGTGCGAGCAAGCGTGCAAACAGGCAGGCAAGAGCACGGCAAGCGAGCAAGAGCACTGCAAGCGTGCACAAATGGGTGAGCAAGAGCACAGCAAGAGAGCAAGCGTGCAAATGGATGAGCAAACAGGGAGTGAGCGTGCAAACAGGCGAGCAAGCGGGTGCAAGCAGGCGAGCAAGAGCACGGCAAGCGTGCACAAATGGGTGACCAAGAGTACAACAAGTAAGCAAGTGTGCAAATGGGCGAGCAAACAGGGAGTGAGCGTGCAAACGGGCGAGCAAGAGCACGGGAAGTGAGCAAGCGGGTGCAAAGGGGCGAATAAGCGTGTGACAAGTGAGCAAGCGTGCAAACAGGCGAGCAAGCGCACACAAACAGGCGAGCAAGAGCACGGCAAGCGAGCAAGCGTGCAAAGGGATGAGCAAGCACGTGCAAACAGGCGAGCAACAGCGTGCAAATGGGCGAGCAAGTGCGCAGCGAGCAAGCGTGCAAACGGGCGAGCAAGCGTGCACATGCAAACAGGCGAGCAAGCACGCAAGCAAGCACACACAAACAGGCGAGCAAGAGCATGGCAAGCGTGCACAAACGGGTAAGCAAGAAGACAGCAAGCAAGCAAGCGTGCAAACGGATGAGCAAGCGCGTGCAAACAGGCGAGCAAGTGCATGGCAAGCGAGCAGGCGTGCAACGCCGGCCGCGCTGCTCCTGATGCTCATTGCAGCCGGGACCCAAGTTTATATTTTTCCCCCTCCTCAGCATTTCTCCAGCATGTCAAATATTAGGGGCACCGACCCCCGCGAGCTGATGCAGGCCCCATAAATAATATCTGGTTAAATATTCATTATTAAGCGGTCAGGATGCCTCGTTTTGCTGCAAGGTGACTCACAGCCCCTTAAAACAACGTTACAGGCAGGAAAAAAATGACAAAGCAGAAAAAAAAAAGATATCTTGGCATTTTATATTTGCTCTTCATCAGAGGCTTCTAAAAATCTGAGCTGTTCACTTTGCAATTCAGAAGGAGATTTGGCTGCGAACTCTTGGAAAAATCCAGCTGCGTTTCTCTCCCTTTTCCCTCTATCGCTGCCGCCCAGACAGACCCTTCGAATGAGACGAGGGCCAGCGATTCTGCCCGTGGCAAACGACGGGCTCCAAGCGGCTGCCTTGACGGGTCTGACAACAACGATACGAACGTGAAGGGCTGCAGCCGGGGACGGAGCAGCAGCGGGAACCCCATGGCCTTGATCGCCCAGGATGCCTGGCACAAGGATGTGCCACCCACGAGCACGATGTCCCCTGTCCCATGGAGGACCACCTTGGGTGCTCCTATAAGAGCCAATGTGGCTATGATGTTACATGGACCCATCTGCCCACGTTGACTTGCTCCTCCAAGTCAAGCGAGCGACTCGAGCATCCCCAAGCGCCTCCCTTATCTCCAGCTGGATGGAAAATGCTCTTGGAGGTTATAGGATACATGCAGCCCGGAGGTTATAGGATACATGGACCCATCTGCCCATGTTGACTTGCTCTTCCAAGTCAAACGAGTGACTCGAGCATCCCCAAGCACCTCCCTTATCTCCAGCTGGATGGAATACGCTCTTGGAGGTTATAGCATACATGGAGCCATCTGCCCACGTTGACTTGCTCCTCCAAGTCAAACGAGCGACTCGAGCATCCCCAAGCGCCTCCCTTATCTCCAGCTGGATGGAAAATGCTCTTGGGAAGAGGCAGCAGCTCCTCATCGCCTCCGGTTCTTCGTTTTCCCTCATCTTCCCACCGCTTCCGACTTGGCCTCGAGCTGCCCAGCCAGCTCGCGCGCTTCCGCTAGCTCCAAACGGTGCTGAGCTTCGTTTGGCTCGTTACCTACATGGCCCACGTCAAACACAAAACCTCCCCCTGCATTTGCCTAGGGGAAGAGCCGTTTCGAGCAAGGTCGTGGCGCTTCCGAAGGCCTCGCTCCGTGTGTTATCAATCCGCGCGCTCCTTGTCCTGCCTATTTACCCGGAGCACCGGAGCGGCTCCGGAGCAGCCTCCGGCTCGCGGCCTTGCGGAACATCGACTCCTCGTGTCAAACAGCGGGCGACGTTCGAGAGGACGCCGGGCACGAAGCGCTAATACCCATGACGCTCGCGCACGTCTCCGATGCGAACGCCGAGATAGCGGCGCTCTGCAGGCCGGAGATACGGGCGCGCGGGAAGGAGTTATTCATTGGAAAGAACGCACGGATCCGAGGGGGAAAACGGGCTCCGGCTGCTTCCGCGTGTACCGGATTGCAGGGAGAGAGAGGCAGCATTTCCTGTGAGCAGAAACTTCTGCAGCGTTTTAGACGATTCTTTTCCAGATGAGAATAAAAGACACAAATACACCTCACCTCTAAAAAAATTTGCAGGAAAAATGGCACGCTGTTTTGAAATGAAACCTCCGCTCGCTTCTAAAGGAACGTTGTGACCTTGCTCAACAGCACTGCATAATGTTTAATAGCCTTTTTTTGCTGAAGCTGACATACTCCCAGGCGTGGTTTTATTTCACTAACATTTTTCCAGAGGGAAATGCCATATTTCATTGGATTCATCATCCCTACCTACCCATACCTATAATTACTGTATGCATTACAATGCCATTCGCAAGCTTTCGATAAGATCTCGCTTCCATTACGCTCAATCCAGTATAGACACCCAGCAAAAAAAAATAAACCGGTTCCTCCCTTGCAGGCTTCAAGCCAAAACAGAGAAGAGTGTCGAGATGAGAGGAAGCTACTTGTTTTATGGATAGGGAAAATATGATAAGGGATAAGTCCCGGGGCCTCAGGTCAAGAAGGGAATATCCAATAACACTGGGAACCAAAGGTCTCCCAGCTGGGGGTATCGGGATTTTCCTACCCCATGCAGGCAGCCGCTGTCCTTCTCCGGGCCGGGAAGCGCTCAGGGAGCATCCCGGAGCCCGCGCACAACCGGACGCTCCGCTCCTTTAATGACACCTCCTACGGGCGAGGAAGATAAGCCCAACCGGAGCGGCTGCGTGAAGGAAGGAAGCCTATAAGTTATTCATAAGTTCAGGCTCAAGCTCCTCTGGTGCTTTCGCTCCACGACACCTTCAAAACATATTATTCATCTATTTTTTTTTTTCTCCCCCTCCCTCCTCCGGGAAGAGGGATGGTAATTGTAGTAAATATATCACTGCCAAGGCATCCTCGCCGCAGCGCCGGCACGGCTCTCCCGAGGAAACGCGGATGGAGAAGGCTGGGATCCCACCCGCTCCCGCTGCTCGGCCTATTTTAGGGAGCACCAAGCGCGTTCCGTGCATCCAACCCCCTTAATGCTAATGGACCTTAAATTTCCCCCCATCTTCCAAGGACGCAGATGCCACGGCCAAGGGCAGCGACGCTTCCCGCTCCGGAGCGGGAAGCGCCGGTCCCGGGCGGACTCTTTATCGGCGCTTCCCGCCGATTAAATGTCTATTTACCTACGCGTTCCGAGGAGGCAACGAGCCCACCTGGGGAAGCGGCAGCTTCCGTAGGCAGCGGCTCGGCAAACAGGCGGCTCCGGGAGATACGGGATGTTTGCTCCATCCCTGGAATGTCCCCGCTTATTTTAACTGGCCCCAATCCCCCTGGATTGCACAAGCAAGATGCTGCATCCATTCCTCTCCCCGGAAAAGGGATCAGGTCTTTCCAATAGGACGCCAAAATACATCTATATTCCCGCATGCCGGTATCTAAGACCCAAAGCTGTACAAAATCACTGCGTGCCGCAGGAAAAGAGCAGGGCAGCGACAGGGAGACAAGCGACGTGTTTGAACCTTGCAACAGCAAAGCGCCTGCCAGGAAAAATACCGGGAAGAACACGCCAATCCAAGTGCAAAAAGCAGGTACGTTCTGGGAGCTGACACCGGGGGAGAAATCTTGTTTTCTGAGCCCGAGACACACACCTGGTGACATCTGAGCTTTGCAAAATAGGACGGGAAATCGGGATGCTCGCTGGGGAAGGAAGGATGAAGAGCACAAGGTAATCAAGCCTGGATTGATGGAAGGAGGAGAGAGGGAGAGGTTTTAGGGAAATGCAAGGACATACGTATATGCACATGGTTCAGGTATCTCAAAAGATTTCGCACTGTATCTCAGGTAATTCAGGCTCCTAAGCTTCTCCCATAGCAATGCAAGGGGTGAGCATAAATGAGAGCGGTCAAAAGCCTCCTAAGCTTCCAACATCTCCAGGTTTGCAAATTCACTTTCGAGAGCTTCCAGGTGAGGATTAAAGCAGGGTTACCTAATGCCAGGTATCTTGAGCCAGATAAAACCGCGCTCCCAAAAACACACTGCACCACCAGCTTTGCACCTCAAAAAACACACCGTAGAAACTCCTTTTTCCAACATTTTGAAATATAATTTAGACACTTCAGAACCACATAAAGTCATAATCTGAAATAAGAGTTTGCTGTACCTTGGAGATGACTTCGCCTGGAGGTGATGGGACGTCAGCAGAAAAGTTGTCGTGTCCATGTGGAGCTGGAGCTGGCCTGGAAGAGAAAGAGGAGGCTCGTTGAGACCAGGGGGCTGAGGCTACAGCTGTTCTCCATAGACCCGTTAGCAGGGGAGCAAATCAGCTCTGGGGAAGCCAAGCAGTGCAAACAGCACCCAAACCCCCAAAATTACGTGCAGAAGGAAAGAAAACCATACAACAGGCTCTCTCTGGATGCAGAACATGGACCTAAAGCCATCTCACACCTTGTTGCCCGCTATGCCACCTCCCTGCGATGTGAATTCACCCATGATGGGGGTTACTGAGAAGCTCTTACTGCTCTGCAAGTGCTTAGGGGGCTGCAAGAGCAGCTCAGGCAGATAGGCCCCACCTGGGCCCTGAGGCCACCTGATGGCCCCAGGCCACCTGGAGCTCCCAAAACACCCCCATTTTGGGCCAAACCTCCAGAACTCACAGCAAGATATTGTTATTAATGCCATGAGCACCTCGGGCACCACCAGGACCTCGCGAGGGCCAGACACAGCAGCGTCACCGCCGTGACATCAACGCAGGCGGCTTCCACCTTGCGCCCGTTCGGCCTAAGACGCCAGTGCTCATAAATAACAAATATTGTTCATGGCAAAAGCTCATCGGGAGGCTCCCAGTGCCCGCTGCTCGGGCTGTGGCAAATGGGCAACGTGTTCGTTAACAGAAACGCAATTTTAAACCTCTCAGGGTCCCTGGAGCAGCTTGAGGACGTCACCTAAGCAATGACAAGGACAGGGACGAGCACGGGAGGCCTCCGAGCATCTGCTGCGCCTCATCCCGAGCCCCAGAACCGCTCCGCTCGGGATGAGGACGCGGCGGAACGCACCGGCGGGGTAAATTAAACCCATTCATCTCGGCGCCGCTCGCACTGGAAACGGTTTTACCCTACCCACAAGTTTCTGACAATCAACCTAATTTACTTCAATAATAAATGAAAAGGGGAGTTCTCTTTTATAACAGCAATCAGGGATGAGTGCCATGGTGCCTTTTTGTGTGGATTTCTTTCTTTTTTAAAAAAGCAAACCCCAAGTCATTCTCTTTAAATAAAATGATTCCTTTATCTATTATTCATTCGAGACGCAGAAGGAGGACACGAGAGGCTGCGAAATCGCGCAGTTTGTTTCTGACATCTCCGCAATGGGTTTTTTTTCCCTAAAAGACAAAACCACACGGAGCCTGGGGGTTGGTAGTTCAGCGCGTGGTTCTTCTCCTGGCTTCATGATTTCCTAATGTCGCCGATCGCTCTGGTGTCTACGAGCAAATCCTGGCTAGCCGAGGCTGTTGCTCGCACGTTGTACGGCCTTCCCAAGGTCTTCCCAAGCCGATGGATTCGCATCCCGTTCCCCAGCCTCTGGAGCACCGGCCAACAGGGCACCCCATGACCAAAATGATGCAGAAACCCAACGCGCGCCCAGGTTGAAGCAGTTTGGGGAGAAGCAGATCTGAGACTCAAGAGCAGCCTCTAGTTTCAGAGGCCAGTATTTTTCCAGCCCCTGGGCCCTCCTTTTGCTCACCCCAAAGGCTGTTGCCGCAATCCTGGAACCAAAGCACCTTTTTGTAGCAGTCCTTCCATGTTACTTTAGCAGCTGCTGTCTTGCAGGCTGCTGGAGTAAGAGATTAATGCTTTAATTATACCAGCTGAAAGCCGGGAGGCTGAGCTTTCCGATGGTATACGGCCCTGGCTCCTGGCATTGCTGGATCTGGAGGGAGTACACACTAAAACCAAGCTGGAATCCAAGTGAGGGATAAAACTGGAGAAAGAAGTAAGGCAGTAATCAGAATAATGTGATTTTAATGCCCAATATCTCACTACCAGCTGGGGCTAGAAATTGCAGCTTCGTGCTGGATGCGAGCGGGGGATCTTGTCGCGCAAAGACCGACTCTCTCCCGGTTTTCCAGCCCTTTATTCCAGGAACTAGCAGCGAGCGGAGCCTCACGCATCCGTCAGCGCGCATCCATCCGCACACATCCATCCTCCCTCGGACCGTTTCACGGGCCCATCCGAGCCGGGCAGAGGTGGCCAAGGAGGACCAAGAGGACAACCTGGATGGATTCCCCGGCCCTTCATCCGCAAAGTCTCCGTCGCACACGGCAGCTCCGGTGTCGGCGTCCAGCTGGACCGCGCGCATCCCCTCCCAATCTCCGCTCTCCCTCGGCCTTCTTCCTGGCCGCTCTTCTCTCTCCTTCCCCTCCTCCACGTTATCCTTCTGCCTCCTCTGAACCTGTTTTTCTCTCATCTCTCCCCCTTCATCCCTCCCTGCTACTTAGGAGGAGATCAATGTCCCGGGAATGCTGACGAGGGAATTCAGCCCAGCCAGCCCGTCTCTTTGAGAGACTTCTCGCTAATCAGCTTGGACGGCTTCCGATTTCCCCCTCTCCGCTAGACGGGGAAACCTGCAACGGATCCGTCCGTCCCCGGTTCTTGTCAGCCTGCCCGCAAGGAGGCAAATGTCTCCCTCGGCTGCTCCGTGCTTTTCCTCTTGATTTTCACATCAGGTGGGCTGGATGCACGAGCAGGACTACCTTGTCGGCTGCGATTTGCTGGCTGAGCTGTGATCTTGACGGGAAACGCTGCCGCGAACAAGCGGGTCCTTCCTCCCACTTCCCGGAGCGCAGCTGGAAGAGGGGGAATGGTGAAAAAGGGCCTTTCCAGGTGCATATTTATCCCCCTCGGTGCCTTTTACCTGCGGGAGCACCTTGGGAATGGTGCAGATGGATACGGGCAACGATGCCGACGCTGCAAACAGAGCGGCTCCGGCCGCGCGGGGCTGCAAACACCCCCGGAGCAAGAAGAGCACGGCTGGGGAGAAAACCCTCGTCAAAATAATTAAAAACAAAAGCCAATTTTGTACAATATACGCGTTGCCCGCGCAGGCAGCGGTCCCACGAGCGGCAGCGCTAATGAAGCCCGGCCGCCCGTGGATCGGCGTCTCCCGGCTCCGTTCTCTGATGTCTAATGAGGTGCGAGCGCTGATCAAAGTTTCCCTCTCCACCAGGGAATTCCCGACAACACGTTGGCACCGGGAGCCTCCTCGTGGAGCCGGCAGCATCTGCTCACGGTGAACGCGGTGACAGGAGGCGCCCGGCACCTCGGTGCCCTTACGAGATGTCCTCGTGGGCGCAGCAGGCGCCGCGCTTGACCCCCGGCCTCCGCTTAATTAACAGCACGGGAATTCATCCAGCCTTTTATCCGTGTGCGTCCTCATCGGGATGCCCGCGTCAACCACCCGCCTCGGCTCCAATATCCACGTTAACGCTGCTCGGAGCCGCCTCCGGCCTGTAAAACATATATTTGATATTTGTTCGATAATTCCAGGAGAATTAAAAACATCCATTAGCGGCTCCGGGACGCGAGCAGGCTGGGCTATGGACCTGCTGTCCCCCCATTGCTGCCACCATCGCGAGATGTCACCCCAAGCCACCACTACACAAAACGTGGCACAAAATGGTCCTTGCCCTGGTCACACGCACGGTGAGAAAGGATGGGGAAAAACAGGTCTGGAGAGAGGACCCCATGGCACGATGCTGCTCAAATGTCCCAAATGTCACCACCAGGCTGCTAAAACCGTGTATTTATCGCCCAATTCTCGAGCCACGGGGTACGGAGATAAGCGCCTCGTGCCGCAGCGGCGTCCCCGTCCCCGCCACGACTTCTGGCAGCTCGAAAATGTTGTTTCTGGAAAAATATTTATCCTTCTAATGAAGCGGCGGCGTCCCAGAAGGTCAGAGCCGCGCGCGCTGCAATCAGCTCCCTCGCCGGCGCCCGCTCAATGGGGCTCTGATTGCAGATGCCAATCAGCACATGCCACTTCCCTGCCTATTTGGGAAATTAAAACATAAAGGCGCTTTCCCCGACGCTGCATTTAAGGAGGGGGGTTGATACAACATCCTCTCGCGGGCGGAAAGCCAGCAAATCCCACCATTCCCGCGGATGGGACAAGAGGCGCCTTGTTGGGGACAGGGACAATAGTGAATGTCGGCGACCGTGTCCCCACGTCGGGGCCAGGCTCGGGTGGCACGGGATGCTCCGTGCACGTGGGAATGCTGTTTTCCAGCCCCAGGGAGGGTGCTCGGGGAGGCAGCAGCCGCTGCGCGTGCAGATTCCAGCTGGAGCATCCAGGGAAAAAAAAAAATAGGGAAAAATCCTGCGAGCCCCCATGCGAAGCCTTCCTCCGGCATGCATCACGTTAATTAGCGGAGCCGTGCCGGGAATCTCAATGGGGGATTAGTCCGCAAAGAGCCGGGACGAGCCGACGGAGCCGGCTCCGAAATTACGAGCGATGTCACAGGATGCCCTGTTTGTCACGGGTCCCCTGCGCGCGGTCGGTGGCATCTCCAAACGCCTCAATTCCCATTCCATGGAGCTCCCAGGAAGGGCGGCAGGGCCAGGACCCCCCAAACCAAAGGGAAACCTTGGTGAGCCCATTCCCAAATGGCCGATTAGTCGGGATAGATCCCTCCGGCCACCCAAAACGCGTAGGGATGAGGGATGCCGGCGCATTCCCGGACGATGGCAGCGGCTGCATTGGCTCATGAATATTTAAGAGCAGGCACGTTGCAAAGAGGAATGTTATTAAGGCTGGTGGAGCCGGTGCCTCCAAACATCAGATGGTGCCAACCTCGGATGCGGAGCCCTCTCAGACCCGCCGGTGCCAAAACAGCTTCGTTAGGTAACAAAAAAGAAAGGGAAAAGGGGAAAAAAGCAAAATCCAGAGTCTCGGAGGCGCAGGGAGAGCGTGCGGGATGTGGAGGGATGTCCTAGCAATAGATCAGAGCTGTGCCACCACCTGCAGGGACACAGATATCTCAGAGAGAGCGGAGGGAAGGGAGGGCAAAAAGGCAAAAACCCAATAAAAGCGAACGCGCTAGATGAAAAGCCATTCTTGGCAGCAATTTTTAGCATAAACGCATTGTTGCTTCCCTTTTTTTTTGTCCCTACAATAGCAAATTAATCTTTTTATTGCTGCTGAAGATGCTCTGATAATATTCACTCCAACACTTTATGTTTTATTGTGGTCCTTTGACTTCTCTGGGGTGTTGTTTTATTTTTCCCTTGGCCTATCGATTCCATTGGCTTCATCGTAGTCCCGAAGGAAAGGATGCCCAAAAACCTACTGCAGCAGAGAGCAAACCCACCGAGGTCCCCTTTGCAAGGAGGAAAGAGCCAACCCGGGCTCCTGATGCTCCAAGTCCCCACATTCCCAAACATAACACGCTCCATGCCAAACAGTCGCCTTTTGGTCCAAAAAAACAGATAATTTCTCTTATTAGGCTTCCACAAACCGGTCACTTAATTCTCACCGCGCAACCAGGAATGGTTATAGTGGCTGCTGAGCGTTGACCATCTGAGCAGCGACATATGAAGTATATTGAAATAGGAAACGGGGCTATTAAGGCACTTAACAATATGGCAGGAGCTGGCGCAGCGCAGGAGTCCATAATTCACTTTAAAAATATTGAAAATGATTCTAATTTCCCAATTATCGTAATGAAAACCTGGGGAGAGGAGCGCAAGGACAGAGGGGAAGGGGGAAGAGGGGCCTTTTGGAAACTCACCCCTTGCACCAACCTCATCCGCCTATTCCCTCCTTTTGCCCTTCCCAAGGCAGGATCCGGGCGGGATGATCTGGCAGCTGAGAGCTCTGCAAAGCCATTTAGCTACCTGAGGATGCCATGGGATACCTGGTGGGAATTCCATGGAGAAATCCCACCGGACGCCACATCCCAGCTTTATCTCCCCACCAGGCATAGAGAAAAGGGTGGCAGCGGGTGCCCTTCGCAAGGTCATCAAAATCCCTCCGAATGTCCCAGCCTTTCCAGAGTCCTAAACGAAGGAATTGCTCATTCCACCTTGGGAATTGCAGCTATTACATGAACAGCCACAAACAACCCCGCGATGCCACCAAGGATTCCTCCGACATTCCGGAGCCCGGGCTCGATCCACGAGTCGTCTCCGCTGCCCTTGAAACTCCATTCGCCGCCGCTCACCTCATTCCAAACGAGCTCCCGAGCTCTTCCCGGCTCGCTCCCACCGCCACGCGGCTCCAAAAAGGGGATTTTGCCACCAAAACGGGATGCTCGGAGCGCCCCGGAGCCCCCGTCGGCGCGGGGAGCTTTAACCCCGCAGCACGCCGTGTAGAATTTAACTTTAAGCGACTATAATAAAACACTTTTATTTTTAAACCGTTTTATCCCATTTTCCGCGCTCCCGAGGAGCGCACCTTGGTGTCAACAGGCCCCTTTTGTCTTTGTAAGCTATTTTGAGGCAAAGTATCTGTAAATTACTTCCCCCGAACCTCCGCACGAGCAGATCATGCAGAGAAAATAGGCTTTGCAGGAATGCAGTAAATTGTTTCTGTCACACGAGGAAATATAACCAATAGGAATCGTTATGGATGAGTCATTATGAGAGGGACCAAAAACAAAAAAAATTAACCTGCATCCATTCCCTTCCCAGCGCGGGAAGGGGGATAGCGCCCGCGGAGCGAGCCTGGGAGCAGGATGAGGAGGGTGGGATGAAGGAGCGGGAAGGGAAGCAGGGCCACGTGCCTTGCAAATGGTGCTAAAAATCGGATTATTTTCACCCCACCATTGGAGCAGCCATTGGGCTCCTGGCTGCGACGGCGCCGGGAAAACTGCATCCAGCACCGGGGAATTTAGGATGCTGCTCGCCCCCAAACAGGGCTCCCATGAATTAGCTCCAAGGAAAGGGCTGGTTGGGGTTGGTTTGCTCTTCTCCGTGTTTTATTCGGTGCATTTAATTTATTGGCAGGTTGCTGGCTTTGTTTCCTTACTTTTTTTTTCCCCTGCTTTTCTTTAAGGCTGCTTGCAGGATGATAAAGCGCAAGGGACGTGTTTACCCAGCGGGGGATTAATGGGAAAGCGGGAAGGAGGAATGGCCCTAAATCCCGACCCGGGAGCCGCCCCTGCCAGTGCTGGGAAATGGAAAAATCTCCCAAAAAACTCCACGGAGCTGGAAAAGCATCAACAGGCACCAAGAGCGGGAGTGAGCGCGGCACCCACATCCTTGGGAATGTCCCATCTACTGTTCTTCTCCTTAATCCGGGAAAAACATCCCATTTCCCACCTCCCCAAAACAATTTTTTCTCAAAAAACCTCATCTCGGAAATATGCAAAGTGTCTCAAAGGCTTTGTTTTCCCCTTAAAACACAGTTTCCTCCCGCCAGCTGTAGCCTCGCCTACGTGCAAAATGATCAACGGAACCAAAGGGATTCGACTTCATTGAAATAAAACATTGAGATGAAATTTTAAATGAGAAAAAGGCTGCGGTCCCATAAAATGATTTGATTTTGGCGAACCTGTATTTTCTTTTTGAAAACTGATTCATTAGAAAACGTTTCAACCAGCTCTAATCAAAACTGCTTTAGGCCTTTTTGAGAATTTCAGGCTCCAGCTTCAAAACTTAATTTGTGTTGTAAAGCAGGGAAGCTTATGACATACAGACACAGCGAATGGAAACACTTTTTGACTTTGCAAACACTTCAGCTCTAAGATATTAAATTAATCATAATGCGGGAGAATAATTTAAAAAGTGGGTTTTTTTCCTCCTGAAAGTACAGAAAGTGTGTTCAAACTCATCTGAAGGCAGACGTTATAAATATAATATAAGGTTGCCATCCGCACGCTCGCAGCTTGCATTTTGCTAACACCATCTCCATTTACAATTTCTTAGGGTCGCAAGCAAAGAAATAAAAGAAAGAGCTCGTTTCTGGCCGGGAGAGCTCGAGTGATGAAATCATTACAAGCAGGAAAGAAAGAAGGCGATACATGGAAAGAAAGGATGGAAGAAAATTAAAAAAAAACACAAAGGAGAGCAAAAAAGGAAAGAGAATGAGAGCATCTTTGCAACAAGAGCCCCATTCACACTCGCTTGTCTTTCCCTTCAGGGTTAGTTCTTGTTTCATTATAGATTAACACAGCATCTCTTCTCTCCAAATCGCTGCAGCCATTTAAATGGATTTCAAAAGCCCGGATTGATCTCTGCCAAGTTGTAATTTGGGACGCTGGAGAACGCGCTCCGGCCCTTACCGGGGGACGGGGAGGTGTGTGAATTGCTTCCCTGATCCGATAAATTCCTTAGATAACAGGAGCCAAGATAACTCGGCGCGGAAATGGGGTTGCGGCACCAACCTCCGAGCTCGCGTTAGGATAAAAAGCCAAGGAAAAAAAGGGATTTTGCAGAGGGACACGTCCTGCAAGCCCCCCCTTTTGCTGCAGCACGGGTGACACCGTGATAGCACCGGCCACTTTGCCTTCCATAGAGCTACTTCATCCACAACGAGCCCGGCGGTGACATTATTGGATCGATACGGCGAGATGCACCGAGACGGAGCTCGGAAAAAAGGGAATTCCAAGGTGGAAAACCGGCTCACGAGGAGCCCGGCCACGTCCGGCTCCTTAGCTGGAATTTGGGAGCACACGGAGATTCTCTAGGTCTCAGGACACCCAAGGGCTGGGAATCTGGGTCATGTAAATGCACTTTTACCTACCGGTCACACAGGGCGTCATCACTTTGGTTTCACCCAGGATAAAATCACTGTAAACACCTGTTTTCTGCTGATTTCCACATGTTGACAATTTGGCCCCTGTGACCCTCAAAAAACCTAACGAAAGCGCATTATAAAAAGGAGATTTTCCTAAAAGAAGCCAATCCACCTCGCAGAAGGAACAAACCCCAGGGGCAAGGCAGGACTTTCCACCTAGGAACAGCCTTGGGGCGACATAAGCTCAGGTTAAACCCAGCTCACCCGACGTCAATTAAGAACAAATTTAAGCTAATGAGAAGCAAACACGCCGGGTTTTGCATCGATTTGGGTAGGCCGATGATAGGGAGCCAGTGCCAGCGTGCACATGGGGACACAACTCTGTGGCATCTCGGCAGCCCGTCCCCAAATCCTCTTTGGTTAATTCTGCAGATTTCTCGCGTGCAGCCACCAAATTTCCACCGCATTGTGATTTTTTTAATTTTAAGCAACACCGCTAACCCCAGGGCTTGTAAATCCTCTGCAAAAAGAGACACTTTTCCTTCGCACGGAGGGGGGAAAGTTAGGAGATAAATTGCAGATGATTCAGTAAATAACTCAGCCTCTGACCTTGATGCTTATTGATTCCTCAAGCTGTTTATCTTGCCTGGGTTGCTCCCCAGCAAAAACAATTATCACTTAATTATAAAGCAGCCTGGCTGGAGGGAACCTGGCAAGCTTTGCAAAGGGGGGAGCTAATCTGGCTAAACCACGCGGCCCCGACCAAAAACTCCTGCTTAAGATGCAGAGCCACCGACTTCATTATTTTCCTCCCAGCTCGCGTGTGTGTGTTTTATTATTTTTTTTTATCCCCACCTCGTTTTAAAAATCACTTAAGGATGTTTAGCCCAGGCAGGCGTTTGACTGACGGAGCGCTCGGAGCAAATGGTATCGGATTTGACTAGAAACAGCAGGTGCCAGCGCTTGAAAGGGGAAAAAAATAGGAGGAGGATAATAATGAAGAGAAGAGGAAAGGCTACGGGTCCTGGAATCCAATACCTGGATTGCTCTTCCTCTCCTTCGGTGACCTTGGATGAGTCGTTTGCTGTCGCCTCCTCCTTTTTCTCCATTCAGACTTGCAAAAAAAAAGGGGTTTTATGGCCGGAGAGCATCCACAGGCAAGCCCGGATACACAGCACACTTGCAGGAGGGGATTGTCACGTTTTAGAAAGCCTAAATGCTTAAAAGGGTTTTCGTTTAGGCTCTCCTACTGCCAAGTGTCTTCAAGGGCCCCCGCTTTATTATTTCATCAAAAGATCAGAGAGGAGAAGTTTGTCGGAGATCAAACAAACGCGAACGCATTAGAAGAGACAGTAGGAGAGGCTGGAAAAATTGTCAGATTAAATAAAAAAAAAAAAAAGGAAAAATAATGTTTTTGCTGCCAAAGCTGGGTGGAAAAGGCACCCGTCCCCACCTGCTCCGCGCCCGGCACCGCTCCCCTTTCCCCACGCCACGGGCCCGCGCAGACGCCCCCGAATCGATGTGCATCGATCCCAACGCCAGGAATTCATAAACTCCTTCAAAGGGCAAAGACTGATTTTTCGAGGAGGATTTCTGGAGGAAAAAAAAAAAAGAAAGACTCGGGGCTGCCCCTGCCCTGCGCTGCCCTCCGTGCACGCGTGCGCGTGCATGCACGAGGCCCTACATAACCCCCTGCAAACATGCATTTCTGGCAAAGCATGCACACGCACGCTTAACCCCTCAATTCCCAAATTCCGTGTTTTCCAAGGCTCCAGGGTTTGGAGGGACGCGCAGGGGAGCCGGGGACAGCGCGGAGGTGCCACGTGCGCGTTGGGGACGTCCCGCACCTCTGCCTGGCTCCCCTCCAAGCGCGGCAGCCGGCGGCAGCAGCTCGTGGCTGCGGAATCGCTGCTCTCCGTTGCAGGGCGCCGCTCGCTCACGCTTTAGGAGCTGGCAAACGAGCCCTCCCAGGAATTATAATAACCCTGCCCTGGCCCCGTTCCCTGCGTTTCTGGCCCTTTTCCCTGGCAAGGCGCTATCCCGAGCCCCTTCTCCCCCTCCCAATCCCGCCTGGCTCCAAGCGCGTTTCCATACGCCCGGCACTGTTTCCTCTCCGGGTCAGCACTTTGCTCCAAATCCTCGGCCCCTGCAGCCCAAATAGCAGCTCACAGAAGTTGTTTCCTTGCAGAAGGGCTTTCGTCCCCGCTGTCACATAGAGCAGGTCCCTCTGCACGCTACGTGTCCCTTCCCAGTGCCATATTCCATATCCACCCGGGCGCGTTGCTTCCAAATGCAAAAGCTTTCCCCGGTTGTGCCACAACTTGCTGCTATTTGGAAGCGTGAGACAGCACCTGAAGAGAGCCCTGGCTTTAATTAATTCCTTGGCATTAACGGGACGGATGCCAAAAGCAGGAGGGTGCAAACGGAGCCGGGCAAGGAGCAGCCTGGCACTGCCAGGGCTTTGCATTGAGAAATATCTATGTCTGCATTTGCAAATCCTCAGCTTTCCACCAAAGGACACAGCTGCTGAATTTAAGGTCCTGAAGCCGGTTTGGGTTGTTACACTCTCCCCTTGCCCCCCAGACACAGCAGGTTGCAGGTAAAAGCAAGGGGGAAAAAAAAAAGAAGAAAAAAAATCGAAGGGAACATATTGTAAAGAGAGATTGATTTCAGATCATAAATAGTTTTGTCACATTGAAGGACTCAAGTCAGGCAGCAAAGAGGATAAAAATGATTAAGTAAGCAAGAGATTTACCTGCTCTTCCGCTTCCAAGAAAAACAACTCAGCGGCTGATTAGAGCCACGCTCAAGACAAGGGCTCGGGCAAAAGCTTTTGGTTGCAATTTTGCTCTGCAGAGGGTCCAAAGAGGGGCCTGTGCTGGGGTCTTGTGAGGTGAAACAGCTTGAAGAGCGAAACTTTGGTGGAAATGGAAGTTTGTCTCCTTTTCTGAAAAGAGGGTTTGTTTCAGAAGAGCTGTCAAAAAATGTTTAATTGATGAAAAGCTGGATTTGCGAGGAAAGGCATGTTGCAGAAGTGACACTGATAGCCATGTGAGCAGAAAGTCTGGGCTTGGCAGCGCGCGGCGCGGGTGGGAGCGCGCGGGGGGAATACATTAGAGTTGCAAATGCGGAATGAAACAAAGACGGCGGCGCTTGGAAATCTGCGCTAAAAGGGAGCGTTTTTGACCCGAACGCCGGCTCGCCCGGTGCCGCTCGCTCGCGACGCAAGGACGAGTCCAGACTACCAATAAGTCCCGAGTCCTTTAAGCGCCCGTTTTACCATCACAGTGAGGGCGAGAGAAACCACCCATGGGCCACCTTGCCCCTACCCAACTCCTGAGCATCATCGCTCGTTGCCTCTTAATTCCCAAGTCTTAATTCCCAATTCGTCACCACGTGGCCACTGCAAATCCGCAGCAGGAGAAGCAAAACGCAGCATCCTCACGTCACAAAACCCCGGTTGCAATGAGCAAGGGACCCCAACGAGAGAAGGGAAAGATCAAAATATTCCCCAGCGCTTCCGAAGGAGGAGAACTTCTTACCCCGGTGCCTTATAAATCATGCAGTGAAACTACAAAGCCGGAGATTTCCGTGCTTGACTAAGGTTGCCGGATTTTCCTTGGAGAGGAGCAGTTTGACCTCAGGATGTCAGCACTAAATAAGACAAAACCGGCTCGCTCTTTGCTCGCTTCCAATCCCAGCCGTTGTGTTTCGGCGATTGCAAACAAGCTGCCTCCCATAACTTCATATATTCCCATATATACCCCCCATATATTCCTATATAGGCCTCCCATGACCTTCGTGGAGGGCACAAAGCGTTGAGGGTCCCACCACCCGGGTCATCAGACAAGCTTCAAGGGAGCTTGGTGGCATTTGCAGAATAAGATCCCGTTTCAGCGCTTGGCCGAGGGAGAAAGCAGAAGGCACCAGCAATTGATGTCTCGGGTCAATTCAAACAGCATACGTGTGTTCCTGCTGCTGCAAACATGATGGAAACAGCCAAATTCAGGGAAATACGCTGGGTTTGGATGCCCTTTTATCCTTCATTGTCCCTCGAAAAAATGGTGGAGCTATACAGAAAACACAGGCCATTTGGAGGCAATCTGCGTATTTTTTTGTTGTAATTTCTTATTTTTTTAGTCCTGGCTGAAAATCCACGCTAAGGAGACTGCTTTGGTCAGCACAAAGCTGCATTTGGGGGTGAGCAAAGCGGCGGCTGCGAGCAATTTGCCCGGCGCTGCCGTGGGCCAAATTGGAGAGTTAAACACCCGGGCGCTGCAAACGCTGGCCTGAAACCACCGAGCAGGTGCCGAGGCCGTTCCCGGCCAGAAACCAGCCGTTCTTTACCCAAAACGAGCAGCCGGGTACCGCAGCAAGGCGGGCGATGCTTTGCAAGGTGGGCAAGGAAAAGCTCGGATGGAGGGAATTGCCCTTGGAGCCTGCAAAGTTCCCGACCTCCTGGGCCGTCCGAGGCGCATGGGAGCGATTCCGCTCACCCATTTCAGCTTTCCAGTGGGAAAAAGCTGCCGGAAAACCCGCATCGGCGCTGGTCCCGCAGGAAAAGCGGCCAAACGGCTCCCGCAATTAGTCTCTAACCCAAGCCCTTTTAAGGTAAATTCGCCTGCGTTAATGGAAAAGGGTATTTGGGGTTTTCCATCAGCTGCCAAGTCATTTAAAACGCTGTTTTCCCCCCTTCTCCCCGCTGCATTCACGACTTAATTGCGGCAGCTCTTTGACAGCCGCGCGGTTCCAGCGGGCTGCCACTCCAGATGTCAGGAGCGCGTTAGCAGGAAGGGGCCCCGTAGGATATTTATGGCTTTAATTCCTCGGCAGAGGGTTTTGTTCTGTCAGGCGGTGACATCCGAATTGCTGCTCGCTTGATCCCGCGTTTCCGCCTCGGTGACACTTGGTGAAGGGCTCCTGGCTTCCCTTCTCCTGCCAATGCCACCCCGCGTCAGCCTGGAAGTGCCGGAAAAGCCATCGGGGAATGGGAGGATGGAAACCTCCCCTTGGAGCTTCCACCCCAAGCGATAAATCCACCGCGATGGAGCAAAATCAGGAGAGGAAATAAAAGGATTCGCCTTAAATGCTTAAAGCACAGTAGCCAAATAAGTGCATAATGTGCCATGGGTGTCATCCCCGGCGCTTCCCACCGTCCCCGTTCCACGCGGGAGAGTCCGACACATTAGGGAACAAAAGGAAGCTGCTTTTAAACCTCCCTCACTCGGGCTCCTCGCGTGATAGATGCCTTCCCCTCGGAAGCTCTGCTTCACATAAAAGCATCTCAGCACGAGGCTGTAAATCTGCTACACGTTGGCTTTTATGGGCGGCTGGGTTGGGCCCGCGACTAAATTACCATTTATTTATTTGCTCGCTTCAAAGTAGGAAATATATATATATATATATATATGCACACCCACTATTGCTCGGGTTGGAGGGCAAGTCAATGGTGTTTCCAAATGCCGCTTGGAAAGGGAACTAGGGAGAAGCCGCCTGCAAAAGACCAAACAGGGGCAGGTTTGGGGAAAAAACGGGAGGTTTCCAGTGCTTTCCATTTCCCAGATGCAAGAAAGGAAAATTCCCAGATGCACGTGAGAGCATTGGAGGCCAAGGCTGAACGGCTCTTCCAGCCCCACAGCGGCTATGGGGAGGAGGAACGACCCCACCACGGTGCAAATAATTCTGGGGAGAACAGGGCAATTGGGGCTTGAGCTTCAGCTTTGCTGCCGCTTCCCCCTTTTATTGCTTCGAGGCTGGCTAATAAATATAAAGGATGTTCCAAACAAAAGGGCAACGGCACCGCAAAACAGCGCTTTTTCTCACTAATTGACAAATGCACGTTGGCTTTTCATCAAGCAGCTCGCCCCGCAAGCCCCTTTTGCCTCTTTTTGGGAAGCCCGGGGGCTATCGACGGAACAGGTCGCGCCTTCCCCTGCTCCGATGCGACCCCCTGAACCCGCTCTCCCTTCTGCAAATTACTCCTAATATCTGTTTTCCATCGCAGGAGCTGCCCTCATCCTTTCCATGCAAAAACAGCACATTTTGGGCAAATGGCCACGCCGGGTCACTGGCCCAGCACCAGCCCAGGTGGCTCCCCGGCCCCGGCACCCAATTAGCCGGAGAGCCGACGCGCTCCGCGCCCGACGTTGATATGATTTAACGTTAATAACCGGCTTTCAAATATTTATTACAATGCCTGTTTTTAATAAATATTTCATGAACACCAATTTTTACTTTTTTTTTCTCCCCCTCTGTTGCCAGCTTTGTGGGCTTAATTTGCCTTAATGAGGATAAAAATCGCTCTGATAAATTGCTCCTTTGCAAACGCACGCGGCGCTCGCCTCAACTATTTGTCACACGGAGCGGTGTTGGGAAATGGACTCGGAGCTGCGGAGAGGAGCGCAGAAGTCGGGAAAACGCTCTGGGGTCAACGAGCCAGGAGAGGTGGCCCTTTGGCCAGGGAATCTGGGGGCAGAAGCAGCCCAAAGGGCATGGAAGAGATGGCGACGGTGCCGTCCTCCAGCTTTGGGATGTGCGGAGGGATGTGGGAAGGGAAAAGCGATGGAAAGCCGCTGTTCCATAGGGAAGAGGAGGACAGGAGGAAGCATCTCCCAACTCTTGGCATCTCCATCCTCACGGCCCATGTGGAACCATCAGAAGCACCAGGGCTCGGTTGAGCATCTCGTCCACCCGGCACCCGCTATCCCGGTCTCTTCCCGCTCCAGCATTCCGGCTGCGCGCGGATGCGGCACGCAATTAGCGGCTGCGTAACGAGCAGCGCCAAGGGCAGGGCTTTCATGTGCACAGGCACCCTTGGGATGGCCCGTTTCCATATGGAGCATCCTCAGCTCCGCGTCCCCCTCCGGAGCGGGAGCGCCAAGCGGGACGCGCGCCAAGAGCCGCCCAAGCAAAGCTTCACTTGCTCTTTCGCTGCCTTTTCATTTCTTTTGATGTTTTATTTCTCCTCCCTCCTCCAGTTCTATTTATTCCTCCTTTATTTATTTAATTATAGATATTTTTTAATTCCCAGGTGCTTTTCGGTGCCTATCACAACCCATGGGTTGCATCTGCACATGGACCCCCCTCTTCAGGTTGCTTCGGAAAACACGGCCTCACATTCCCGCATCCTTCCCTGCATCCCAAGGCCTTTTGGGCTCTGCTCCACCAAGGGCAGGGAGCTGGGAAAGCCCACGAGCAACCAAAGCAATTCACCTCCATCTCTCCTGCGTCAGCTCTTTCCGGCCAGAACAGCAACCACTTTATTATCCCTGCTTAACTCCAAATTGAATTGTGCAGAACGGAGAATATTTATCAATTTCTCTCCCAGAAATCCCCCTCGCAGCAAACTCCAGAGGAGACAACGTTTTTATACACGAAGCAATTTTTTTCTCCCCTTTGGGAGTTAAGTTCAATAAACATGAAATTTCAAGTGGAAAAGGGAGAGGGGGAAAAAAACCCCTTCCTATTTCGAGCCCCTCTGATGTTAATCTAAATTCAGCAAAAGATTTTGGGGTAGAAAGCAATGGCATCCGACTACTATAAGCAGTCATGGATGGGAGGCCAAGTAGAAGCTGGACACCTTGGTTTTAATAAAAATTATCCACAGAACGGCTTTTTCCACCCGTTCAGCAATTCTGTTGTGTTAGTATTTCTGTGTTTGGTGCTTTTTCCCCTCCCTCCCTGTCTCACTTCTACCAGGTGTGCAGAAAGTTACCAAAAAACATCAACTGGGAAATGTCAAAATGAAAAATCTCAGCATTTCACTTCAAAGCAAAGCAGCTCGCTTCCAAACGCTGGCATTTCTGTAATTCAATAAGCCGATTTGAAGCATCTTATCTGGCAGCTCTCCGTCAAAAAATAGGAAAATCGACTTCTTCCAACAGTTTGGGCAAAACCTTGCCTTTTCTTAAGGACCTTTTCAGTTCCATTGAGTCGCCTTTTGTTTTAACGTTATCTCTGCTCTATGCCCTTAATACAAAACCTTATTACACCACAGCCCTCTCCTTCCCTGCTTAGGAAACCGGAGCTTGTCTGCGGTCCAATCCTACCAGCAGGATATTCTGGCCAAAAACAGTAATAAGCTTTAAGGTCCCTGAAGTAAAAACAACACAAGAATACAATTTATTACTTAGGCAGATAACGCTGTGCAAACCACGTTAGCCACATATTCAGGACGGTGTAAATGCCTTGTGTTTATTGCTTAGAAGGGGGTTTGAGTCTCGCCTGGCCCCAAGGTGCCCGCGGATTAAGCGGGACCCGCTTGGATGCTCTCTAAGAGCTGGGTTGGCCAAGGCAGCAGCTGAGCCCGAATTCCATGGAAAACTGTCCAGCTCTTTCCGCCGTCTCATGAAGACTCCAAACCAGGCAGGCTCCACCGAAGCGCAGCCCTTTCTTGCAGCTCTTCCACCCAAACGCAACGATGCCAAACGCCCACCCAGGGGCACGAAAACCCAACGCGCGTCAACATCAACGATGCTCAAGGTGCCAACGAGTCTCCTCTCAGCCTTTGCAGACCCAGATCCAGCAGCTGACACCCCACCAAGACAGTCCTGCCTCCCCAGGACCCGTCGCTTTAACCACCATTAACACGAGTCGACCTTAAAAGCAAGAGCGAAACGGCCGGCGCTGGATTTCTCTTTTTGCAGCTGCAGGGCTTGACTCAAGTTTTCTGCCAGCAAAGCAAGATAATTATCTTAACAAGATCCTCGTGCGTGCGCGCACACATAGGGAAAATGTGCTTTTTATTATAAGCTCATCAAGATTCTAATCTCCCAACAAATAAGGCATGGCATGGAGATATATGGCACTCCGAGAAAATCAATATTGATTATTAGGAGCAAACACGCGCTGTGCGGATGACAGTTAAAAAATCTTTTTATGATCCCGGGGAAAAATGAGGGCCGAGCACCACAAATAGGCCAGCGTGGATGCAACGGCTTTATCACCCAGTCAATCGATGGAGCAGGTGAAGTTTCTAAAGTTGGTGAGATATCGTGTGGGGAGGGAAGGGGCAGCGTTGGCACCGCGAGCGGACGGGTTTTGTCGGCGTAGGGGAAGGGTAACGCGCTGGCAGTCAATGGAATACGACACGATAATGAGTGTTAACATCGTGTGCACCCCTTCGCCAACGGAGGGGAACGTCATGTTGGATTAGAGCTAAACACGGTGCCTACGCGCATCCCGTCTCCTCTGCTCCCAGTGTCTGCTCGCTCCAGAGGCTCTCGGCGCCGCAAACCCACACCTGATCCTTGGGAAACGTTGGCATTTCATTAACCACCTGCAAGGAAATCGCATCTTTTCCCAAGCAGTAGAGGGTAGGATGGGGCGAAGAACTGGGGCTTCTCCTTGCCCAAACCCTTGCAGGCACCTTGGGTGCGTCTTGATGCATCCTACCAGATACACCAGGTCTCACTCCATCCATCACCGTGTCGTTCCGGCCTCCCGGAGTTATATTTAGGGCACGTTAAAGCAGCAGCGGAGAGAGCAAAAACAAACAACAGCAATCAAGTGGCTCTAACGCGAGCGCTGCTCGAGCTGATGAGGATCACCACTTAGTCGCTAATTGGGACGGCCGCTCCAAGGATAACGCTCCCTAATCACCACGAGATGCTCGGAGGCACGGGCATCGCTCGCTCAGGTGAACGCCGGAGCCTGGGAAGGAAAACTGAGGAGGGCAGCACCAGGAGCAGCTTTTTCCTGCCGGACCACAGGACCTCACGGTGCTCCTGGACTTAAGGTGGCCTCACACGGGTGCAAGGGGTCACGGACACATCACACGGGCATCGATCGACTCATCCCGCACACTGGAGGATGCGGCGGGGAGATCAGGACGGGATCGACATCCCTTGCACCGGCAGCATCACTGCATGCACCTAGATGTGCTGCTAGCCCGGCCCCGCCGCATACAAATGGCCTCTTTCACTTAGCAGGAGGCAGGTAATTTCTTTTGTCCCCGCTGATGCATTATTGATTGTGATGAATGTCAGAGCAGGAGCCTGTTCCAAAAGCCATTAAACAATAATTTCATCTCCGGAGGGTAATTGATTGTCACAGGGAGCAGCTCCGCGAGTTGCAAGGTGGCGGCGACGGGCACTGTTTGTGTTTGGGTGGGGAAACTCCAGGATTTATTAAGCAGACACGGAGAGGAGGGAGGAGAAGGCGCCCGACCTCTCCGGAGCCCAGGGAGAGCCGAGACCTCGGGGGGCTGCATGAGAGGGAGGACCCAAATGCAGCTTTGGGGACTTTGCTCCTCATCGTTAGCTTATTTGTGCCCCTCCTGTTGCTGGATGCAAGGGACATCAACGTGCTAATGACACGTGCTCTTCCAAAAGACGGTTACTCACTTTCCAAACCAGACCTCGAAAAAGTTTAGTACAAATCTTTCCGTGCTTGTTCGTTTTCATTTCTTTTCCCCATTACCTTTTCGGCGATCGATAGCGCTATTTGAATAAATAAAAATGCACCATGCACAAGAGAAACGCCATCCAAAGAATACCAAGAGGACATGTAGCCATGAAGGGAAGCCCTGGGGGGAGAACGTCCCTCCAGACCTCGATCCTGGCACCTCACTGAGTATTAAAAGGAAGAAAGCAAAGCAGAGAAGCAAACCCCGACTTGAAAAGCCTTTCCAAGCACTATGTGGAAGCGACACCAAACGCTTGGGTTTATCACTGGAGACACAGCAGGAAGGTTTGATCTCCAGCAGCATCCCAGGCTTCGCTGCTGCTCCAAGCTGGAGAGAAACCCTACGGAGAAACCTAAGCACTATCCTAGCTTAAGGAATCCAAGCACGGCGCCTGGAAGCGCCGCTCGGAGCTTTGCTTTTGCGGATGCTCTTAACCCCAGCGACCTCTCCAGCTCTGCCCTGCCAGCGTGGAGCAAAACAAGGCACTTGACGGGCTCCGATCGCCCGCTCCCTGCATCCGAGTGCACCCAAGGAGCCTTTCCCCAGGGACAGGAGATCAGCAAAAGCCCCGTCTTCCCCATCTCGAGAATGACGGCATATATTCCAGGCGACATCCAGCACTATCAACGTTTTATGAGCTCGGGAATCCAGTTAGTTAGCCAATATTTTACTTAGCTCCAGTTTAGATTTAAAAACTTGACCTTCTCCGGGCGTGCGCCTGCCTTGCATTTCACTCTGCTCCGCGGGGTTATTTATCCTCCCGCTTTTATTGTGGAACTGTTATTTGTTCATTTGTCCTATTTGGAAAAAAAATCAATAAAAGGACGGGACTCCCTAAACAGGCGCTTTGAGCCCCAGCAAAGTTATCACACGTCGGCTCCTTGCCGGAGGGGCTGTAAATCAGGAGGCCAAGTAGCCCTCAGTTTCTCCTGCTCTTGATGGAGCAATAAACTGATTTTTACCCATCAGATTCGTAGGGCAGCAGTTTAGATGCCCATTTGCAAGGCAGAACCTGCTACTGCTCCTGCTGGAGGAAAACATTGGGATCAAGGAGGTCTCTGCTTGCAATAAGCTTACAGTAAACAAGGCAACAAGCGACCGCCGTCCTGCCCAAAGTAACAAGAGCCGAAACGATTGTGTTTTAATAAAGAAAATTGATCCCCAGTTTTATTCATTAACCAACCCGAACGCGCGCGCACCAAACCCGAATGATTTATGGTCACAATTTGCAAAATTATTTCTCTATTGATTGGCACGGGTTTGTTTTCTTGTAGGTGCAGTCAATTAGAGGGGAAAACTGCTCAGGTGGGCAAATTAATCAGTCTTAAGTACAGCCCCACAGAGAGGGATGCTGGATCCAGCCCCGGTGCTGAGTCAACCCTCCGCTCTGCCGCGCGACCCGCATCGAGTTCTCCCCTTCCAAGGGACCCACCAACATTTTCAGCAGCTTTTCAGGCCCGCTGATCCATTTTCAGAGGTTCTTTCTGCTTTTGACAGAGCCCAAAGCAACGTGAGAGCTGCACTTCTCCTTTGGGTGCTCTCCAACACGGTCCCTCTCTCCCAAGTGGATGGAAAAAGCAAAATTTCCTTCCAACGTGAGGCAACGGGGGTCTGACCCCCATGGACGTGCCACGGGCTCGCTCCCATCTTTGCAACAGTCGGAGCCTGTTCTTCCTTGAAAGATACATGTACGTGGCAGTGCAATATTGAATTACAAGCCAACCAACACAAAGGCTTTTAATTATAGGCCAAACACCAGCCGCTCTCGGAGAGGAGACACCGGGCTCAATGGCCCGTCAGGCTGTTCCGCTCCGGCAATTCCCATCTACCTGGTAAAAGTCCAGGAAATTGGATTGGTAATGGGAACGGGGGCCTTTCACCTCCAGCCCCGCCATCCACACGCAGCCTGGCGGGGAGAAGCAAAGTCATTTCCCAGCTGACGGGGCTGCAGCAACCAGGGACCAGCCTGGAGCCTCCAGCAGGCACAGCCGGAGGGGAAAACCACGCTATTCCCAAGTCGCATCCAAGTCCCATCACTTCTGCTCCAAGGGATGCTGCAAAAACACCCTCCGGGAGCTCAGGGTCCCATTGGGACCCCTGGACCGCGGCCAGCTGCAATCAGGGCCAACTGCAAAGCGAAATTTTGGCAAATTGCAAAAAGAAACGTTGCCGGCGGCCCCCGGGGCCATCGCATGAACCCGGCTGCCCAGACGGTGGCATCTGCGAGCTCTGCCTCCAATCTGTCCAGCTAATCTGCAAAACGGCTCCGTTCCCCCCGGGAACGGGGTCGGCGGTCACAGAAGATTGGTTAAGCTTTTTGGGAAGCAACATTAATGAAAATCAACACTGGCTAATGAGCGCTTTTTATGGCAGCCCCCATAAAAAAAAGCATTAGAACAGGTAATGGGCAGATGAACCGGGCAAGCTCCCATCACGCCAGGGCTCCTGGAGAATTCCCAACTTTTCCTTGGGCTCGATGCTTCCGAAAAAGTCCAGGGAAAGCAACGCACCCCGCAGCCCTTCACCGTGGCGTCGGGGCTGCAACGTTTGGCACCGCCTGCTCCTTCCCGAGGTGCCGCAGCGCTTCAATCCCGACGTTCCGAGCTGTCCTCCGGGGGCTCCACATCTGAAGGGGACGGACGGCGGGAGGCTTTTTGTCCCAGGCCATCATTAAAAATAACGTCCGTGCTCCAAGCGCGGGCAGGGGGGCTTCTCTGATCTCCGATGGCAAGAACAACCCGTTAAAGAAGAATTTAAACTCTCCTACAGAGCCATCAAAGCCTCTGAGCTCCTGTACCCTTCAAGGACAGGGGGAAAAAACCAGCCCTGAGCACTTCAAATGCACTTGAATATTGAAAAACATCAGGGAACGGCGCAGGTTTCCCTCCGGAGCCCCCCAGCAAGGAGGCCAATTCCTCACGGATTCTCCCGCCCGGATCCGCTGCCGCCGAGGATCCTCGTGTCGTATCGTAACCGGCGCCGCGAGTTCCCCGGCGCGCTCAGCCCCTCGTATCTGTTTGGTCTCGCCAATGTATTATTCATGTGCTCCCTTGTTCCTGAACACGCCGAGAAAAATGGAGAAAGATTAATTCCCAGGGAAAAAAAAAATAAATAAGTGCGATTGTTTTCTTTATATATATACATAAAAAAAAGGACTCCGATCCATTCAAAGAGCTGCCTCCTCCATGCAGCCTGTGTCACTGCTGATTGAGTTTCTTCTCTCCCCGCTCTGTAAGAGTATCTTGTCTCCTTAGTATTACTGTCGCACTTCCTTTTCATATGCCTGAAATATATACTATTGTGTTTCGACTTTTCGCTGTTTTTGTGCAGGAATTCCTTTCATGTCTCATCTTCTGTAAGGTCCTTTTTTCTTGGCAGTCAAGTGCACGGATGTTTGCTGCCAGGAGATTTTGCTCCTATTGTATTCCAGACATATTATAATTTTTTTTTGTTCTATATTGCCTGCGAGGTCTTCCATGGGTATTTTCTCTTTTTTTTTTTTTTCTTCCCCCTCCTTCTGCACGTGGATGCTGCTGCCTCTCAGCATCTCCCCTTGCTCTTCACCCTGCAAGCAGGGCAGCATCCTCGCAAAACATGCACAAGATAAGGGGGCTGCGAGCTTGACAGCAGTGCTCAGGGTCTTTCAGGAGCTAAAAACACTTGTATATATATATATATAATTTTGCTAGCACTCCCTTCATGGGCAGAACTGGGATGCAGAGAAGCAGCAGCTCGTACCAGGACAAAATAAATAGCTGAGAAAAAGCAGAAAAGCAGCAGTCGGGGAGTTCTGCCCCAGAGCCTGTGAAAGGGCTTTCCTACTTAGTGCTGACCTAAATTGCCATGGGGATTTTTTTTTTGTCCTTCAGCACAAGAAGGGCAGTTTCTGCTTCCTTTTTTGTAGCTTTGGTAACGGAGACTCCCGGAGTACCCAAACCGAAGAGCGGTAGTTTTTAATGAAGTCCTGAGCATGATCCTGAGGAGAAGGAGAGCCCCAGGAGCCCATTTGATGCACCAGAAACCTCACACCCAGGCTCCTCTCCTGCCCCTGCCATCAAGGCCAATTTCTTAAGGCATTTTGGGATGCACTGAACCCAACTGCTTGACCTAACGTGGATGAATCTTTGCTTCTTGCGCTAAGCAGAGCCTGGTCCGTCTCACAGGGAGGGAACGTGCATTTTGGCCACCCAACTACGCCAAACCATCAGTCTTCATCCATGTGGGGTGCTCAACGAGTCCCCAGCTCTACTAGGAGCTCTGCTGGCACCACTCCAAAGCAAGGCCTCAATGCATGGGGTGTTTCCAACCCCTGTGCCCTCTGGAAGAGGAGACAGCAGCAAACCTAGCAGTGATATGGCTTCAAGGAGGGCCTAGGGACAGAACGGCTTCTGGAGAGAGGCCTTAGGCCTTCTCCCATGGCATCTTGTTCCCAGGCATCCCGACCTGACCTCTCTTGGCGCCCCTTCAAGGGTGTCTCCTTCCCCCCTTTGCTCTTTGGGCCCCTCTTCCTCAACTCTTTGACTAATTATAGTTTGTCGGTTGTTATGGCAACTCCAGATTTCTCTCGGCATCCAACTCGCCCGATTTGGCGGCAAACGGCAGCGCTGGAAGAATACAAATAGGTCTTCAATCCTTCTGGCTTTCCAGCCTTCCTAGTAAATCCCCTCAGAAAAGTTGGCCCGTCGGCTCGTTCCTGCTGCCGTTCCTCAAGGAACTGGCAAAGCCTCCTGCATCCCAGGGCTGGTGCCACCAGAAACACTGTCAACACTCTCCCATGCCCAAGTAGAGACAGACTGCATTATCAAGGAGGCATAAATATACAGCATCAACCATTCTGCTCAAGTCCTCCGGCCACCAGACAGTAATATTTCAAGCTGGACACCCATTACAAGTCCAGTTAAGGTCAAACGAAGCCCCTCCAGAAGCAGATGCCATGAGTTCACAGCACTGGAAAGCTCACATCACACCCAGAAGCTAAAAACAAGGTCCTTCCCGTGCCCTTTCCATTTTGTCCTCGTCACCTTGCGCGCAAACACTCGGATAATAGATATTACAGCAGCTCGGGGCCACGAGGCTGAATTGAAATGCAGAAAAGG
This sequence comes from Tinamus guttatus, assembly GCF_059628265.1. Lineage (NCBI taxonomy): Eukaryota > Metazoa > Chordata > Aves > Tinamiformes > Tinamidae > Tinamus > Tinamus guttatus. The sequence goes on from NW_028288677.1 coordinate 160,427, forward strand.
AATCGGGACATTATGGGATTGCTCCCACCGACGGAGCCCGAGTCACCTCGTGTCACAGCCCACGTCCTGCTCCTCCTGCAGCCCCCCGAGGACAGGAGGGCACCTTGCCCTCGGGCAACATTTCTAATTAGAGTTAGGGAAAATGGTATGACAGCAAGAAAATATACACCCTCTCCAGAGGGCATTTCCCCAACAGGCTCGTTTTCATCAGCGTTGCAAGGTAGGGTGTTTACTCCACAAAATGGGAAACCCCACCAAGCGCCAACCATCCTTACAGGCGATGGAGGAGGCACGGATGGGTCTTCCCAAGAAAGGATGGGAGCACCAACCGGCTGCGAAACACCGGGACCAACATCCAGCCCTGCCTCCATCCTGTGCCCGGCCACATCTGCCCATGCAGGGCACTGAGGCAGCAGGTCCAGGTCCAACCTGTGCCCCTGTCCCTGGCCGAGGGGACACCTTGCAGGTGGCTCTGGAGCTCCCCTTGGTCCTCACTGGTTGTGTGGGTGGCTCCTTTCATTGCTGTTTTCAACTTCAATGCAGATTTAATGCGCAGAAAATTACAAACAAACCCTCAAAGTGATTTCAGAGGGGCAGGGAGGAGGTGGAAAAAAAGAAATCTTATCCGCTCGGATTTGGAGGAAACGGAGAAAAGGAAGTGTTGCAAGCGACAGTGATCAATAAAGCATCAGGAATCCAGCACGGGGCTCCGCGCGGCCAGGGAGCGCAATTAGGTGGCCAAAACGGCGACACCGCCTGCAAAGCACTGAAAACAGAGGGTCCTTTTTGGTCCTTTTGAGGACGAGATTCCCCAACAGCGGCCGCCCGGGTGGGGACACCCGCGTGGGGCCCGGCTGCCACCTCGTGGGCGCAGGGAACAGCGCTCCGGGCTCCCTGCCCCGTTCCCGGCGTTCCTCCCGGATCCACGCGCTCCCCGCGTCCCCCGAAGCCCTCGGCATCACCGCGGAGGTCACCAGCTAGCTGTACGCTCAGATGAATTATTCAGAGGCCGGCATTAAATATTAAAAGCAGACTTATATTGACACAGTTTGTATACTCAAGAACATGTTCCCCAGCCAATTGCTCTTCCCTTTTTTCCCTCCTTTGGCCTGTTTCCTGGGAAGCCCCGGGGGCTGCGGATACATCTTGCTGTTTAACCGGGTCCTCACGCTCCATCCTCCCGGATCAGGACTCCGGGAGCTACGTGGCACCCGCTCCCACCCCAGCAGCGACTCCTTCAAGACTTGGACTTTGGAGCTTTGCAGGATACGGATGCCCTTCCCTATGGACACCCTTCCCGGAGACGCCTGCAGGGAAGCGTTTCACCGCAGCACATTCCGGCTGCTCCTGGCTCCGCTCACGTCTCCACCTTCCTCTTTCCATCCCCAGAAGCCCAAACAAAGTCTTGCCCATCCTCAGCTCCGTAATTCCCAAACCCAGCTCCAGACGGCCCCCTCGCCTGCAGGCATCCCTGTTTGTGCAGCACTGGAGCATCCCTGTGTCTGGCGCTTTTCCCTGCCTCCCAACACCTGCAAAAGCCTCCGGAGAAAGGAGGAGGAGAAGAAAAAGGGAATACATGAATAAACCAGGCATCATTTCCATGGGAATCTGCAATGCAGATGGGCTGGATCGGGAAGAGTATCGTCCCTTCCTAACTGCGAGGCTACGGATCCAGACAGCAGCACCTATTCCCACCGGGATAGCAAGGGGAAGAGCTCCTAGGCGTAGGAAGGAGGCAGCCACTTCGCAAAGCGTTAAAATTCCCCGCGGCTGCCGAGCTAATTCCTCAAATGCTCTTTCCAAGGGCCAGATAAACACAATCCGGGAGCATCTCCGCTCCCTCGGCTCCGCTATCGTCAGCCGGGCAGAGATAACATTTCCAACAGACTGAGGCGGTTTAAGCAAAGGTTGCGGGTTAACCTTTCCAGAAACGGCTGCTTCCAGAGCATCCCTGCGATCCTAGAGCCTTCCACGTGCCAGCAGCATAGCGGGGAGATCCGTGCGTGTCCCTGGGCTTGCCATGAAGGCTCCAAGCGAGGTCCTGCTGGACTTCCCTGCTACTTTTCCCAGCGCTCAAGGCATCTACTGCAGCTTTCCCAGCCTCCATGACACTCTTGCTTCCAGAACGGAGCGCCAACATGTTCTTCCCAGGACTTGGGACTGCAGAGATGCTCTGTTTTGGGATGGATAACCCTAGTTTCAGCTGCTGTGGTCAACACAGGCCAATTTTCCAACCGATTTCGACTCCATTTTCCATCCCATGGGAACAACTCCGCTCAGTGGGACAAGTGGAAAGCCCCCAAGTCACCTCCTCCAACACCAGCCTCATCACCCCTCACCATAGGGGCCCTTGGGCAAACCGGCATCTCCCCGATAATGTGGGGAGCATCTCGGAATCGGTGATTGGCAAGGAAGGGAAGGAAGAACACTGGCAAATGACAGAGCCCTTATCTTAATTACAGGCTTATTTGCATTTAAATGAAGGTTATTCTATAATTACCACCAAATGTTTTGTGTTGCAGCTGAAATACCTCTCCATGGGCTGTCAAGCTCCTTCCCATTTCCATTTTCCCTCACCATTCTTCTGCTTTCTAATCAGCTGGCACAGGAACAGGGGCCTTAGCGCTGGATCCCGCCTCGATTTTGGGAATGGGGACCCCCGCTGCCAGGATCCCAGCCATGGGAGAGGGGACAGACACAGCATTCTGCCGTTCCCCACCAAAAACCAGGAAGTTTGGGGGGTTTTGAGCTTAAGACATGGTGTTTTTGCAGCTTAGCTGCTTCAGTGCAAAAAGCAAAGCAGGTTGTGGATGCCCTCCACCCCAAGCTGGCTTGGAGGGCTTGTTGCAAGAGGGTGCGAGGTCTTCTCCAGCCTTCCCACCGCAGGCAGCTCCTGCAGATAGGATGGGGGCAAAGCAAAAGGCAGGGAATGATGTGGAAGAACGAAAGAGCTCCCGGAGAGAAAACAACACCCAATTACAGCCTTCAAAACAGCCACGGCGAACGTACCCCATGCAAATAGCCAAATTAAGGCTGAATGAGAAGCCTTCTGCCATTTCCTAAATTGCTCTACCTTTAATCAAGCTCTTTTAACAATCTCTCATGAACATTTTCTCTCTCCAGCCAGGAGAGCCACATTAACCAGCCAGCCCATATGGGGATGAAGGAGACGGCGGCTATTACAGCCACAGCAGAGGCTCCCGTTTATGGAGCTGCTGCTGATGAAAACAGACAGTTTCCTCTCACCAGCCCCATCTTTCCTCATTGCTCCGACCCACCGCTGCATCTCAGCATCCATCCATCTCATCCCATCCCCCTGCCAAACTCCCAGGTCTCTGCCTCCATCTCATGGAGAGACCGGATCTCTTCAGCACCGCTCAAACTTAGTTTTCTTCAGTGGAAAAAAAATATCAAAAATCCTTCCTCCCCAATTTCGCATAGCCTGAGGCAAACCCACAGCATGGAAATTTTTAGCCTGAACAATTATCACTTGGCAGAGCATTAACTCCCTGGGAAGAGGACCCTAGAAGGGGCACTTTGCCTACGAGTAACTTTGCCAGCTCCATCCCTCTAGATAGACACCCAATTTACATGCACTGATGTCTAAGAAGAGGCAGCACAGTCAATTATTATTTTTATCAGCAGTGACGGGAGCTGGAAGGGACCTGTTAGAGACCGATGCATCCCACTATGCAGGGCATGAAGGAGACCTCAGGTTTGGGGCATTCGGATTTCCACTGCAGCCTCCGCTTTATAAAATACCCCCCTGGCACCCGTGAACTCTCATAGAGCCACTAGGCATTTTACAATGCTCCCCCATGGGCTCTCAGGGGATTTCAGGAGAAAAAAACCCAACTCCTGAGTGTCTCATCTGGTTAAAAACCTCTTCCCAATCTTCCCTCCACTGGAAAAGAAAAACATAAAAAAAGAGCAAGAAACAGAGCATCTTTCTTGCTTCTCCATCTCCCTCCCCTCTGCCTTCAAGTGCTCCTTGGAGTGTCTCTGCGGAATCATGTTTATATGCAGTGAGTGCTGTTGTTAGTTAATAACATCGCGATCGCTGAACCTCCCTAATGAAAGAGAGAGACAACATAAACTGTCATCCCAAACAAACACGCAATCAGGGCGCCAGCGGCTCCGAAAAATATTATCTTCCCAATTTCACGCGCTTCACGCAGGAAATGGGCTGCTTTCATGGCGAATCCAGGGCGCAGCTCCGCGTTCGGAGCCTTCGGAAGCGGGTTGGGACACATCAGAGCCATGAAATCGGCAGGGCTCTGCAGAAGGAATTGTTTTAGCAGCTGGAGCCGAGGAGGACAAATAAGAGCCGTGATTATATCTTCATTGCTCGTCGTAACCGATGCGCCAGGAAAGTTGTAATTAGACTGTGAAGAGCCCGAGTTTTGATAGAGGAGCCTTTCCACTTGCAATTAGACGCGGTGCATTCGGATTTGTCCTGCAGCACCGGCACGTCGCAGCCTCCCTCCGGCTCCAGGCTATAAAGGGGCACGGAGTGATGGATGCGGATCTGCTTGGAGCCAACTTCTCCCTTGGGAAGCGCATCCGGGAAGGATCTGCCTTGCGGACCTCCCCTGCGGCGGGGGGAGAAAAGCACCGTTTGGATCTGCCGGAATGAGGCTCTAATTCCAGGCAGTTTTTAGGGAATTAAATCACTGCACCTGACTCGACAGCCTGCCTTGCTGCAGTGCATCCCAAGGGACCTGCGACCGGAGCATCCGTAGGGACCACGGCCGCGCCAGTAAAAAAATTTATTTATTCCCTTTTGGAATCCGTCGGACCGACGCGCAGACAGGAGCAAAGGACATTTGGAGCATTTTAATGCTCTTCTTTCCTGCATTATCTCTGCCCACGATCCCAGCGGCTTCGCGGCGCTGACTCACACCAGACCCGGGCGTAATTAACGACCTGGCAACTCCGTAATGATCCTCTCTACATAAAAAGGTCTTCCCCATCCCGTGAATAGACTTCAAGTAATTTATTGCAATCCATATAAAGATGAGACTGCATTGACCTTGGGGATTTGCTCTAAGTTTTTTCTTTTCTTTTTGATTTCCAGCAACCATAATTGCTTAAAAGATATTAAGTGATAGCGGTTGAAAGAAATAATCTTTAAATGTGAGGCAAAAAGGGAGGACTAACACTATGTTCCTTCCCTTTCTAAGGGCCATTGCTCTAATCCTCAGTACATTGAAGCAAACGGGGCAGGACCTGCTCATTTGGGCTCCAGAGTGTAGTCCATATTGGCATTTACTACTCCCATTTCAGCATTTTACTCTATTTTGATGCCACCTTGCCTGCCGGGACTTTTCCTGCTCTCCTCCCATCTCCCCTTATTTCATCCGACTTCAGTATTTCCCCATCCCCTGCATTTTCAGAGGAAAAAAAGCCATCGGAGGGAGGCGATTCAAGCAGCAGTTGAGTTCACTCTCAGGGCTCTTTTCATGGCCTTGGAAGAGGCAGGAGGCACCTGGAATGGGGTCACATCACACGCTGCATCCGTTGTGCAGGACATCTAACACCACGGACTAGAGCAACTCGCAGGCTTTGAAGTCCCCAAGGCTGTTTTGATTCCTCTCTGAGCTTCAGGGCTGTCTCACTTACACGGAAACACATGGAGAGAAGGAATAAATCCATCCCAGCATGGGTAAGTTGTTGCTCTGGCTGGAAAAGGCTGCGGTGGGACCGTCTTCCCCCCACAAGAAATTATATTTATCACAGCTCCAACCCCTCGCGGAGCCAGGGCTTTTTCTGCAGAAATCCCATTTCACAGAAGAGGGGAGGAAAAAAATAAAAAATAAAACATAACGCACAACAACTTCAAATCAACCCACTTTGACAGTTCTCCGAATTCAGCATTTGCATTCTTTGTTGGGAAATAACTTCAGACTTGTTGTTTTCCCCCGTTGTTTTCTCTTACGCTTTGTCAAGCAAAACGCAAGCCTAATGCAAAAACATGTTTCCATTTGAAATGTTTAATTCCTTAGCAGGGTTTTGAAATTACTGTTTCTCTCCCATTGAAATACAAACAAAAAAAACACAAGAGCCAAAATCCTCCGTGAAAGTTTCCACTCTTGACAGTCGCCTTTTCCACTAAGCAAAAACACTTGAAATGGCCAAGGAGGATCAGAATAGCCAAGGAGGATCAGAATGGCATCAAAATACAGATTTCTGCATCTCTGCCAGGCTAAATTCTATCCTATTAAGCGTCATATGGGGTTAATATTTTACTAGATAAAGTTTTAACTAAACTCAAGAGCTGTATTTAAGAGAAACAAGGCACCAAGCAGCCAATACCCACTGCTCTGATCCCAAGGCACTTCAAATTCCGGAGAACGTTATCAGAGCCAATATGAGCCCAAAAGCACCTTCCAGAAGAGCTTATTCCTTCCAAAATAAACCACCCCTGGCATTCCGCTCCCTATGGCCTATCAGCTCCCATCACTCCCCATCTCCACCATGGCTCACATTAAAAAATTAAGTCCATAACCGCAGTGCAACGTCGACCCATTTCTTTTATAACTCCTTGCCACAACCAGCCATATATCTCCATTATCACAGCGCTATCACCGACACACAATAGATCTGAGCCCGCGTCGTAAATAACACTTTCATATAACAAAGTTATGCTTAGAAGTACAGGCATAAATTAACGCGCAAGCCCGTGTAACTCTAAATGGTGTTTTAGGGCCTTGTCAGAAAGCAATTATGCAAAATATTCTGCGTGTAAAGATCCGCTCAAAGCGTCGCGACGGCCGCGGACAGAGCGCGGCGCTGGGAATCGCAAGCCGAGGGTTTCGTTGGGAGATCCTTGGGTGATTAAACCCTCCAAAGGCCTCTAATTACCCACGTTGTGGCATGGAAGCGCGTGTGCCCCTTCGGAAACCCAGTGAGAATTTGCCATTTGTATCCCAGGCGGGATGGGAAGCGACGGGAGCGATGCCGCGAGACGGCCCCGCTTTACCCGCCTCGGTTGCAACCCAAAAATACACCCCATAAAGAGTCTCATTTCAGGCAAAAAGCTTCACCGGGACTAAACATCTCTCTCAAGATCATGGAAAAGCCCCATGGGGAAATCAGAAGCATCCCTTAGATTTCTTCCAAGGGCCCGAGATGGGCCAGGGCCACGAGCTGCCCGTGAAACTCTCCCCTGCTTTCAGCTCAAGTGAGATATAAGCACAGAGAGACCCAAGGGGCCTTTCCCGAGGCCTCCAGCAGCGCTTTAGCACCTCGCACTTTTATTACCCGCGCACCCGGGCCCTGGGAAACCTGGAAAACATTTTCCTGTTTTTATTAAAATGCTTCCACCTCATGCACCAGCCGTTTAAATTTGCAGCTGGATTCTGCAGCAGCCCTCCCGGAGCTGCAAGAGGCTCTTGGCTTTGCAAAACCCTCCGCACCCAGGTGGGCAAGACGCGTTTTATTGCCTGCACGGGCCGAGCAATTCCCCAAATGTCATTTTACCTTCTGCAGGTGACCCAGGGCCCTGCAAGGGACATGTCCCCATCACCTTCACCCCCATGAGCCCCAAAAACACCGTGCCGGAGGGATGGCCACGTCGGCCCTCGGCTTCCTTGGGCTTTTGCAGGAGTTTGCCGCAAACCCGAGAGCAGATGTGCTCTCCAGCTGGGTCTATATACCAACCACAGCAGGTTCATTAATAACAATTATTAAGTGCTTCATGTTACAAATTAGGCCTGCAGGAATACAAAGGAATACCCAGCCGGTTGGTTTACGGGCTCTTGTCAGAGAGGACTGTAAATCCCCGGGATCGCAACGCCATCGCCGCGGCAAAACGGGTAAATAACGCGGTGAAACAGCCAAATCATCGCTGGATGCAGGAAGGTGAATTCGATGCAAGGCCGTGAAAAGCCTCGACTCGCAATTTCGATGCATCTTGCAGCAGCACCCGGGTTTTTGGGCATTTCACAGGGTGCCGAAAATACCCTAATTGCAGAGATCCCACCAGAGACATCTGTGTCCAGGCACCTGGACACCAGCCAGGGAGGGAGCTTCATCATCCTGAGGCCTTTGGGGCATCCAGCTCCCCCCGGCGTGGAAATTTTAATAAAATCAGTGCATCGACTTTCAATTAGAAGGCCGTAAAACGGTTCGTTTTCATCTGTTTGTTGCACAGTAACACAGATCCTCAGGAGGCAACGGCGCCTTTCGCAGACTGTCTGCAGCGCCGAGAACATTAATTGAATATTCTGTTGAAACCACCTTCAATTAGTGCCTTGAATTTCTGCATGACATTCATCACTGCAACTCGCCCGATTCTGCATGCAGCACGTTCGGGGCGGTTGGCGATGCGCACATCACATTAACTCGCGGCGTTATCCCGAAAATAACAAATCTATTTGCTAATGAGATGCTAGGGCAGAGGAAGCGAGAGCTGCAGCTTCGCAGGGTGGATGGCAGCAAGCTGGAGCGAGCAGAGACGCCGGGGGACGTCCTGGCCAAAAGGGACTTTCATCTCGTGCCAAACGCATCGAGCAGGTTTCAAATCCCAGGCACATCTGGGCTGCCTAGAGGGATCGTTCTGCTGAGCCCTCATGCAGCAACTCATCCCCGCTCATCCCAGCAACGAGCAGAACCTTCCCATAAAATGGGAAAGGATCGAGGAAGCCACTGAGCTCATCGCAAGGTTGGAACTTAACCCCATGGGTTAGCGCAAGGCAGGACCAAGAGCCCAAACAGCGCCTCAGTTTCCCCAAATCCGAGAGAGCTGAAGCTCCGAGAACAGGTACTTAGACTCCAGTGCCACCTACCAGCAAGGTGACATTAACAAGCACATCCCACGTCCTATATTTTACAGGCGAAACCGCGTGACAACGAACACCGTGTCGAGCACGGAGCACAGCGAGAGCTCTCTGTGCCATGATGCCAAAAGCTGGTTTTTTCCACCCAACAGCTCCATCGTTCACGTCACCCAACACAGCAGAGGTGGGAGAGAAGGGGAGCAAAAAAGAGGGTGCCACACAGCTACAGACCGAGGCATTTAAACCCACACAAGGGTTAAATTTCATTTCTTGCACGTCAACCGTGAGGGCCTGGATTTTTCGGAGCTCATTTTGCTGCTGCAAAGACGCACAAAACGCACCTCGGCTTCAAGAGCAACACAAACACAGCAGCAACCGGAGCCCTCGTGGAAGGAAAGAAATAAAAACCCCACACAACAGCCAGCGTTTTTTTTTTTTTTAATTGTTTCTTAACTTTCTATCTGCAGATCTGCAAAGCACTCTAATATAATCAAGGTCCTCTGCACAGGGGATTAGCAGGCTTATATCCCGTGGATCCAATCAGGAAAGTCTATCAGCACAACATACTTATGTTGATACAGCTATTATAATCTGCATAATTCTCCTGAGTTCACATACTTAATGGATAGCAAACAGAGTCATTACTGCTGCAACTTGCATCCATAGGATCCCTATGAGCCATTCACTGCAGTGTTTTTTATTATTCATAGCTTTAGTTATTGATTTTCAGGAGAAGATACATGCTTTTAAGCACCATAAAAGCAGGAGAGGAAAACAAATAGCGCCATTCCAAGATTAATACGCTGCTCGTAATAAAAGGAGGGCTGTCACATCGCGCAGCGCCGAGCTGATGGAGCCTTGACAAATGCCGCGCAAAATGGCCGGGCCGCTTAAGCAGCTTGTTAAATAATTTAAATTAAATAATTTAAAGACAAGTGGAAGCAGGAAATTTCTGCCCTGCAATCCACGTTCTCCGATTTATGCGTTAGGAGGAGGTTAAGCATCCCGAGGCAGAATTGGGATGGGGTTAAACGCTGCCGAGCAGGAGGGTTTGGGGAAGGGGTAGCGCTTTATGCGACCAGCTCTTTATTTGGCTTCTCCTGATGCTCTCCCAGGTTGGAGAACAAGCTCCACCACTAAACATGGAGCTGCACAAGGACACCCTTGACCACGTTGTACAACCCGAATGGGTGCCATAAAGCCCCTAAGCAACACTGAGCATCACACCAAGGCATCTTCTACCCCTCCTCAGGCAGCACAGAATCATCTCCAACATGGGGAGATGATGCCTATTTTGGCCCATGATGCCAAAAAAATGCCCCACTTCCCACCTGAATTAATAAATCCAGGTCTTTCCCCTTTTTTACACAAGCCCCATTGCCAAAGCACCGCTATGATGATGCCAAGACGCTCCTGCAACGCAGCCAACGGCCCCGTTTCACACAAGCAAGGATGGATTTATGGGCCCTACCAAGCGCATCCAGCCAAGAGGCCTTTCCAAGGGGGACCGGGAGCGGAAACGGGCACCGGGATGAAGCCACTGGCTCCAGCAGCTCCTCACGCACCGTCACGAGGAGAGGAATCGCACCCTAAAGTTACTCGTTATAAGGAATAAAGCAGCCCACAGAACAAAGTACTAATTAAAGAAGTTGAGGGGTAAATACGGAAGAAGAAAATCCCCCTCCAAACCCTGGGAGCCGCCGGCTCCAACCACGGCGCAGGCAGCAATTCCCAAATAAGTTTTGCACAAAACAAGCAAACTATATGACAAATAAATAACCAAATAAATGAGCAAACGGGTCGGTTTGGGCAAACCCCCCCCTCTCCCGGCGCTGTCACCTACCCGGTCCGAGGAGCCCCGCGCGGCCCCGCTTGGAGTCCTCGGTCCCACGCGCGGCTAGTGAGCCCCGGGCCTCCCCGTGGGGCCGTCACGCGCGGGGACAACGCAGGTACCGGCGCTTTCGTTTGGCCCGCAGGCAACGTCCTGCACGCAGAAGGGCGCAGGGCTGCGAGCTTTTAATTAGCTAATTAATGGATCGATTTGCATGCAAGCACCCGGGTGCAAGCTTTGCTTTTCTGCACGCTTGCAAAAAGCGTTCAGCTCAGGTGTGCAAAGCGCTTTTGCTTGCGTAGCAGCAGGACGCAAGAGCCTTTTAGCCTGCACATGGGAGCACTTAATGCAAGCCTATAAACTCACTTTTTTTATCAACACGTGCAAAATAACTCAGAAGAGGGATGCAAACTTTTTTTTGTTGTTGTTGTTTGAAAGTACATGTGCTTTCGGGCCATCATGGCATAGGGGAGCAAACTCTAGCAAGCGCAAACATTCAGGCTTCTAAGTTGTTTTCCTTTTACGGGCATACAAAAATAAAGAGAAAAGAAAGGAGAGGGCAAAAGAAAAGAAAAGCGGCCGGGTGGCCCAGGTGCAGGCGATGGGGTGATAATGACTCCTTGTTGGGGCCTTTTTAACGCACCCCGCCGCCAGCTGCGCCTCGTTCAGTGCTTGGCGCCGGCGCCAGGTGGCGGTGGCGGCTGGGCCCGCTCTCCGCGACGGGGGCGGAGCAGGAAGCGGCGCAGGAAGCGGCAGCGGGACGGGGACAGGGACCGCGACAGGGACGGGGACAGCGACAGGGACCGGCCGGGTGGGCGCCGGGGCCGGGGGGCGGCGGCGGCGGCGGCTGCGCCGCGCCCGCCCGTTAGGGCGCGCCCTGGTGCGCGGGGGGCGCGCGCGGCTGCTGCGCCGCGCTCGCCCGCTGGGGGGCGCCGCAGTGCGCGGCCCCCGGGCCCCCCTTGGTGGCCACTGATCCCCCCGCCTTGGTGGCCACCGATCCCCACCTTGGTGGCCACTGATTCCCCTTTGGTGGCCCCATGGCGCGGGGGCTGCTGGCGCTGGGCGCCGCGCTGGGCTGGCTGGCGGCGCTGCCGCTGCTGCTGGACGCGCGGCTGCTGGCGGCGCTGTGCGCGGCGCTGGCGGCGCTGGGCGCCTGGCTGGGCCCCCGCGCGCTGGCCGGGCGCCGGCTGCGCCTGGAGCGCTTCGTGGCGCTGCGGCCGGCGCCGCGCAGCGCGGCCGCCGAGCGGCAGCTGCAGCGCGAGGTGGCCGCCACCATCGGCAAGGTGCTGCGCGACTTCGTGGCCTCGTGGTACCGCGCCGTGAGCGGCGGGCGCGCCTTCGAGGCCGAGGCGCGGAGGGCCATGGCCGGGCTGGCGGCCGAGCTGCAGCGGCGCATGGAGCGCGTGGACCGCCGGGCGCTGGCGCGGCGGCTGCTGCGCCTCTGCGGCCACCACCTGCAGAGCTACGTGGGGGCCCGGCGGGCGCTGCGCGGCGCCGCCGCCGGGGACGCGGCGCGGCTGTGGCGCGAGTACGGGCGCCGGGCGGGCGCGCACCCGGCCACGGGCGGCGCGGCGGCCGAGGTGGGCTACGCGCGGGCGGCCACGGAGCGGCTGCTGCGGGCGCTGGTGCCGCCGCCGCACCTGGAGACGCGCACGGGCCGCTTCGTCGTGGTGGAGCTCGTCACCTGCAACGTGCTGCTGCCCGCGCTGCGCCGCGCCGCCGACCCCGACTGCATCAACCTGATGCTCGTGGCCGCGCTGGGCAAGACGAGGCGCCGCGGAGCAGCCCCGCAGCCCGAGCGCCCGCCCGGCGCGGCGCCCGATGGCCCCGATGGGCCACCTCTGCCCTCGGCGTGGGCGCCTGAGGTGCACGGAGGTGAATCGGGAGATGCCCCTGAGCGCGGCGCCTTGGAGGAGGAGGAGGAGAGGAAGGGCGGAAACGCGCTGGGCTCCCTCTTGCCCTACGAGGACGTGGTGTCCCCCACCTCGGAGCCGCCGGAGGAGCCCCTGGCCGAGGACGGGGACACGGAGGAGCCCGCGGAGCCCGTCAGCGCGCCGGGCGCCTGCCCCGACATCCTCATCGAGGCGGCGGAGAAGGAGGACGCGGGGATGCCCTTCTCGCGGCGCCCCTCGTGCCTGGGCAAGGAGCTGGGGCCCTCGGAGGCGCCGAGTCCCGCCGAGGCCGCCGCGCCGCTGCCCCCGCTCTCGTCGTCGCCCACGGCGCCCGGCAGCACCTTCAGCTTCGAGCCGCTCGGCAGCCCCGAGGGGCCCGTGGTCATCCAGAACCTGCGCATCACGGGCACCATCACGGCGCGCGAGCACAGCGGCACCGGCTTCCACCCCTACACCCTCTACACCGTCAAGGTGCGCGGCCCTTTTCCCTTGGGATTCCTGCTGGAAACGGGGATTTCTCTGTGCCGTGTGTTGTTTGGCCAACGTGTTCTTGGGATTTGGGGTCCGTAGGGGTTAATAACTCTTCCTCTTCCTCCTCCTCCTCAGTACGAGACGGCCCTGGAGGGCGAGGGCGCGGGAAGCCTTCAGCAAATGGCCTACCACACCGTGAACCGCCGCTACCGGGAGTTCCTCAACCTGCAGACCCGCCTCGAGGAGAAACCGGAGCTCCGCAAATTCCTGAAAAGTTAGTGGCCCTGCTGCCGGGCTGCCCGAATCCCTGCCCTCCTCCGTGCCGTGTCCGCTGCCGCTTGTGCTAGTGCCTCGTTCCTCTGGATGTGGAGAGACCTGGACACTGGGAGCTGCCATAAAGCTTTGCCCTTCCTGGGAGGGAGGAACGGGATTTAGGGTGTCCTGCCCTGCCTGTGCAGGGCTGCCCCATGTGCCCGCCGATCCGGAGGAGCAATTCCCCATCGGCAGCCAATTCCAGTGCTTCAAAAGGAATCCCAGCTCCCGCTCGGGTGGCACCACTTGCTTTTGCAGTTTTGCAGCTTTGCTAGTGAGCGAAACAGCGCTGTAATTTGCACATATGTAGTTTGCATGCGGGTAGGGTAGTGTTAGACACAGGCTTTCTTAAAGCAGTGTTTTGATTATGGGGGCCTTGCATTTGCAGATATCAAAGGCCCAAAGAAGCTGTTCCCTGATCTCCCGTTCGGAAATATGGACAGCGATAAGGTGGAAGCCAGAAAAAGCCTCCTGGAGTCTTTCTTGAAGGTGAGCTACCTGCTTCGTTTCACTTCATAGAGGAGGGAAGGCGTGAGGAGCAGATGCTGTTTTATGGGAGCGTGGAGCTCCCTGGTCCACAAGCAGCTTTGGGTATCGTAGCATATTGTGGAGCATCAGAAATCCATGGATGTGCAGGAGGGCAGGGAGCTGGTAGCCACGGCTGTCTGAGTCGTGTGGCACGAGCATGGAGCCTTTTCCAGCTGCGTAAAGGGCGCTGGGAAGCTGCTCCAGCTCCGTGTTCCCTTGCAGCAACTGTGCGCGGTGCCCGAGATCGCCAGCAGCGAGGAGGTGCAGGAGTTCCTCGCCCTCAACACTGACGCCCGCATCGCCTTCGTCAAGAAGCCCTTCGTGGTCTCCAGGATAGACAAGGTGGGCGAGCGGGGAGCTGGCGAGGGGCACCTAAACACTAACCTGATCCTAACCCGCTCCGCAGGGCCTGAGGTTTGGCATGGAAAACAGAATTGTCACCGGTGCCACCGCCGGCTTTTGCAGATCGTCGTCAACGCCATCGTGGACACGCTGAAGACGGCGTTCCCCAGGTCGGAGCCGCAGAGCCCCACGGAGGATCTCAGCGAGTCCGAGGTGGATGGAAAGCCCCAGGGGGAAGGGAAGAAGACAAACAAGTAAGAGCTGCTCCCCTGCCCCACGCAGCTCCAAACCGGCTCCTCCGTGGAAGTCCCGACCCGCTAAACCCCACGTTGCTCTCCTCCCCCAGCTCTACTGCTTTTCTCTTTCAAAACCCGAGCGAGGGTACTTGAGTTCCTGTTTAGATAAGAGATTTTTCCAGGAACACTCTGTTTTTTACAGCAGTTGGCACTGAAGCTTTTCTTGCCTGCGGGTTTTTTTTTCCAAAGCAGCTGTGGGATGGTGGCACTTGCCAACAAAAGTTGCTCTTAAAGGATTGTTTTTTAGCCTTAAACACTCACATGACCTATATATGTAGTGAGTCACTGCAAGCACAGCTATAAGTTTGATGGCATCAGGCTGCTGCTGTTACAGATAATTTTTCTGTCTCCAGCATTATTTCAGGGCAGTTTTTGCAACGCTCAGAAGAAAAAAACATGTGATGACCCTGCTGTTTTTTAATTGATGGCTACCTGGGGGTTCACTCCTGCTTTTGCCATGTTTTGCACGTGTGGTGGCAGTAGCCTGTCACTTTTGCTGCTTTTTCCCAGCAAATATGTGAATATTTAAGGGTAGTGGTTGACGTCATTGCCTGTACATTGCACTGCGAGCGCCTGACGTTTGGTGTTGGTTGTAGAGACAACCCCACGGTGCTCATTGGTGGTTGTTGCCTTCCAGCAAAGGGAAAGGTTTCTGCCTGAGCATGGCTTTTACCAGGAAAAAAACATGTTTTGCTAAAAATAACCATTTTGGACAAAGGAAAAAGAAAAGGAGGGGGAAAAAGACAAACCAAAAAAGTCCAAGTTTTGGAGACTTGGCTGAAAAGGACATTCCTTAGTGGTAAACAGACAACTTTACAATTTGTCCCCAAATCCAAAACGCCCCCTCTGTGTGTGTGTGTTTGTGCTGAGACCTGCATTTCACAATCTCGCCGGGGTTGGAAGTGCAGTGCTCAGAAACGTGCGGTGGAGGCAGGCGCTGGCGCCTTTGGTTTTATGTAACCAGCCCGTGGTCACGCTGGGGGCAGTTGTTTTTGTAAAAAAAAGGCCAAACCGGGCTGAGAAACTCATCCTTTGAGCGTGTGGAGCGAACCCTGTGGCCTCTTTCCCCTCCAGGTCCAGACTGAGGTTCCCATCCAGCAAAATCACGCCGGTGCTGAGCGCGGGGGAGGCCCACGACAGGATCGTGTACGGCCTGCGAGAGGGCAGCGCGGTAAGGCCGGATCCCCGTGAGGATCCTGTCATTCCTGGCCGCCTTGGAGCAATCCCGGTGCCCGGGGGTCGTGGCTGCCACTTGCTGCTGTGCCCTTGGGTAGAGCAAGGCGCAAACCAGGAGGGTGACGGTGGCAGGAGGCACCAATGCTGCTGCTCCCGCAGGTCTCCGGCTCCCTGTCGCTGGCTGCTATGGAATCCTTCATCCAGAAGCAGGAGAAGCTGCTGGAGGCGGCGCCCAGGGAATCGCAGGACAGGGAATTCTGCAGGCACCACGACATGGATGCGCCGGGCGCGTGGCACCCGGACGCCGGTGACGGTGAGCGCGGCCCGCGGGGCATCCCTGCTCCCTCGTTGCTGCTAATGGAATCTGTATCCACATGTGGCCCATGCCTCGGACTGCGTGCCGAGTCGTGGCCCTGCCACACGATGGCAGCCTGGGAACACCAAGCGGAGCCTGGAAAACGTCCCGGTTTTGCCAGCCCTGTGCGTGCGCCGGGATTAGTCCCTAGTCGTAAAATGTTGTCGCTGCACTTGGAGCAGCTGTATTCCGGGGTAATGCACCCTTTGGTAGCGGAGACAGGGCTGTTTGGGTGAAAGAAGGGATGAAAAGGAGCAGCCCGAGGGTTGTTTCCCCGAGGTTTGCGCAGGCTCCGAGCCGTCGTCCTCATCTGACCCTCCTCTTCCTCCTGGCAGACTCGGAGACGGCTTTGGCTGACCTGGCCCTGGAGCTGCTGCGCCTGCTTCTCGCCGACCACTGGGGCTGGCTCTGCACGGACAACATGCACAGGGTCCTGGACCTGCTTTTCGGGACCCTCATTCAAAGGTGAGGCCTCAGGCTCCGTGCAGTTTCCTTTAGCACCACGGTACATACATGCAAATAACTTTAAAGCAGGTAAAATGGGATTATAGTATAAAATGGACAGATTGTAGGTAATCCCGTGCCTCTGCGTGGTCAGGCACCCGCTGAACACATTAGCAGGGAGTATTTTGTGGCTTTGGTATTTTCCACTAGAGAAGCTGTCACGCACCCAGCGCCTGTTCGGCAGCCGCTTCGGATGCGCGAGACCTCCCAGTATCCCGTCACGCTCCTCTCTTCCCTGGATTTTGATCCCGCGGCTGGAATAGGTGCAGCTGGAGCCCGTCAGCCGGATGGCAGCGGCTGCATGACCGAAAAAGGTCTCGCTGAGTAAACGGGAGGCCCCGCGCGCGCGGCTGCGGCCCCGTTATGTAACAGGCAGGAGCCTTTTTTGGAGCCGAGGGGAGAGGCGGAGGGGCTGGAAGCGGGGGACGATCCTGGAGGCCAAGTGGAAATTCCAGCGGCCGCTCCGCACGCCCGTAAACAAACAGTCGGACTGCACACCCCTCCGCCGTCCGGCTGTCTTCCCTGCGTTGGGAAGGGAGAACCGTCCCCGCTCCGGGGAGCACATGGGCTCCGGGGCTTTCTGGGGGAAGAGCCGGAAGCGTCTGGAGAATCCAAGGGCTTTTTAGAGCCGGCGAGTCGATCCGGTGCTAAAAATACGAGGCTGGAGCGTGGCCGTGTCCCCGCTGGCGCGTTGGTCACTAGGTCAGGAGTCTGCCACTGTCCCCAGGGCTCCTCGGGAGCCAAGTTCCTGTGCAGGGAAACCAACCTTCTCGTGGCATCTTCCTCCTGCTCGCCCAGCTCGCTTGTTTGTCCTCCGTTAAGAGCAGCAGCGATCGTGGGCCTGCAATGTGTCAGCACAAGCGGTTTTCAGGACTCTGTGCCTGTAAAGCAAATAAAAATCAGCTGGGACGTGGGTCTCGATTCAGCTGTCTCCAAGCACCTGGAAATTTTGGATTGTGCTTTGCATCTCTGTCCCAAACAATTTTATTTTCTTTTTTCCCCTTTTCTGAAAGCGTTAGCCTTCCAAAAGCAGCCACTAGACTAGAGCTTGGGGCTTCGATGGCGATTGCAACATTATTTTAACTGCATCTCTCTCGACTCTGTTTCAGCAATCAGATGCGTGCCAGCGTTTTCCCATGCCTTAAAAACTTCCGATTTCCGAGAGAGGAAGCAAGGGGGAAAAGGGTTGAAAGGAAATATACCCCCTCCTTGCTTTGGTTTTGCTTGGCTTGTGAAGGGTTAATGGTGTTTGATGTATTTTGCCTCTGAAGTGGGCTAATGAAGCAATCTGCACCGAGCAGGGCCTGGCCGAGACAGCCTGGCCTCTCCCTGGGGCACCGCTGAGAGCTTAGTTGGCTCCGTAAATCCTCGATGAAGATGTTATCGAGAGCCGGGATATGCCTTGGGAAAAACCAGGGATTTTTTGGGACCGTTCTTCCTTTCCCCCCTTGCTCTGAGCCCCACAGCGTTGCAAGGAGATGGAAAAGCAAAGCAGAGGCGTTTGCAGCAGGGAAAAGGTGTTAGAGCTACAGGCTGTGGTCCCGCTTCCAAGGAACCAAGGGATGGGCGCTCGGATGCCAACGCCGCCTCGGTGAGCACTGCAGATTCCCAAGATTTCCCACTTTTTGGGGTGAAACCGCCCGCGTTTCACCCCAGAAAGCAGGAGGCTGGCGAGACGCCGTGTTTTGGAGGCTGCAGCCCCCTGCTCGGGCGCTCCGGGGCCGTACGGAACGCCTTGTCCGCGGCCCGCGCGGTCGTAAACGTTTTATAGGGCCGCGGGCAAGGAGCGTTTCCAGGAAGGCGAGAGGATAGTTTACTTTTTGCGTGTGTATTTTTGGCCGGGCGTCTAAAAGGATGCTTCGTGTTTCTTGATTTATGGAGAACTTGATGCTTTTTTTCCCCTTTATTTTCTCCTTTTGTTTCCTTTCTCCACCAGGAGAAAGCATAATTGTTCATGTTTTGGGTCTTCACCACAATCAGAAATAGTGATTTTTGGGACCAAGCAAACCATCCCTCTTGCAACTGATCTGTGCAATTCTCATCCTCGATTTCATGGCCAGGAAGAGCAGAGATTTACCAGTTTCTAGTAGCTATTTACAAATTTGAGGGCTCTCACATCTGCCTCCATTGCAGCTCTTTGCAGGTGCAGGTGAATCCTCCAGCTTGTCCCCCAAAGCCCCAGCTTGCAGGAACCAGCTAACCTCAGGTCTGCACACTTGATTTTTTTCCCAATGTGGACTCCTAACCCATCTGGACCATACGAAGTCCAACCTTAGCAGCCCATGGTGTTTTAGGGCCAAGGTACGTAGCCCACACCTTGTTTCTTGCTTCCAGGCCGCTCTCGCCATATAGGGCCCCTTGAGCTGACCTTGGCGTTCCAGCTTAAGCCATGGCATTAAAACAACTCGTTTTTAGCAGCTATTTGATTCCCCCGTGGGCAGCTATTTCAAACAGAAGACCCTTACGGCATGGGCAAGTTATGCACGTCCAGACTGACGTCCAGGGCCCCGTAGCCTCCGTGCTCTGTCCCTGCCTTGGGTGTTATCACGATATTTGATAGTCCAGGAGGTCGGTTCCTCTCCGTTTCTGGTCCCTACGTGAAGGCGCAGACTTAGAAGGCCAATTTGCCATAGAAATCTGGGTTTCTATGATTTCTACCCCCTCCTGAAATCACAGCTGCAGTTGTCACAGCACAAGAGTTTGTTTATATTTTTTGCTCTTGGTGCGTACGTGTAAAGGTGTTTTTTTTTTAGGCCGTGTTGCCCAGTTTTGGGGACTTTACGAGAATAACTGAGCTGAAATGGAGTAAGTTGTTTGTACTGGGCCTTCCAGCACCCGTCACTTCTCAGTTCTCTTCTGAGCTGTCTGGAAATCTGTTTCATCTTCCCTAAGCTCAGCTCTCCCTATTTGCACTACTTGTTAAACCTTTACTGTTTTAGGAGCATTCTGAGGAAAAAAAACATTTTGTTCTTTGCTTTTTGTTGCAACCAATTACCTAAATGACTACAGGTCAGCTCGGTTTGAAGTCACTTCAATATGATATCCCTAGGTGCAGCCGTGTGTTTAGCCCTGCTCTTGAACCACCTTTGCTTTTGGAGCTAGCAAAGAAAACATGTTGGAAAGTGCCTATAAGCTGGCTGGGCATCTCGTTTCGGGCTGGTGGAGCAACGTGTCGCAGGCCTGTTCCTTCATGCTGGCCCCTCGATGTTCTTCTGCCCCGGGTCACCTTGTAGGTGTTGCTATTGCTGATGTTCTGCTCGTGCTGCCCCGCTCGGTGGGGGAAAGAAGCCCTTGGGCTGGAGGCCGAGCCCGGGAAGAATGCAGACAGTCTGGCAGAGCGCAGGTTAAATAAAGTTTGCCTTGGCAGGGCCCGTGCTCTTGGCCGTGCTGGGAGGGAATCGCAAGCACGAGCGGCGGCTGCCAAGAGGAACGGGGCTCTCGGCCCTGCTCGCGGCCTCCTCGGGGCTCTCGAAGCGCTGCCGAAGCCACGAGCCCCTCCAGGGCTCCTCTGGAGCCTCCCGGGGATGAGGAGTGAGGTCCTACCAGGTTCTCCGGCCCCCAGCACCAGGGAGGCCAAGGTCCTCCTCATGTCAACGTGTCCCGTTGGCCTTGGTGGTGTCGGGGACTTGCCCTTTGACCTGTCATCATCCTGGTGGTAAGTTTGGACTGACAGCAGTGCCCTTTGCTGTGGAAGTAGCTGTGGCTTTGTGGCCGTTAGGACTATGTCACTTAAGGGATCTTATCCCTTAGGTTTCCTCTGGGGACCAGTTAGCCCTTCAGGAACCAGTGCGCAGCAGCGGGATGAGGCTTACGGTGACTTTTGGTTTTCTTCTCTGATTTCGCATACATCTTTGTAAAATGGGGCTTTTTCTACTTACTCCTGATGTTTTTACAAGCATTAATTAGCCGAACCTCCTGCACGTTTGACGCACACGCTTGGAAACTGCAAGCGAACATCGCCAGCAAGCGGATTCCCGCCTGGATGGAAAGCTCCTGAGCCTCATGGAAAGCTGGGGCTTTGCTGGAGCCCTCTGTCCTTCTCTGCTTGCAGGTGGCTGGAGGTGCAGGTGATTAACCTGACCTGCACCCAGCGCTGGGTCCAGTACCTCCAGTTGCTGCAGGAATCCATCTGGCCCGGAGGAGTTTTGCCAGCGCTGCCTAAACCCGCCAGGACCCAGGAGCAGAAGGCGGCGGCAGCGGAGCAGGCCCTGCAGAGCTTGATGGGGCTCCTGCCCGGTGAGCATCCCGGGGCTTCCTGAGATCCAACAGGGATGGGTTGGGAAGCCAAGACCCCGCTGGGCTTTGGAAGGCAGAGGCTTTGGCTGCTCGCGCGGCTCTGGAATCGTTAGCTCCGGCTTCCCCCGGCTCGAGTGTGACACGGGGACCTTTGGCATTAAAGCGGCTGCTGCCTAATCTGTGCGAGCGCCGTTTGAACTTTAACTCCTCGCTCCAGCTGAAGGGGCCCTTATTATTCCTTTTGGGAGGAAAAAAGTGCTGCTTCTATAGCCCCTTGCAGGCTGCCCCGCTTTGCTTTTTGCTCAGCTCCGTGCCCGACTGTTCTCTCGTGTGATGATGATGATGGGGACGAGGTACCTTGCACTGAAAGTACCATCATAAACATCTATTTAGCCCCCGCTGGGAGAAGGTTGACCTTGTTTCACTACAGTGGAAACGTGCTGTTCCTAAAGGCTCGTCTCTCTCGTTAACAGATGTGATCCAAGAAATCCTGGGAACTACTAAATGTCGTCTGAGCTGGAATCTGGTCCTGGAGTCACTGGGTCAGCCCATCATTAACAGGTACTTCTAATTAGAGCCTCCTTAGCTTGAGATAGCCTATGTGGTGGGGTCTGTGAGATGTCCTTGGGACAGATTCGCAGGGCCAGGTTCTTGGCTCAGCATAAACTGGTGGATTTTTCTGGGCTCCACATATTACCCAAGGGAATGTGAGGTGCTGCTGAACCATCCAGGCACAGATTCCATTTAGGATATGAGACCTTTGGTCTGGCCACCCCCTGATGGCAGCCAGAATACTTCTCCGTGCTGGAGCTTTGGTGTCTGCTCCCAGAGTTGATCTCCCAGCTCTGCTGCACCCTGGCCACCCTAAACTTCCTCTTCTCTCCCTTCCAGGCACCTGGTTTTCTGCCTCTTGGACATTCTGCTGGAGTTCTTGGTCCTGAAGGACTCCAGCGC
Source organism: Tinamus guttatus (assembly GCF_059628265.1). Lineage (NCBI taxonomy): Eukaryota > Metazoa > Chordata > Aves > Tinamiformes > Tinamidae > Tinamus > Tinamus guttatus. The sequence goes on from NW_028288677.1 coordinate 182,104, forward strand.
CGAGCCCGACACAGCAGCTGCTGCCCCATCTGCCTCGGGCAGCCCGGAGAAGGCAGAGATGTCACCACATTAACCAGGCTGCGGGGCCAGCAGCGAAGGAGAGAAGAAGCCGCAGGCGTGGGATGGTTGATCCCTCTCTTCAGCATTTGCTGAACCTACCTGGGAGCTTCTTGGGAAGAATTTCTCCAGTGCTACATGAGGCTTCTTCCAGGCTTCTCCGTTTTGCCTGGGTCAGATTAAAGCCTGTGTCAGTGGCTGGAGGTGTTTTTCTGCCGTAGAGTGTCTGTCCCATTGCTGACGTGGTGGAGAGCCTGGATGGAAGATACCAGCTTCTGCTGAGAAGGACCTGTGGGCTGGCCACAAAGCTCCCTTGGAGTAGTTTTGTGTCCAGTGTGTCTGTCCCACCAGAAGGAAAGTGAGGGGGAAAAGGAGCACGACGATAAGCCCGAAGTCAGTCAGGAACCCATCCCTCTGTTTCCAACTACTTGGAAAACCAAGGAGATGCAGGAAACAAAGCTACTGCCCTAGGGACACAGGGGAGCTGCCTCTCACTCCAGCATGTTCTTCTGGCCCAAACAGAGGGAAGCAAATGGGGTAGACTGTGATTTGGAAAACAGGACAATCTGACATCCAAGAGCATCCCAGATTTCCGTGGTTTTTCAAGCTTACCTGTCAAATATGTTGCAGAGCAGATGGACAAGGATGGACACACCAACAGATCTGTTCCTTTCCGGATACGAGTCATCAAACTGGCCAGCACTGGACTTTGTTCCCTGCTTCCTGGCACTTGCTGTGGGTGAAAGCACTCCAGAAGACCCTGCAAGAGAGAATTGCACAGGACCACAGCTGATTTTGATGTGTGGTAAATACTGGGAAGGATTAGATTACTGCCAGCGAGTATATTTTTAGGGAGCACCAAGGACACCCCTAGACCAGGCAGAATCCATTGAAATGAAGCAAAGCAGTCTTTATTTTCGTTAGCAAAGCAATTTCTCAATATTGACTCTTCTGAGAGCAGACTTGCCTCAAGTTTGGTAAAGGGGAGAGCTTGCATGTCAAGTAGCAACGAGCACATTAGCCAAAGCACCGGAGGATATTTTACATGGGCTAATCCCATATGGCCAAGGAGGATGTCCATGGGCCCAGCATTCCTGTAGAGCCCCTCTTCACCCTCTTCTTTATTCCTGGTTTCCTCCTTTTTCTCATGGCGTTTTGCAGGCAGGAGGCAGCTACCAGAGCTTGCTCACGTGGCCAAGTGACACGTTGGAGGAGCTGGGCCGGAGAGATGGAGCGAGTTTACGGAGCGCACGCGCTTCCAGCCAGCCGCAGAGCCCGTCTGGGGTGAGATCTTTGGAGTTTTCATCTCCAGAACCCCCTTTTCCTTTTCTTAGGGCAAGGAAAACAGAAACTAGGATTTCCAGAGCCCCTTCTCGTGCTCTTGCTGGCTGGACTTTAATCGCCTGTTTTCTTCTCCGTGGATCTTAGGCCATTCTCACAGCTGAGAACAAGCAGCCCAGGAACAGCATAGGAACAAGTAGCCCCTCTCTGTATCTTGATGTTAAGGAGTACAAAACCCATTAAATTTTTTTTTCTTAATGTCATTTCTTTCCTGTGCTAGTGTTTTCGGGTGAAATTAAGCTCAGCAGTGGCCAACTTCTGCACTGAAGTGGGGTGGAAGTTTATTTGCTCTGGATTACAGCTTTGGTAAAGCAAACAGCCCACAAAAAAAAATATTTTACTCTGTAATACTCTCTGTGTCTGCTCTCTGTGGCTTCTGCCATTCACATTTCCCCTGGAGCAGTGCTGTGCTGAGAACGTGTTTTGTGGTCAACAGGGAGCAACCCAGGGCAGGGGACAGGATCAAAAGTTGTGGTTGGGGTGGGAAGCAGAGGGGTAGTGTTGTTATCATTAGTGCTTGGAGGAAAATCCATGTTTATGGTGGAATTCAGAGCCCGTGTTTGCAGCTTGATCAGAGAGGAACGGTTCTCCCATCTCTGGTGCCAGTAACTTTGCTTCTCTCTCTCCCTGCTAAGCCAACTTCTTGATGTAGGATTTCCAGGGAGCCTGGAACCAAAAAGGCAATTTGGAGAGCTGGAAGAAAAGGTGCAAAACACCCAGATTCTCTGATTGTCGTGGTAGTGCAGACTTGTCTGCAGATTTCTTGAGCTCTGCCGTGTAGGAAGCTCACGTTGATATCAAGCCTGCGGAGGAAAGCTGGTAAGCTACAAGGCAACAGGAGAGAATGTCTCAAAAGGAAACAAGTTCCATATGAAAGTCGAAATATTACGTGGAGGGGGGAAATATGGAGGAGGAAAAACTTGATACAATGAATGCTTGGGTCATGTGTTATTCTAGCTTAGCTCTGCCACAGAGATCCTGAGCGCCCGATGAAATCCATCACCTACGAGTGGGTGAACATTTGTGCAGCACATGATGCAGGGATCACAGCCGAAGCCAAGTTCCCCTCTGTAATATCCACCCCAGGGTAGATTGGGCCCTTTCCAGTGTCAACAGCCGGAGGATTAAGCATTTATCTCCGTGGAACAGTGCGTAATTAATACCAGATCGAAGCAGGGTGCACTCGAGAGAACTTGCTTGCGACTGAAGTGGGGACTGAGTGTGACTGTAGTTCTGCAGGCAAGTTGGGGGACAGGCACGGCTGTACTACGTGGATTGGTGTTGTCTGACTGACGTGTACCTTGTAGCAGAGCATCAGGCTTCTTCAGAGAGGATGCACATGCTCATTATGGCCCCCTCTAGCAAAGCTTTAGAAGAATAAAATCAGGATGCTGCAACTTGTCGTATTTCGGACTTAAATATAAAATCCAGATGTTGGCACTTGAGGCTTTCTTGAAATAAATTAATGCCATTATCCTGGCCACATTCCAATTCAGGTAATTGGATGCTTCCTACCTTAATGCTGCTCCCTCTCGCCACTGGATATGCAATGTTTTAATTCCTGTCTTGGAGCTTGCTTATTGTGTTACCATTATATATATATATTTTCCTTTGAGTGCAACTTGTGCACTAGCCAGTCTCCTAATGCTATGCCAAGCTGCTAAAATAGTCTAGAGAAACCTGCCTCGTCCGTGCCTGATGGTGTCCTGGAGCATCTATTCTGACTTGCAAGCCTGTTGAGCTGAGAAAAAGTGGGTACCAAATAATTATAGCAAATGCTGCAGTCTTATTCAACGCATAGTAGACAGGCTAGAAACCCACTGCTTTCTTTTTTGAGCGTTGGTGGATGTGTTAATGGGAGAAACCCGGAGTCTTGTGATCCATGAGGCTTTGAGTATCCGGTTTCCTTTTTAAGAGCGCAGTTTCCTTGTCCACGTTGGTGGCTCCCTGGCCTTTCCACCCTCCGCAATTGGTGCGTTGGGCTTTTTCTTTTCTTTTTCTCCTTTAAGGAGTATTTAAAGCCGTCTTCCTTCCTTACCCTCTCAAGGCCGCGCTCTCCGTCTCCTGGCCTCGCTGAAAAGGCTCCTCGAGGAGTGCTTGGGCACTCCAGCATCCTTCCTTCCCGTTCCCAGGCCTCTCGCCTCCGCCGCGGCCCTCGAGGACAAGGGCGTTCGCGGGACCCTCGGGAGGAGGGACAGCAGGGGTGAGCATCAAAGACCAAAAACCGCTATGAAAAAATAACGCCAGCCACTTCTGCTGGCTCTCACATCTGGCAGAGCCTCATTAACCTTCTGTTTCCCCCTCGCACTCCTTTAGCCCCTGAAAACCAACAGAGCCAAACATAACAAGTTGCCCCCGTTGAAGAGGGCTGGAGTGTGTCTGCCTACTATGAAAAAGCAATGGGCTCAAGCCACTTCACATTGATTATGCTTGAGGATGGAGCCCTTTAAATGCTGATGCTCTTTAGAGCCCGGCTCTTTAACCTTCCCCTTCTCTTGCAGCCTTCACTTTTCCCTCTTGTTCTGCTCCTTCCGCTCTCCTTTCTCTTTTTTTGTGCTGTGAGAATGAGTCCTTTAATCCCCTTGTACTGCAGATTAAAGCTATTAGAGCCTCCCCAACCTGACATTTTCTCAGGGAGGCTCCCAGCCAGATCTTTATGAGGACTCGCTTTCTGTCTGTCTGCTTTTGCCTTTCTCCTTGGCAAGCTGGCCCTCCGTTTCTGACCTTTCCACGAAGAGGAACAGGCTGCAATGTGCGATCACACGTAGGCAGGAACTGAAGACGCGTGAAAATTGAGTAAATAAAGAAAAAGCGATGGGAATTAAGAGTCCGTTTGTCAGCAACTGCTTGTACCCCTAGTCTGATGTTATGTAGCCCTGTAAGGCTTTACCTGAATCTTCCTTGCATCCATTTATATATGGGTTATCTTTACACACCTTGTAAAGGGATAAATGGAAAATTTGCTTATTTTTAAGAGCGAAGGGCAAGTCCTTCACAAGTCCTGCATTCAAGGGCTCGTAGCTTCGATTTAGTACCTCCAGATTTTGCAGAAATAGGTGGGCGACGCTATACAAGATTTCCCATCCTTAGGATCTGCAGCAGCCCGGAGCTGTGCGATCACCTCATGCCACTTGCGCGCTTCACCAAAGCGAAGGCAGAACATTAAATATGTTTTTAAAAAAAAGGATGGAAAGTAGCAGAATTGCTTTCAGGGTAATAACTAAATGCGCTTAGCTCTCCCCGGTTGGAAACCTGTTGTTTGGGGGCAAAAGTTCCCCGCTCGCCCAGCTGGCTGGTAATGAAACGGGAAGCGGGCGCTTGCCCCCGTACGTGTGAACCACGACGAGCCCCCCGCCATTCCCGGCCCTGTGGCCTCGTCTTTCTCTTTGTGTGGGCCCAGGGGTTCCCTCCTCGGTCCCCCCCGGCCCCCAAACGCTTTTTAAGAGGATATGGGTAATGAAAAATCCCCGGGTGGTGGCGGAGGACAAAAGGCGATATGAAAGCGCGCCGGGCGGGCCCAGGTCGCTCTTAAGGCTGAAGAAGCCGTAGGGAGAAGCCATGGGGTTGGAGCGGCCCGGCCGGTCTCCTCAGCAACCGCCGCGGCCGGGCCCGTCTCGCATATCCACCCTCAGCCTCCTGGTTGCTGGGGTGAAAGGGCCTCTTCATCTCCACAGGGAGAGCAGGATGAAGCCCGGGCTCGAACAAGGGGCCTGCTTTTTGGTTTTCCTCCCCCTCGCCTTCCAGCGCCCTTCATTACGTCTTTTAATTCTGGGCTGCGGGCGGGAGGGAGCAATAAGGCCGGAGAAATGGGGGAAAAGAAGCCCCTTGCTGTAAGGAAAGGCCTTGGGCACTGGATTAGAGGCATCAGCTTCGTGGGAAGCGCTTGGTATCCGCAAGCCGCACTCTTGCTGCACCTCAGCGAGGAGCTGCCCATCGCTTGGCGCTCCCATCTTGAGGAAAACTGCCCAAAAGCTGCGTTAAAACAGCAGATATTAAAGTGTATCACACACCAAGGGTTTGAAAATAAGCCCCAGCGATGCCTCTTTTTGATCGCGTTCCTTTCCGCAACAGGCCCGCGGTTCCCAAGCCAAGAAATGTCGCTAACCTCTCATATTTCTCCCGGTCGTTTCTGTCCCGAAGGCGGAATGCAGCTGAACGGCGCTGAGCGCCTCCGTGTCCAGATTTCGGAGACATTATCTCATCGATAGCGCACGGCGAGGCTGGCACACCGTCCGGGGCGATGTTCCCTGGAAAGCTCAGCGCGTGCGGTGAGGGCAGACCTCGCTAGCAAGGCGAAGCTCACGCAAGTTGACTGGGCCGTGACGCTGGAAATTTGAGGAAAGGAGCCTTTTTGTGGCATAATCCTTCTGAAGAATTTATCTCCTTTGTTGTGAAGAGTCTCTGCTGCATGAAGAGCTTCACCTGCGTGAAGCTCTTGGACCTTGGCCATCGTGCATGGAGTTGGAGGTGAATGGAGACCCAATATCCCTCCATGGAGCAATTTCTCCAAAGGGCATCAGGAATGTGTTGGACCTGTCTGGATGGGAAGCAGCCAAGCTTCAAGGTCTGGTTTGTGCTCACACTTTTTGCTAGTCGTGCAAGCCAAGGGACTGGCCAAGACAGGTCTTCTTCTTGGCCACACGGCTTCAATGTGGGGTGCAGACTCTCTTGTGAGACACTTGGGCTGGAGGAGACACTCCTGGAGATGCTCCTGGAGATCCCTGTCCCCATCGTTTCTCCCTGGCTGGTTTTCCTGGCTTGCAGCAGAAGCCACGAGAGGGAGCTTCAGGGCTGTCCCTCAAGTTTTCTTCCAGGGACAAGTGAGGTCACAAGATGGTGCTGTTGTCCCAACCATCATCAAGCAGCAAGGGACAGTTTCCAAAGACTGGGAGGGGACAAGGACATTGCCTCTGTCCTGAGTGACCTGCATCCCCTCCTACCACCACACTGCCCTGTGAGCTCAGCACAAGCCCCATTTCCCAGGTGATTTTTTTTTTCTCACAGATTTCAGCCCATTTCCAGCCTCACACCAGGGTGAACCCAGGGCTCTGGGAGGTTTTTCCTGGAAAAAATTAGCGGACGAGTGAACTGCAGTAGACACGTGCCTGGGAACGTGGCCGCACATGTGGATCTGCCCCTCTGCACTGTCCTTGGATAATGTCCCGGCCATGGGGCTGAAGGGTCTGGATCTCTGCAGGGTAAATTATTTATTAGAAGTGAAAATAGGTCCCCCAGGAGAGACCTAAAGACTCTGTGTTCTACAGGGACGTTAACCTCATGATGAGACAGCTCCTCAGTGCAGGGATTAGGGGACAGAAGGGGATGGAGATGTCCCCTTCCCCCAGGGACACCAGCACTGCCAAGGGACAGCAAGGTTGGGTACGTACAACTCGTGTTCATGCCTCTCCAGCGGAAAGCCTGGATGGGAGCGCGTTTTTTCCCATGAAAGACCCACCAAAACTGGCACCCTCTCACAGAGGGCTTTGATTTCCACATATCGGCATTTTCCGATGGGAAACCATCCCATCGGAAAATTCCCAACGAGCAAAGAGAAACTCCCCAGTGAACACTGGGAGGGATACGGTCACGCACAGCAGCAACTTAATACTGCTGGAGTCGCATGTCTAGGGTTTCTGAGCAAAGAAAGCCCAAGTGCAGCCAGCAATGGCAAGACTACGAAGTCTGGCAGCTCGGAGCCGTACGGATCATTCGCCCTCTGAAGCCTCCTGCCTGTTTTCTAGCATGTTCCCCATGATATTTCCCCTTTCTCTTCATCCGGGTGTTTCTTTCTGCACAGGCGGAGGGGGCGCGTTGGAGGTGGGAGTGGGATCACGAGTCGGAGCTGCAAGGGCTCGTCCTGCCTTCGGACACCCGGAGCAGGGTCTTAGCAAGACCTGGGTAAAAGAAGCAGCCGAGCAGGAGACTTAAGGGCAGAATTAGTTTATTTAATCCACCGCTCTCTGGAGTGGGTATTTTGTCCAGCCCTGACTCCTTTCCCGGTGGTTTTCCCTCCGGGAGAGGTTCGCGAGTCCCTTTGCGGGGCCTGCGCTCCTCAGATGTTATGTCTGGAAGTTTGCTCTGTTTCTTTGGCTAAGAGAGCCTGGGGTCTGGAGTGGAGCGGCTTTTATGGGAACCCGAGTCCCCTTTTGACACTACTTCCTCGTGCTTAAATTACAGGTTGAGTTACAGACACGAACATTTTCTGCTTGGATATCTTTCACTGTCAGAGGGGATTAGGCCTGTGATTATTTACATGCACCTCTATTACGAAGAGTCTGTTTCTTTTCTTTTCTTTCTTTTTTTCTCCCCCCTGTGTAGTTCTACATAACATATAAACATTGACTAAAACACTCCCAGGACCAAGCGAGTAAACTGGCATCTCCCGTCCTCTCCCTCTCGCATGGGGACAGCCGCCCATCTCCAGTGCCTTTGGAGCCCGAATATTTGGTGTGACGGGCCAATATTTTGCTCTAGGGCAGCTCCTCTGGAGCTTTGGCTCTTCCCCAGGAAGCGGGGAGGTTTTTCAGAGCCCAACAGGCGTGACTTTTTAAAGAGATTTTTGATAGAAGTCCCATTTACTTCTTTATTTGGCTTGGGAGGCTTCGGTGGAACGGATTTCTTTACATATCCTTGAGTGTTATTTGATTAAGGTTATGACTGCTAATAAACACTCCACGTCTCTTCTCCTTCCCCACCACTTTTAATTCAGGATAACTCCGGAGCCGACATGGGATTCCACCTCCATCAGGGCCTAGATGGCCAATTCGGCTCCTCTTTCATCAGTTCTTCGGTGTGCTGCTCACGGCAGGAAAATCTGCCCTGACGTATTCCAGCTTTATATTGCGAGAGAAACTAGAAACGGGAGGAGAGCCAGGGGTGATTCTGGCACAAGACCCACTTTACTTCCCTTTCCTCCAGGCTGCCATTTACAATCACAAATTCTTCTATAAAACAGCTATGAGAAGAGCAGATATTGCACAGGAGTAAGGAGGAGGACTCTGCTCTACTTGTTATCTGGGAGATGAGTGTGTTTCTTAGGACGCTCTTTTCCTGTGTAAGGAACTTTTATTTTCAAGTGTTCTTAAATTTTCAGGAAGCAAACCAGAAATGATACAGACACGCCAGCTAGCAGCATCACTAGTGCTCTTAACCCATGCTTAGAAAAGGCTCATAAGTAAATCATAATTAAAAGGATTGCCTATTTGTGGATTAAATAGGCAACGGGGATAACGATGGGGTCGCTTTGAAATCCAAGCTGGGCCACCTTGGGAAAGGGACATGCACATGGCAAAGCTTGATGACAACAGCACTACCAGTTTATTTGAACTAGGGCCTTTACAGGGAGATGTGTTTGTTTTCACAGACTGTACGTTATTAACTAACCCTAGACTTTATTTTTGTAGTAGCATCGTGCGCAACTTCCTATTTTCCCCCTTTTGTCTCTCCGAACGTCGTTGGCTCCGCAGTTGCGTCCCAGCCCGATGCTTGGGTCCCACCACAGCTGCCGTCCTCCTTTCCAGCTGAGAAAGCAGCCAGTCCCGGTGCCGCACTGGGAATTTCCTTGTGTTCTTTGGGAACCACCAGCTGTAAACCCCGTGTATCCCGTGATAATCCCGCTTTTGTCTTCCCGGAGCATCGGTGCCATTCCGGTCCCGAAGCCTTTGTCCATCTCCCATCTTCTCCTGCTTAGCGGCTCCTCCTGGCCAAGTTTCCCACCTGCGACCTCAGCAAAGAGCCTCCAGGCCCCGCTCGACAAGCAGAACCGCGGAACGAAGCAGCCTGGCCTGGAGGGATCGCGGGGGCCGCTGGGGTCTCCCGCTGCAGCTGTTAATCACCGAAATATCTCTGGCTCCCAGCAGCTGCCTGGTGTTTATGTTAGCCGGGATATCTGCTGGGAGAGCAGGCTGTTCAGCCAAGCCAAATACGCGAGGAAGGCGGATGCTCCGCGCACGCCGGCGCGCACGTGTCCGCGGCGCTCGCGCGGGAGCTTCGCTCTCCTCCCTGCCCCAAAGAGAAGGGGGATTCGGGCAGGTCTTGGTGCACACAACGCGTGGCGTTCTCGGTGTGACTGCTCCCCGCGCCGTTGTTATCCCAGGTTTCTCCTTCCTGCTTCCCGGGATGTTTCTGCAATGGTCCCGTTATCCCGAACCGCAAGGGCGCTGCTTGGGGTGCGGGAGGGGAAGGTCCTCGTCGGGCCGGGGTTGCTCCTTGTGTGATGGGGTAGGATTTGGTGAACGTGATGGGTGGAAGGGATGTATCTGCCTCGTTTCGTAATGAAGAAGCGAGTTTATGGAAATTTGGGAGTCCTTCCTCTTGTTTTAATGCGTGAGGTTATCAATGCCAAGGATAGCCGTGAGTTTGGGTTGTCGAACGCTGTGAAGCTTCGAGCTAACAGGCCTGCCCTTCTAACAACTTAAGTAGTAGCTGTTGGTTGTACTTTTAAGGGCCTTTCTGCAAAGAACACCTTGAAATTGGAATCACCTCCAAGGCCCTTCTTGCCCGGGACGCTTCCCTGGAAGCAGAAGGGGTGGAAGGAGCCACCTTCAAGGCTGTGCCACCTCACCACGCTCCTGCTGGTTGAGTCACCGCCGTTCCCGATGGATGCCGGCACGGGCAGAGAGGGGAAGGAGGAAGCCGGGCGTAGCTGTGACCTTCCTGTTGTTCCAGGTGTTGCCCGAGCCTGTTCTGCTTGTCCGGCTTGGGAAGCGGTTGTTTAGGGACCTCGTTTGTCCCGTGCCAGCTGCTGTCCTTGCTGATCGCGGGGGCTCCAGCCTCCCATTTGGCAGGATGGGGATCGCTTTGCTCGCCCCGAGCTGCATTCACAGCAATCACCTAGGTGCAAAAAACCCCCCATCCCCTGGCCCTGCAGTCCCACCCTTTTATATTTTTAAAATATTCCTGCTGATCTGTCGTTCTGGCCGAGGTTTGCTTGGTGATTCCAGGATAACAACGAGCCCGCGACGGCCGGGCAGAGGGACTGGGGCTTTGTGCTGTTTCACTCGATGTGTTTCTTTTCCCGCAGCCGTTCTCGGCCCCGCAGTGATGTCTAACAGCTGGCCCGGCCATCATCCCGCTCGCGTTGCTGCGCGCCGCCGAGAGGAGGGAGCCGGGGGGGACTTGGCAAACAGGCAGCTGTGCCGGAGCCGGAGCCACGGATGAGCTCAGAGCGCCTTGGATGGGAGAAGCCGGGCTTGTTTTCCAAGCAAGAGCAGAGCCAGGCCCGAGCCCTGAGCAGGTGCTGTGTGTGCTTTGCTCTTGCCCGTGGCTCTTCCGTTGGGATGAGGAAGCCCATGGGAAGCACGGCCGGATTCCCGCAGCGCTTGGTGGCTCTCGCCTCGGCTCTTCCTGCGCAGGGCACGGCGGCTCTCGGGCTCTCCCGCTTTCCTGGAGGGTGCTGGAAGCCTCCTTGGAAGTGGGAGCGCCGGGGGGTCCTGGGGAGATGCTGATGATGTGTTGCAGGACGGTCTCCAGTTACTCCGGGCATGCGCGGCAGGGAAGGCTGAAACCCAAACTCCTGAGAGACTCGGAATGCTGAGAGGTTTTAATACTGGAGAAAACAAGGGGCTGCTTTTCCTCCCTCTGGATGGAGGCCCCACCAACGTGTCACCCGTCCAGCCCCTTGCAGCACGGGGTGGGCACCCAGGGTCCTCTCCACGTGCTCCCGCAGAGCTCCAGGTGGGCTGGCATCCCATAGGAATGTCACAGGGATGCTCTCATAGGGACATGGCGCTCCGCGAGCAGATTTGGGCCACCAAGCAGTGCTAATGGCCAAGGCTTTGGTTGCCCACCTGGCACTGGGTTCCCCTGCTGCTCGATTTGGTGGAAAGAGGCCCGTGGCGACTGGAAAATCAGCAGTGAATGGGCTGGGAGAAGGACTCCTGGTCTCCTACGTGCTGCAGAATCGCAGTAGTGAGCTGAGCACTTAAATTAAGACAGATGAGGGCCGTGTTTACAGCAGGGCCAGATCTGTGCTCTCCCCTTGGTCGCTGCTGTAAACTTCGCCGATGCCTTAAGCTGTCTGGCACGCAGCTATTCCCCCCCACGTAAAGAGGAGGAATCTTATTGGATTTTGAGGAAGGCTTTGGCACCGTCTACGTGGGGGAAGCTGCCGTGCCAGCAGCGCAGTGGAAGTAGCCCTGGGCCTCTATGCTTGCCCTAACACTAAAGTGTGTTTTCTATACGGTGCAAGGGTGCTGAGAAAGCTGGGCTCCCTGCAAGCCGTTTCCTCTGAGCTCTTGTTTGCACCAAGGTATGGTCCAGGATGGATGATGTCCTCTCCATTCCTTTGGAATACCCCATGGATCTTGGCCACAGCTGCGAGCAATTTATTTGGGGCATAATCAGCTAATATTTGGGTGAAGTGCTTTGAAGATGTGCAGCGTCCTCCAATGCTGAGTGTTGTTTCATTATTATTGCTATCTCACATGGCTACGTAGCCGAACTACTGTCAGACATCCTCACTTAAGAACCTCTCTGGTGTCTGGATCTTTTCCGTAAAGGCAGATTTTTGGCAAAGGGGATGCTAGAATGATATAATAAGAGCTTGCAGTTATGTAGGACCTGTCATCTGAGGCTCTCAACATGTTTTACAGGCGCTCGTGAGGTCTTGGTAAAGCTGCCTGGCTCTCCGCGCACGGCCTGATGTGGAGACCGTGTCCCTGCCCTCGTAGGAGCTTCTCCATCCCCTTCCGAAGGGAATGGCCAACCAGAGCATTAGCAGATGTCTCCAAAGAGCCATTCGGGGTCCAGCGTGAAACCAGCCTGCCCGGTGGCCGGCGAGCAACGTAAATCACTGCTTCCCAGGCTGGATTTACAGGTAGTGTCAGTCGGAGCGGGTCCCTGTGCAGCTTTTCCCCTCCTGGGGCTGGTCAGACAGGCTGCTGTAAGTCCCCACTCCTCATCAGCAATAAAAGCACTTCAGAATGGAAGGGGAGATATTAGGGGTTGTAACCGTGTGATTCCAGCAGGTCCTGGACGCGATGGGATAGCGGGGAAGCCTTGGAAAGCTGCTCAGCCCCCAGGGGCAACACAGAGCCCACAAACACCGGCAGCAAAAGGAACCGGCACCGCGAGGCCGACGGATAAGGAGCAACCCGCAGCTCTTGTCCCTCCTCCAAGCAGGGAAAACTCCCCCTGATAACCAGGCATTAGGAGCAGGGTGAAAGCTTCCCTAAAAGGCCATCCGTTGGGCCCGGGATTAGGCTGCCTGTATGGAGAGCTATAGGGACTGCTACCCCTTTGCAGCGTGTTTATCCTCTGCATGTGCTTGTTAGGCTGGAGATAAGGTGGTTTCCCTAAAGGCTGTAAATCGAGATGAAGGCTGCGGGCTGCCCCTGGGGTCCCTTTGGCTCCTGGTCGTGCTTTCCTGGCACTTCTGAATTGCTCTTAAACATCCATCTCTCCTCTACGTCCAGGTGCAGGGACTCCAGTGGCATCTAAACTGGTTACATGTGGCCCTTAAATTGCCCAAAGTGAGATGCAAGTGCCTGGCAGCAGTGCAGAAATGCAACCCCAGAGCATCAGCCCTTGGCTCCCTCCAGCAGCCTGTGCAAAATCCACACCAGGTCCTACATCCAGATGTGCCATCCAAGGGGTTTTGGAGCCATCAAAGCATCCTAGAGTTTCCCTGGAACTTTAAAACCCGATTTATGGCCATTAAGGCCAGACTTGAGAGCATTCTGCTCCCTGGTTTTTGCTTTCCTTGCCTGTTCAAGCCCTGGGAGACGTGCCAGCTCTGGAAATGAAGTCACTTCTGAAGATGGCTGCTCTGAAAATTCCCATTGTAATTAAAACGGGTTATTTTATTTTTTTTTTCAAAAAACGTCTTATAAACTTGGCCCTGACTCAGTCCCTCCCAGCTGTCCTCGAATTAAAAAGGGAGAAGAAAAAAAAAAAAGACATTGGCACTGCAAGACTTTTTTTTTTTTTTAATGGCACAGGTTTTATTGCTTGGGATTCAGCACATTGACAGGCTATAAAATTTTATTGGAAACAGATACAGCCTGTCAGTGGCTTGACCAATGCCCTTGGCTGGGATGTGTCCTGGGGCTTCCGGCCCCGGGATGCGGCCGGGTCTGTGTCATCCTTGTGGAGAACTTCCTTGGGGAATGTCCACAGTGATGACATGGGGATAACGTGGTGCTGCCGAGTCCCTTGGGGAGCTTCTTGGGACACACGCGTGGAGGTGGCTGCTTGGTGGCCATTGAGTGCTTGGATGGGGACGTGTTCGTGTGAGGGCGGTCACTGCTCTGCCCTCAGCATCCCGGGAAGGGCACGAGGCCCTTGGCAGAGGGGAAACATCTCTACCAGCAAAGCTGCCCCTTTGTGGGACATCAAGCCAAGTTTGCAGGGTGCTAATGAGCCCCACGGTGCCTCCCCCTTGTGTCTTTGCTTGTAAAGTCCTGCAAAAGGTCCCCACTGGGCGACTTTGCTCCAGGACAAGGGTGCAGGGGCAAGTGATAGACCTTTAGCAGGCCCTTTTCCCCAAACTCACGTCAGGAAAGGGTTTGAGGGCCAAGGAATTGCCCTGAGGATGGCCTGGACCATCCCTTTGGGGTTCTGTGGTTGATTCAGAGTGGCCCTTGCTGGTGCTTTGGTCCATGTTCACAACACGGCACAGCAAGGAGGGGTGGCTCGTGCTGCATCTGCTGCCCCTGCTAAGGAGGAAGCTTCATGTTGGGTTCCTTCAACTGGATGTGTCAGAAACCGAGGGATGTGTCAGAAACCGAGTCGGAGCCTTGGAAGTGGCAAGGTGAGCGCCAAACTTGCTGTTCTCACAGATCCGCGTGCTTAAAAAACGATCTACATTTGTGTTTTTTAGGAGACCTCGAAGAAAAAAGCTCTGTGTCCCATCACCAGACCCCTCACCTAGCCGGCCCGTGCCAATTTGGACGGGCTGTCAGAAACCATTTGCTGGTGGAGCAGCATTAGGTAAGAACCCTGTTTTTTTGTATCCACAACAGTGTTGGATCAAGGTTGCCGCGTGTCATTTCATCACTCTGGCAAGCCCCGAGCTGAGGGTTTTGCAGTATGGAACCTTATTTTTAATAAAGGAAAAATCTTTGCACTTCCATTCTGCATCTGTCAGCGATCTCACTTGGCCGAGCCCTGGAGGACTTCATCTGGCCCTCGTGTTAAGGAAAACCAACAAATTAGTACAGATGTTTTTGAGAGCTGCGGGGATCAGGGATCAGTGATTTAATACTGCCTGATATTTGATAGGGGACGCCCAGGGAATATGTGCTGGAAACCAGGAAGTAATATTACATGAAATCAAAATATAAATATGTTCCTAAAGGTTTAGGTAATTTTTTGCAATTTCCCCTTGTATAATCTTAAGAGGTCCCTCCTCTTCTCCTGTTCTCCCTGCACTTGTTCCTGTAGGAGCCTTATTCCTTTCTGAGCTGCTTTCAGGAAGCACTGGAGTAAAATGGTGGCTTTTCATGAGTTTTTGTGGGTTTGGGCTGAGGAGCACATGAAAGAAACCCAAGAAGGTTTTGAAAAGAGGATGGAGGAAACTCAGAGCTGAGACCCTAATGACCATGGGTGCAGGTTTGCCTCTGAGGAGCATTCAAGCTCCAGGATATTTCCTTTGCTGTGCCCTTACCTGTGTTTTCCAACCCGGAGAACACCCAGGGATCTGCCTTGGTGTGGATACGTGCAGCCAAAATGCCCAGTTTTGTTTCCTCGTCCTCTGGTTAGCGTGGCCTAATGCTTAGTTCTAGTTTTAAGCTGCTTTAGAGCTCAAGCAACCCAAGGAAACACAAGACAGCACAGGCAAAATGAGGCTCTGAAGGCCTAGCTGCAAGTCCTGAGCTGTACCCAACTTCCAGTGACCATTTCACCCAGCTTTCCTTATTCCTGTGCCAACAGGCCTTTTTTCTACAGGTTTTGGGAAATGACTAGGTTCTTGGTGGTCTAAAAGGGCCCAAGTCTGTCTTTTGTTGGTTTTTGGTCTGTTGTACTTGCTTGGGAGTGTGAGAGGCAACCAAATTTAGGAAAGAAGAGTAAATTTGTGTTCCAGAAGCTGTGAACTTTTGATAGGTTGTCTGAGCAGATATCTAATGAACTTCAGGGTTCTCTGCAGTTCTTGGCTGCTTTGGCTTGACATTTGGGCCCACAAGATGCCTTAGGACTGAATCGTTGCCTGCCACATCCCCACCATGGACCTTCTCTTGCTCAATGGCTTCACCAGGGCTGGGTTTACTGATACCTAGAGAAGTCACAGCAAGAGAATTTATTCACACCCTCCAAAAACCAGAAGATATGGAAAGCTGATGTTGTTCCTGACTCTCAAAAACAGAACAGCAACGAGGATGAAGTCATATGGCCTCAGCAATGACTGTCGAGGGGATTTGGAAATTGTTCACAGACCCTCTGCCTGTCCATCCCGGCGATGCCCAGGCTGGGCCAGCTGCTTGGTGGGGTGGGAGTGATATCTGATGCATCTTGGTGTGTCCTAATGACTTGGACCAGAGTGACTTTCCTCCCCCACCTGCCACAGTTCCACCTGGGCCTGGCAGGGACTCCCAAAAACATAAATCAAGAAGGTGATGGGTCTGTGGCTAAAAACTTTGGACTCGGCTGTTGCGGAACGGACCTTGTAGCCAAGGTTGCACCACATTGACCTCCCAGGAAGGGGCAGGGGAGGAGGGCTGCTGTGAAGGCAGGGCAGAGATGCAGCTGGAGATGAACTGCATCCTTTGTGGAATAGAGGACTCCAAAGCATTAGGCAGTTTGGCTCTTGGTTACCCATTGCTTCATTCCGGGAGGTCACGAGGACGGCAACGTTTCCGCCTCTCAGCTCGCCCTCCTCCCCATTTCTGGCCTTACCCTTGGGCACGGGCCCAAAGACGTCACAACTAGTAATGTGTTAACTAGTCCCTTACCATCAACACACGTTAATATCTCACTATGGCTCTCGTTGGCACTTCTGAGTGCCCGAGGAGCATCTTCGGTGCGGACCCGGAAGCCTCCTTGGGTTCTCTTGCTCACAACCAACGTTGCACGGGTTGGGGTTGACCGAAGATGCAACTAATGAGCAGCAAACACAGTTCTCGGACGTGGAAGTGTCGAGCCAAGGAAACCAGAGCAGGGAGTGTGAATGTTTTGCACTTAACACCAGGGAAATTCCGGCCGCGGCTGCTCCTTTCCCTTTGCTCACTGGGTTGTGGCTTTCCGCAGCCCGCGGTGACTCAGGGATCTCTTGCCCATCTTACCCCACAATTTCCTGGCTTGCGCCCGGGTTTCTGTAACTGTTTTGCTGGGCCTTTCACAGGGATAGGGAGGCTAAGGTTTTTGTAAGGCCTCCGTTGGCTTCCAACTGTGAAAACTTTGTACTCTTTTTGCATCCAGCTTGCAAGCTTAAGAAACAGATTCAACTCCAAAAAAATTTCTCAACTTAGCTTGACAAATCTGCTTCCTATAAACCCAAGCTGTTGGCATTTGCTGTTACCCTCCTTTAATGCTTTATTAATGAAGTTCTTTTACAGCTGTTCCATTATTTCACCTGGGATGGGAGTCAGGGTCACAGGTGGATAATTATGTGGGTCATCCTGTTTCTATCCTCTTAAAACTCTGGCATTTCTTCCAGCCCTCAGTGTTCCAAAGACTTAATAAAAACCAACATTAATGATCCAGAGCGCTCTCTGGCCAGGCCTTTTAATGCAAGTTCTCTGGGCTTGCTGATTTCAAAATACCTCATTTACTAGCTGTGGTTTAACATCTTTCTTGGTTACTGCTGGATTAGAAACTATTTCATCATCACACGATGCAAAATAGTTCCCATGGATTTCTTCCAAGCGCGGAATGGTTGCTGTTATTGCTGCAATGCCTCGGAGCGCTGGACGTGCCCCTCTTCTGCAGGGCTCATTGCAGTGGGATGTATTGCAAGGAGCCAATATTCAGAGGGGACTTTGTCCCCTTGATCAGTGTCCTAAAGAGAAACTGCCCCATTTGGGGCTGGAAGAGCCTCCCCATGCAGTGAGGGCCGGCCCAGAACACACATTTTGGGGCAGGGAGGTCTGGCTGCAGCATCAGGAAGGTTGTTCATGGAGAGACAACGCGAACATGGAAATACAGGGGGAAAAGGAGGACAGAGAAAGGTCAGTTGAGGAGAAAGCCAGAGAAACAACAGCCTAATGATGGCAGAAGAGAAGACATCCTCCAAATGCCACCACATGAGCCTGAGGAGCTTGGCTAATTCATGGGGGATATTTATATATTTACTCCTACAACTACTTGCTGTGACCTGGAAGGAAACAAGCAAATGTCAAGGAGTAATAACTGTTACTCACAACCAGTTCCCACCAAATTAGTCGCCTTTCCCAATTGGGCAATCCGGGATATGGGAAGAGGTCAGCTTGTGCATCTCCAAGGTTTGTGGTGTAACATTGTGGGCCTTTGCCTTGGGCAGGGTGATGGAGGTAGATGCGAGCAGGAGAAAAGCAGACCCGGAGCAGTTGTTGATGGTTGGCTGCCAAGACAGAAAGCTTTATTAAGTGAGACTTTGCCAGGCTTGAAAAAACCGCTCCGACCCAAAGTGTTTCATAATCCCGGAGGTTCTGGATGGTGGAATGGGGAATACGAGCGGCGATGCTGCCAGCTGGGGAGGTACCACGAGCACGTTGCAGGAGGAGATCGGCGCTGGAAGCGGGGAAAACCACCCAGCCTTCTGGGTGGGGAGCAAACCCTGGCTAGAACGTGTCACGGACAAGGTTTATGGTTTCTGAAACACCATCTGCCTAAACAGGGGATGAGGAATAACCGGCCTCCTAACAGCTCTGCGCCGGGAGGGCTTGGAGCTGGCCTAAGCCTGACCATGAGTTGTTTAGGGTGGTCTCTTTTTTAGAAAAAAGCCAAGTATTGTGCTGGGATTTATAAACATAGCTGCAATCTCTCACCATTTACACGTTGTCAGCTGTAACATGCAGGAGCTGTGGGTTTAGACCGGAGTGGTGAGGCTGGGGGAGGAATATCTCAATGATGCTGTATGCACCTTCTGCCTAAACATAAGAGCAGGTTTTAGGAGAAGATTCAGCTCAGTTACACGGGTTTTGAACTCGCTGCGAGGGATTTGCTGAGTATGTCTAAGCAAAACATCTTTTAAGACTTCCTGGAAGGTCTCTCGGTTGCATTGTAATCGCTTTAGGATTCCCATGGGATTTGAGCCATGTGCTACGGGAGAATTCGCAGCATCCCATGCGCTGGATGTGAGCTGGGACTCGTAAAGCGGGTTTGGATGTCAAGTTTCTTTTGGGTATTTATGGAATTCTTTGGGGGATTTGATAATAACCTAAATAGCAGCAAGGCTCTTCCTTTTAAAAACAGCCTTAGTTTCCAAAACCGGATGGTCCCGGTGGATACCAAAGGTAAAACGGGCTGCTGAAGAGCCCTCCCAAAGGATGGGTGTGGGAATTAGGCCGTGGAATTAATTCCCAGCACTGCTGTAGTCCCTGTGTGTCACTTCTGGGCAAGTCCATGTGAGTCATAGAGACGGGTGATAACGATAATCCCCTTCTCCAGGCTTCTGTCTGCCTGTGTGGAGGCTGTAAACACTCTGGGAGGGAACATCCCCCTTTTTCGTGTGGCTTTTAGCCCCGTTGTGGTACCATATCAGGGGCCCAGTGTAAGATTTTAGCAAATATTCACGTGTTTTGCTGAACTGCAGTGAAGCAGCCCAAATTTCAGACCTGTGCAGGTCGACTGAGAGTCAATGGGAACTCTGAGAATGAGAGCCAGGCACTTATTGTGTGGGAATTGAGCAGGAAAAAGCAGGAAAAGCCTCTGCGTGCTCTGAAAAATGTTCCCCTGAGGTGAGGGGGGATCTCCTAAAACTGCTGCTTGGAAATGAGGAATAATAAATGAAAAGTTCACAAAGGAGAGAGTTTGCTCTGCAGGGTGCCAAGATCTTGGTGTCCGTTATCAAAAACGGAAGCACACAACAAAATAAAACAAAATAATCTGGCTGCAAACAAGGGGAGAGCTTGATGCTAGTGGTCAAGTCACTGCTAGGATGTAAACCTGCCCTTTGGGGCATGCTAGACGTGCAAAACTCGTTGCCATCCACGATCCCAGCCAAATTCCAGTGTGCTGGAAAAGTCTCATCTAAGATCTGAATGGAGAAGGTGCCGTTTGCAAATGGCAGCGCTTTCTGTTGTGATAAAACATGGAATTTCCAAGCACCTCTTTTAATTGCAAGGCCAAATGCAAGCAGAAAACGCTGCTGCAAACTGATTCCTCTGCTTGCTGAAGAAAAGGGAAAAATCCCACAGCCTTCTTGGTGAAATAGATACTTTGGGGAAGTTATCAGTGAAATGAGATTTCCCACGGTAGCAGCATGATGCAAGGGGTGGGGAACACACTGGAAAATCGCTGGAAATGGAAATTTGGGGCCTAGAGGGAGCAAAGGGAAGAGGACCCACGCTTTAAAGTTAAGCTTAAGAGTTAAATCTACTTGCCTTAAACGCGCTTGCTTGCAAACAGTGCTGCCTTTAAAAACAAGCTCGTCCAACCTGGGAAATGCTTTCTGGAGGCTGCCACGAAGCGAGGGCCAAGTTTCCCTCGTCAGCCCCAGCGCCTTGTGCCGTTTCCCAGCTCTTCCCAAGCGCCGGCGCGGGAAGAGAGGAGGGAGCAGCTGCAGGAAAGCTCCTCCCGGGCACCCAAAGGGTTCCCAAAACCCGGCACGTTCCGGCTCCCAGGCCGTCTTGCTCCGAGTTATGGAAGCAGCTATGAAAATATTTGCAAACCGCTGTTCTCTTTGGCCCGTTTGTAGCCCAGGCCGATCCGTTAAGGCAAGTGGCTTCGTTCAAGGGCTCCTTCCGCGCTCGGAGCCGCGGGAAGGCTCCGGCACCGTTGCCCATGGAGCGGAGGATCCCCGGCGCGCGCTCCTTTCCCGGAGCCGGGCCCAACGGAGCTGCTGCTGGGTGTCCTAGCGCCCTTCCCATCATATTTCTGGAAGCTTTTCCAGCCCAAGGATCCCTCGGCGTGGAGCAAACGGCACCGCGTGGCCTCGGGGCGCCCCAGCCGCGACGTCCTCGAACCACCTGCGCTTCCACGCTGGGCCTTTTCCCAAGGTTTCTCCGGCCGCTTTGCCGCTTCTCCTTGCCCCCCTCCTCCTTGGAAGCGTTGGATATTCCCCTTTATTACCTTTGGCTCGGCCGCGCTGGGCGGTGCAGTGTTTTTGTTCTCCGCTTAATAATCTTCTGGCGGCCGTGGGCCATCATTTCTCATTGTATCGGTGGGGGATTAGCTGAGATGATGGGAGATATTTCCTGCCTTAGCCAGAGGGACCGGCGTCGCGGGGCTCGTGCCTTCTTTGCACATAGTGTAATGCTTTGCTCGGGAATGTGCCGAGGTAGCTAATCCGTGGGAAGGGAGCGCGGGCCCGGAGCGGCACCGCTTCCCGGCTGGATGCGCCGCGGGGCCGGGACGCGGGCGCTCTGGGCCCTGTGAAAATCCTGCATTGCAAAGAGCTGCCCTCCTTGCACCCCAGCCTTGTGCTCGGGCTTTGCCAGAGGGGAATCTCCGAGGGGAAAAGGGGGATTTGCTGGAGCTCCTCCGCTCCAACCCCTGAACCTGCTTCGCTCCCTCTCGCATCCAGCTGCAAGTTCTCGCCGGCTCTTGCAAGCCCCTAAGGCCCTTTCTTCCTTCTGCTGTGTCTTATCACAGGGCAAGGTGGCCTCCCTGCCTGGCGGAGCCGGCGTCTGCATCCCGGATTTCCGTCCGCAGCCGCTCCCACGGCTCCGGAGGGACTTTCCTGGTTGACTATGGAGATCGGCTGCCCATCAGGGCGAGCCTTACCAGGGAGAGGTTTAGCATTACGCTGCAGATTGTAAGCGGAGACAACCTTAGGATGAAAAAAAAAGGACTTTCCTCCTTCCAAGGCGACGTATTTTTCTTGCAATAATAGCTGATAGGTGGGGGGGATTAGCAGTGACACGATCCCTTTGCAAGGCTGCACGAAGAGCAGGAGCTCCAGGAATCTCCCTGCCCGCTTGGAGCACGGGTTATGGCACCAAATCCTGCAAGGCCAGACAGTCTGAGGGTGGAGGAAGGAAGTTCCTGGTTGCTGGAAGAAGCCGGGGACGGGAATGCGCCACATTCCTTGCTCCGTGTCGTCTGTGCCGATCTGCTCCCTCGATAGCGACGGGCCGGGATCGATTCCTCTGGAAATATGCGCTGGCTCTTACTGAAGCGTGGAGCTTCGGAGCTATTTGAGCTGCACCCATAACAAAAAATCGAGGTTTTTGCCTATTGAGCAACCAACCCACTTAATTATATCCTGTAACCGGTGCTTTTTCCCCTCCGCCTGTACCTTGTTTGCTTTTTCCAAGGAATTCAGCTTAGCCTGTGAAAAAAAACCCTGGCAGATATGGGGGAGTTTGCTCCTAAATTGCAGGATTGTTAAGCACTTGTCAACCACCTCTTCCTATACCCGTCACTTAATCTTATAGCACTCAATGAGGCAGCCCCTGGTCCTGCTTGGAGCAGAGAAGGGGACTTAAACCACCCTCCAAAGCTCCCGCTGCCACTTTTGGTCTATGCTGTCCTGTCTCTCCCTTTATTGACAATTTTCTACAGCCACGAATCCTACGTGGTCCCCAAATCAGCCCTGCTAGGAGCTAGAAACACCACTTCTCATCCAGAAGAAACTTCTTTTGACTATATTCCCAGCCTAATACTAGAAACCAGCATCAGAGTGGACCTGGCTGCAACGGCAGCGGTTCCCCAGAAAACAAGTCAGCTGTGGGAAAAATCCCTGCTTTTGACAGCCTTCCACACACAAATTCCTCTTTTCCCCCAGGAAACTTGCAGGCTGTGGGTAAGTGGGTTTTCCCTCACTTCCGCGCTGCCTCTAAGTTTTTCCAGCTCGGCTTTTCCAAGCCTGATGTTCCTCGTGCAGCAGGACCTGGACATCCAACGGGTGAGTTTTCCTGCTCCTGCTCCGTCTTCTCCCAGGTCCCAGTATCAGCCACGGGACAAGACAGGGCAGGGAAGAACAAGGATCCCAACCATATCCCTTGGTCTGGCAGACAGAAGAATTGCGGATTGCTCACATATATAATGTTAATGTTTTAATTTATGTGGGTTTCTTACTATTATTATTTTAGCTGCCAAGATTTCCTTGCCAGCTTTCTCTATTTGGGTTATTTTTAATCCTTGCTTATTTGCTCTCTTCATCCCAGCCTTTTCCAGCTTTTATGGCTGCAACGCTAACCCCTCGTGCCCTGCAAACACATGCTCAATAACTGTGCTCACGTGAGCGGCCTTTGATGTTGAAATCGAGTTAAGTATGTGCCTTAGTGTTTATAAGATTGGGTCCTTAGTTTCTTAACCCCTTGCCCAATAAGTTTAGTTTACCATAGTTTGGGCAATAAATCCTTGTCTGGTTCACTTGGGAGAGCAGCTCCGTGTCCCCCGCTCTGCTACAGATGTGTGAGACTTGGCACTCGGGTCCCTTCTGCCCTTTGTTTGTGCTCATGGCTTCATCCCTAGTATCATGTTTTCCCTCCTATATGGCTCTGAATAATCAATTTGGAAAGGCCAGGAAATAAATCAAAGCATCAGATAGTAATGGAGAAGGAATGAAGGGAAAAGCAGGCATATGGATTTCATCACCAATGGAGAATAACGTGGATAACAATAACAACGGAGTGTAAATGAGTGTATGCGCTCACTAGAGGCTCTTCCAAAATAATTGTTTTTGTACATGGCCGGGGAAGTTATTTTGTGGTTTGAGCTCTCTGGAACGGCTGCATCCTGGCACCACCTAAGCTGTTTTCCAGCCGTGTTGTTTGCAGTGCACATTTGCTGGGTGTTGCTCCAGCTTTGGGCTGCACGTTGGAGAAGGGGTCGGCGCTTTGGGGGAATTTGCTGAACGCTGCTTTAGCGATGACGGTGGCCGTCCCCGTGTCCTCGTCACCGCGCCGCGGCCTGGCCCTCTGCGTCGCTTCCCTAAACAAAAGCGCAAGTTCTCTGCTGGCCAAGATAAATGATGGAGAGAACATGGTCTGTAAACCAGCCCCAGATTCGTGTTTTGCTTTGAAACCAAAGATCCTCGACACTGGAAGTCCACCCGTGTGTTGATGAACACAATGGGTGTTGAGGAACACCC
The DNA here is from genome assembly GCF_059628265.1 of Tinamus guttatus. Taxonomy (NCBI): domain Eukaryota; kingdom Metazoa; phylum Chordata; class Aves; order Tinamiformes; family Tinamidae; genus Tinamus; species Tinamus guttatus. Next base: position 205,616 of record NW_028288677.1, read on the forward strand.
TGACAGGTTGAGCGCCGTCAACCCATCCCAACCATCTTCAAGATGTTACAGCTTTCAGCCAGCAGTTGGTTTTTAGTTTTGGTATTTAGGCTCCATGTAAGGTCTTTTCAAGGGGTAAGAAGCAAATTCTGAGTTCTGGCTCATGTGAAGGGGATGTTAAGAAATTCTGCATCTTGAAAAATGTCATCAGATAGGAAAATTTGTTCTCCCCAGCTCGTTTCACAATCGTGCGCTTCCTCTGCGAGTGCAAATCCAGCACCTTTCACCAGTAATAAAAATCACACATTTTTCTGGTTTGGTTTTGTTTTGAGAAAAGAAAATTCTCCCTGGCAGCATCCAGCACTTGTCCTGTAACTGCATTTCTTTACGAAACAGCTTTTCCCAATCAGAACCCGTGCCCCACATGGCATTTTTGGCCGCAGCTGACTCTGTGTAGATGCCAAAGCATGATCTCGGATGGGCTCTGGATAGCATCAAAGCCCTGGGATTACAGGACCACTATCCATGGCAGAAGGAGGGTGTCACCACGATAGGAAGGGTCGATGAGAAACACATGAGGTCACAAGAACCTCACGAGTCTGAACCCTAGTCCTGTTTGGCTGGAGAAACTGCCTGTTGTGGCTCTCGTTTGGCCTCAAATGATGCAGCTTGAAGGCAGGAGGGGCCTTCGCTCGGCTTTGAGATGGTCTGGGGGGCTGTGGTTAGTGTCCAGCAGATACCTGAGAGCTGAAGCTGACCAAGAACTCTGACCTTGCTCTAGCAGATGTGACCTTCATGTGTTTGAGGATGTCCCACCAAGAAGGGACTCGTTTTATGAGGGTCTTGGCACATTTTGTTGAAACCAAGACTCCATTTCTTTTTCTAGGAAGAAGAGGGTTTCTAACCCAACCTGCAATACTTCAATCTGCCCAGGTCTCTGTCCTGCCCTGACGGTTTTGAGTGTTACGTTGAGCTTGTGAAGCAGCCGGGATTCATGTGAGCATCCCTTTCCCTTGCACATCTTCCATCTTCCCCAAAGGCAACGAGTGTGCTGCCAAGGCTGCTCTCCTTGCTCTGTCCAGGGTTAAGTTTGCAGTTAGGTATTCGTATTATTATTTTTTAAGCATCCCTCTGGGCTCTGTTGCTCTCAGTTCTAGCCGCGGTTTGAAGCTGAGGTGTCAGAGGTGCGAGCTGGGAATGGGGTTTGGTGTCTGATACTCTTCATCGTGAGTTGTCCCACCGGGGGAAGAGTCCCAGGAATGTGTTTGATGACATCTCGGTGCCTGTGGTGTCGGGCAGCTTGGCTTCGGGGACGCCTTGTGTTTCCAATTCACCTGATTTAGGAAGGATGCATCTTCAGCTTAAGCAGAAGCAGCTGTGTTTAGCTTTTTAGCGCTGTGTTTAAGCACCAGTCAACACTCCTGTTCACACTGAGCTCCGAACTCGCTTGCCATAAATCAGTGGTGACCAACACGGAGCCCAGGCTTGTGCCTCAGTTTCCCCACTTATTAAACGGCGGTGACAGCTACTCAAAGCTAATCAGAGCTGAGGATGAGGGTTTGCATTTGTGCTCTGCAAGTGGACGTGACCCTGCAGGAACACGTGGGGCAGATGGCTGCGGTGATGAGGTGTCGCTTCGGTACCAGGACTTCTCTGGATCCGGCCGCAAACAGATGGTTAATACCCTAAAACTTCCTCACTTTTGAGAGATAGGTACATAAGGCAAATAATTAAGGGAACAAAGAGCTCAGAGCTCAAGTCCCTGAGGTGTTTTTGTCTATGTATGGATAGTTTGGGGGGGAAAGACCAAAAACATGGTCGTTTCCACAGCAGATCCCGATATTCCATTAACCCTGAAGAATGGAAATCCATCTGTCTACCGACTCCTATAATAAAGCTGAAGTGACTTGTAAACCTAAGCTTTGCTGGTTACAAATCCAGGCTTCTAGTCCTAATTCAAATGTTTCTGATCCTCGTTTTGGCCACAAAGTGGCCACCACAGTTTGGTGTGTGGCAGTTTTCACCACAAACCAGTTTGGGAGGACGCTGCTCACTGCAGCCTGAGCTGTCACCTCTGGAAAAGGAGGCCGCTTAATCCAGCAGGGAAGTCGGGTCTCCTATGACTTCACCTTTTCAGCATCCAAACGCCAAGGCCTCCAAATGCGCAGGGTGACTTTGGAAAACCGGGCCTGGAAAAACACCTCTCTCTCTGCCCGCCTTGGTTCCTCTCGGAGAGGAGGAGGGAATCGCACCTACCTCGTAGAAGAGCTGTGGTCGCTAATGTTCGCAAAGTGCTTTTTAATCCCCTGCTGAAAGGTCCTGTGCGAGTGAGTTATAATTATTACGTAAACGTGGCTCATATTTTCCCCCTCAAGCTTTCAGCTCGCCGCAGAGATGTTTTCCCAGTCCTCATGCGGATGCCGTTGGGTTCGGAGCCTCCTGGCTTGTCCTGCACAGCCAGGGGAAGGCCCGGATTTCCAAAAGAGGGAGAATTAGCATCTTTTCATCAGCTTGTGGAGCCAAACCAAAGCCCCAAAACCACTTCCAGGAACTCTTGCTAAGAGGAGAAGTGATTATGGATCAACAGGGAAGAGACGCGGCTTCGTTTGGGACACGCAGGTGTCCAACTCGGGACCAGAGATGGAGGCCGCAGGCCGGCCCGTGCTCCTGGAGGGCCTGTGGGCAGCTGAGCAAACATGTGCTCTTCATCACGTCAGATCATGGGGCTAATGTAAACCATGAGGTCATGCCAGCATCACCGTGTCACCCCGTGGTAATTAAGACCACTGCGAGGTTAATTTGCAGCCCCCCAGCCCCAGCCTGCGTACAGGTGTGTTGTTATTAAGCAGCTGGTATAACAAGGCCGTGCCAGCGCCAAGTATGAAACAGCTCCGGGCCTGGCCAAAACTAACACAGCCGGGCCTCGAAATGTGGTCCAGGGGGTGCAGTTTCTCCCTCTTGGAGATGCAAACAAATCGTAAAGGGGGAAAGGCAGGAATCAGGTCTGCGAACGCAGAGGAATCTCCGCACGGCGTCCCGAGGGGAAAAGGAGTTAATAGGTAGCCAAGGCGAAGGTTTAAAAATAGGCCTTGCTGCATAGCTCTTGGGTGATGTCTCTGTCGCTTTGGCTGGGGTTTTGCTGCTACAAACCCCAGCGTGAGCCCAGCAGGTTTTTTTATGTTGGGTGTTTGCCTCTTTTTTATGGGAGGGTGGTGAATGGCGGGGAAAAAGGGCTCTGGAAAAACTGACTTTGGAGGCACGGAGATGCAGGGAATGGGCTCAATGGTGTCCTCGTGCTGGCACGATCCCATCGGAGTTAACAAGGTGGTCTTGGAACAGGGAAAATAATTCATGGAGGTATCCTGAGAAAGCAATGTGAATCCCAGGAATTTCTCCTTTGTGAATGCACTAGCAGAGAGAGACTGGCCAAGGGCTAGTAATGCTTCTAGAGCAGGACACGGCTCCCACGGGCAAGATGCATGGGATTTTTGTGTGTTTTTTCCTTCTTCTTCCAGTCGTTGGAGACGTGCTGACTTGCAGCTTCCAAGCTGCGGCCACGGAGAGTCGCTGCCAGGAACCGAGGGCCTCGGAAGAGCCCGTTGCTCCGAAATCAAGTTCTCTTAAGGGTGTGGACAGTGGAGAGGAGCCGTCCCCGCAGCTGTGTCACCGCACTGAGAGGAATTGCTGCGTCTTGAACGTAGGTTCAGGAGGAGAGTAGGCTCACCCGTATATGAGAAATCTGCAATTCAGTCTCTTAGTCTCCTGTATCTGTAGGTGCCAAGGTTTTCATCAGTATATTCTTCCCTTTTTCACAGTGCCCATGTGGCAAAGTGCCCATGTTTGCCAATTTGAGGGTGCACTGGTAAGTCTTAAACATCATTTTCTTATATATATAGATATAAAGCTGACAAAACCCCAAGTCTCTCACTTCTAAGGGAGCTTTTCTTTATCATTTTTAAGACATATTTGCTAAAGGATCGCTATAAACCTATTATGGTGTCTATTTACTTAGAGCACATCTCTTTCTATGAGAGCCTCTTCGAAGATGCACTAGGGAGATGCAGGATTAGATAGGAAACCGGACTAGCCCCTTAGGATTTCAACAATGTGGTTTTGGTTTAATATAGAAGGTTTTGTTCAATATGTTCTGAGAAAAAAATGCAGCGCTGCATAGCTGAGGTCTCGTTTTCCCACTCCGCTTTCTCCACAGTCCCTTTGCCTTGAATTTTCCCACTATCATGATCCATAAATACGGAGCAGGTGCTCTCCAGGTTCCGAGTCCGATGCCGGGCTGGCAGCTCCGATGCCGAGAGCTGCTCCCTCCCAGCGGGAGGGTCGGTTGCACGTGGAGCCTCCTCCAGCTGCGGGAAGAGCTGGATTTCAGCTCCCCCTTCTCCGAGGCCCGTGATATCCCTTTCCCAAAGTGGATGTGTTGGCCACGGCTCTTGGTTTGCTGCTGTGAGCCTCCTCCTTCCCCCAGTGCTGTCAAACGAGAGATTTGCTCTTTAAATTGAACCCTTCCTTGTGGCTTTTCAACAGAACACATTTACTCAGAGGAAAGGCTCCTTTGCCAGCTATACTACGACTAACACCAAGCCACCGTCCTCCCAAGAGCAGGTATTTGATGTGCATGTTGCTAATTGAGCTGGTGACCCAAAAAGGGCTGTAGGAGCACAAGGAGACCTGGCCATTCAACCTCCATCCAGTCTGGCCAAGTTGCTCCATGCTTGAGATGGGAACCAGCTGTTCTCCACAATCCCATGCCGAGGCATCATCCTGGGAAGCCGGATGCCTCGGGCGAGCGATGGGGCTCTCCCCTAGCTGCTATGATTTATGGAGGTACCAACAGCCTTCCGCAGCGTCGCTGCTGCGTAGCACAGTCGAGTGTCATTTATTTTGATCCGCGTTATATGAGGTTCTTTGTTTTCATCTCCCGCCTGGCCAGCGGGGAAGGGTATTTCATAATTCACGGCCGTGATGTCACCTGTCTGCAAGGAAATTATGAGGCACAGCGCAGCGAAAGGGCCTTGGAAAAGCAGGAAGAGACCAGGCCGAGGTGGGAATTTTGTCGGCTCACTTCTCCCAAGGCGGCAAAAACTCGGCTGCCAAAAAATGTTGCAGCAGATGAGAAGAGGGAGATGCATATGCAGCACCTGGAGTTCAGGGGGAAGGATCAGGGAGCATAAACCATCCCACAAAAGGGCTTTTCTGTTGTGCTCGCCAATGGATGCAATGTGGCATTTAAGTTTTTCACTCTACCTAGGATTAGAAAATGCAAATTCCTTCAAAATTTGGAGCTGGAAAGGTCAGGCCAGGCGCTAATAACTTCCCAAGTTGTAGGTGGTTCAGGGCATAATTTGGTTTGGGATTCTCTGTGCATCCGGCCCAGAAATTCAGGTCTCGACATCACAGATTGATACTGGATCTGCGGATGTTGCTCGACACATCGATTTAATTGACTAATTACCTTGTTAACAGTGATTAGGGTGAGATGAGTTAACCACCCATGCTGAAATTGCAGTACCATTTTGGAGAGGTCATGTTGAAAAACCTTCTCCAGAAGAAAACCTCTTCTGCTTCTGCTACTTGGCTTCCTCACCAGGATTTTTCCAGGACAGAACTACAAGCGTCACCTGTGTTTTCCAGCAATCCTGCTCCTCGGGTGCTTTCCTGAGAGCCCCTCCATCTTCACCCTCCTGTGGCCTGGTTTTCTTCCCCAAAGAGGTTCCACCAGGCAGACCAGCAGTCCTGTGATTTAAGCAGAATTTGTGCTGCAAACACTCAGCCTCTCGTTTCGGGCCGGCCTTGGCGTTCCTCCTGCTTTCCTGCTCACGCCGGGGTGGGACCGTGTTCCCCGCTCCATCGGCTCGGGCTCTGGTCTTCCCGGGTTGGATTTATTGTTGGGGACTGGCCTTTGCTATTGACGGGATGATTTCTGCTCCGATCTTGCAGGATAACGCTCCTCTAGTCTGGTCTCGGAGGGAACTCACATTCCTTTCTTATCTCCCACCAGCATGAGTTATACTCTCAAAAATTAGCCCTTATTTATTAGGGCAGCCCAGCCAAAAGCCATCTCTGTGTTTCCAGTTGCATTTGTGAAAATCGCACCTCCCATTTCTCGCTTCCCCGGAGAGTTTCACTAGGAATAACCTCACCTTCCTGGGAATCAGATGCTTCTCCAAGGCTGCTGACCTCTACGAGGGCTTGGAGACAGTTTCCCAAAGAAACACGGAGCACAGTTCGTTCGGATCATCTGTTTGCACTTAACGTAGCCCTGTACAAGCCCCTGGAGAGCTGTGAAGTAAACACAAGGGCCCTTATTTCTCCCTTAAGGCCTCAAGTGAGGCACGGAAGCCGGGATCCTAGTTATTCCACTCCTTTTCTTCAGATGGAGAAAAATCTGGAGAAATTCATAACCTGCTCCCATTTGCAGATCTCCTTAAGGGAAGGCACGTGGAGCCTGACCGCAGCGAAGTTGGTCTCATCCCCAAGAGGACGTGGGACGATACGAAAACTAATGGGAGACCCAGCTGGACAAGGAGAATCTTGGCTTCGGTTTAAAGCCAAAGGACAAAAAGGCACCGAGGAGGTTCAGATAGATCCTGCTATCCAATAGCCTGGGAGAGACGGAGCATCGGCAGCTCCAAGAGCTGCCAGAGACCAAGAAATCGGCTTAATCCGGAGAGGAGAAATCCATCAGCATCTCTGCCCTTGGTTAAGAAGGAAAGCGACTGCAAAGGGAGAGAAAAAACAACCTCCGTGCTGCCAGCAACTGTAAAACACAGATTATTTGACCTGCACTTCACAGACGAGACATTTTTGACTCCGGTGCAAAGAAATATGGGCAAGACATCAAGTTACACGCCAGGAATATCATGTAAGCAGGAATGGCCCTTTATTGACATAGGAAGTGGGATGGTTTTGATAAAACGAGAGCCCACACAAATGATTTTGTGTGTGTATAACTCAAAAGGCAACGCTTTGAGGATTTTTTTGGAGGAATGTGGTTATTTTTTCACCGTGCTCCTTTTGCCTGTCACCCATTGAAGTGGGTGAGGAGTTTGATGGCAGGAGGAGACGCTGTCCCCTTTTGCACCATCCCTTTCCCTCTCCTTTCTCTTTGGTAGTTGCTAGAGGTTTCTCCATCTCCAAGCCGTGTCCCATCAGGCTGCCGATGCTCTGCGCCATATGAGGGAATATCAACCTGGCATCCCGTGTCCGTAGGTTTATCCTGGACACAGTAGTCCCATTTTTGTGATGTGGTCACTGCTGCCAGTTCCCTTCACCCCCTTTGAAATCAAATGGCTCGTGAAGACCTAAATTAATTTTTTTTTTCCCCTGGGAAAGTAAGTAGCATTAAACATGATTGATCTCTTCTGTTTCAAGTCCCATAGAGATTTCTGGAGTGTTGTGGCTGGATTTGTAGGTTGAATCCCAGAATTTCCTGCAGCCCATGGCCAGACCAGCTTCATGCTCACATTGCTTGTGCTCAATTTCTTTGATTTGCTGCTTCTGTGGTTCCTTCTGAGCAGGAGGACACTGAAGTGTGAGAAAGATAGGGGGAAAAAAAGGTAAAGAGGTCTGTACCACTTTGTGCTTTCTGGTTGTTTGGATGGGTGATATTAGAAAGAAGTAAACTTTGGGAGTACCTTTATCTTGAAGTTTACAAATACAAATAAAAGCCCTACATGAAAGCTTCGTGTATGATGAAAGACTCGAGTACACACAAGGAGAGTGTTTATTTGAGCGGCCTCTCGCTTCCTCTCTTGGTATTTTGTACCCGCTCTTTCATTGTAGGAGGTCCAAGAAGTTAATTCACCAAAAGTGCAGTTTTGGAAACAGCAAGGCAGGGACTATTTGCGGATCTGGTTTTTGGTCTCTTTCTTCGTTTTTTTGGAAAGCTTATTTTGGCTTGGGCTGGACCAGGCTTTCCCTGAGATCTTCCCTTAACCCAGCTCTGATGCACAACCGCAATCCAGGCCAAACGCAGTGATTTTTTCCTAAGATTTTCTTTCCGGAGCTGTTTTCCTCCTCGCGGAGCAGGGGCTGTCCCTTGGGCAGGTTTCCTTGAAGCCCTATGGGTTTTGCAGACTCCCCTCGCATCTCCTGCACCGATTTGGGTTGCTCTTGGCCACCTCGAGCACGGTTTGGTTCTCCTGCTGGTCCCATAGACCAGTTTTCCAAGGAGAACACCGTAGAAACACCAAGGCACCTGCAAGGGAAAGCGCCTGGGGCTATAGACACACAGATTCAAGAGGGACAAGGGCCAAGCTGGTTGTGTCACTTGTGCAAGGGCCAGGAGCAGGGCTTAGCAGCCCGAGTCTTTCCACAGCCGGTGAGTCACTCGCTGACATATTTTGGCTGCCCTCCTGGCCTGGAAGGGCTGCTCCTCATGCAGAGGGGACGGGACCGGGACATTGCAGAGGGGCTCGAGCTGGGACTACCCTCTGGTTCAGTTTGGGGTTGGATCTGGGGAAAAAGAGCCAAGTTCAGGCACTTGTTCCCCATGAGAAACAGGGACTGGTCAAGGGATGTCCTCTAGGAAAAGGTTGAGAGGTTTTGCAGAACACTAAATAATCATGAAATTGGAAGCTTTTCTGCAGTCCTTTCTGTTTTTAGGTATTCCAAATGCATCTTTCCTATCTGTTTCTCAAGTCGCTGTAAGTCAATTTTAGAGTAAATTAAGTGTTTCGGTTTGGACTCCTCGGATTTGGGAGTGAGGCGTCAAATGAACCGAAGCAAAGCCCTGTTTGTGTTTTGGTACCAAATGCTAGACTTTGTTGTTATTTTTAGCAGATGCATGTTTAGGTCTGGGCTTGAAAGCGAGCAATTTTGCCTTTTTCAAGTGTTTTTCCAATTTGCTTTCCACTCGGAGGAAAGTAGGAGGAAAAAGCAATCTGGTCAAGCTTGCAGAAGCCCTATTCCTTTGGGAACGCTCCCTATTTCCCTGCTGCCATCTGCTCCGCAGCCTCTGGAGTCCACAGAAGTCTTGCCATTAATTTTGGAGGGTTTCGACTCATGTCGTGCTAAGTTCGCTTTGCTTTTCTTCCCATCAAATGTGTTATTTCAATACCCTAATTAAAAGAAGCCCTTTCATTTTTGCAGATGATGTTTAGACGAGGCGTATAATTGCCCGGAGAGCGCAGCCATCCAGCTGGCGGAGAGGTTAGGAGGGATGTGGGACACTTTAATTAAAACATCTCCGTGGATTTGGGCTCGGAAGCGGGGAGGGAGGGTCAGCGAGCCACGGCATCGCACGTGCTCTGCAAACAGCAGGAGCCGAGGATGCTCCGGCGGCAGAAATCCCTCTCCGAGCTCTTCCTTCTCCGGTTCTGGCTTTTGCAGGATGGATTTAATGGAAATGGTTTGGAGAGAAGGGGGTTAATGGGTTGCAAGGAGCCTGGTGAGCATCGCTCCTTGCTGCCCACCTGCCCGTGGCTCCCTGTCCCACGGAGCTGCTCTCCTGGCGTGTCTTGGAGCAGCTCCCGGGGTCTTTGGGCCTTGGCCAGCTCCGGGTGTTTCCCATTTCCATTAACTCAAGGAGCGAAGCCGCTGGGGCCTCTCGGGCAGCTCGTCCATCACCCGGGCACCGCGTCCCGCACCCGGGACGCTCCCGGGGCCGCGTCCTGAGCTCATCGGGGCCGTGGGCATGACGAGAGTGGCCTTGGCACGTGGAGGAGCCCCAGCTGCTCAGCAGGGAGGGCTCTGGAGACCCTCTTTGGCAGCCCAAGTCGCTCTCCCGGGGGACGTGTGGCCGGAGCCGGCACAGCAACAGAGCAAATCCTTCCTTTTCATCCCGCTCCAAGCCAGAAAGCGCTCAGTGTCACTAGCATCCCAAAAGACTCTGGCCAGGATCCCGCTCCGGGCGACACATCTCGAGAAGGGACCTTCCCTATTCCAGGAATTCCGGAGCCTTCGGAGATAACCCTGATGCTCCCTTAGCGCAGCCCGGGGTTGTTTTACTTCCCTCTCGCGTCTCCCGCTGCACAAAAGGACATTCTTGTAGCAGAGGATTTTTTTAATTCTTTTTTTCCCCCTGCATATTTGCAGCGTGAGTAAAGCAGGAGGGGTGGGAGCAAGGAGAGGGGGAGCGAAAGGTTTGGGAAAAAGTCTCACGCAGGGCTTAGTTTACAAGGGACAGCTGAGTGTATAAACCCGGGCTCCGGGGAGGCTTGTTAGGAGCTTTTTTGGCAGCGTTTCCCTCTCTCCCCTCCACCTTTGGCTAAGCCCCCTCGAAGGAAACAAAGAAGAAAAGAGGGGAACGTTTCCGAGCGCTCCGAAAATCAGATCCTTCCCCAGCGCCGTGTAGGTGCCGACACAGGATGCTGTTCCCTGCAGACGGGTTACGATTGCAATTCCCTCCTTGCACACCCGTCATATTTGGCTAATCGGCATCAGAGGGCTGCTTTTTAGGGCAAAAGCTGCCTTTTTTGGGGGATGCAACGCCGGAGCGCGTTTCCATGCCCTTGCAAAGCAACCGCTGCTGATGCTGGAGCGAAATTTGGGGGCCTGCGTTTGATTTGCATCTCGGGGCACGCGCATACCCCTGCGCACAGGTATGCTGCAAAACAAGTGCTTATTAGAAGCACATTTGCTGCAAATTAACAGCCCCCTCCACATGTATCTCTCGTTAAGCGCTACGGGGTGGAGGCAGAACCCGTGGCCCGGGGCGCTCGCTGTGAGATCTCTCAGCACCATATGCAATAAATATGTTTTTAATAAGCAGCCATTAATGACTGGACAATAACAGCTTTATTAAGCTTAAATTAAATGCATGCTTGGGACCCTTAATCGGAGGCTGTATCGTGGAAGGGAATATACTGGAATTCAGCTTTTTCTTTGGACTTTTCAAGCCAGGGTTTGTAAGCCACTGTGGGAAAAGGCCTTCCCTGAAGGCCAGATCCTGGGGTGTTTTTGCAGGATCCGGCTCTGGATCTGCCTTTGGACACAGTGGGATAGTCCTTTCCTTCAGCAAGCGCCGGGAGCGGAAAGAGGGCCAGGGACCCCGTAATGGGAGCGAGGGATGCCAAAAAGGAACCCCCCTCCTTATTAGATGATGATAAAACCATGGTAAAATCACAATAACACCTGGGCACAAATATCCAAAGTGCATTAAGCTTAAGCTGGAAAAAATCACAGGAGAACCTGCAACGAAATCCCAAGCCATTGGAAAGCCATTAGCGTAGTCCTTCCTACCGCTGAGCTCTGCCATTTCCTTCTCCAACAGGTTGATTCCCATTTTTGTGATGCTTTCCTGAAGCCACTTGCTTTTCCCAAGGGCCTTTCAAGCCCGTCACGATCAGGTCTGGCCCTTTTTGGGCGTTTTCCGCCTGGATCGTGCTGGGTTTTGCCCGGGCCGTGTTGGTTGCGTCTCTAGGACGCGTTCGCGCTGACGACGTTGGCTTTGGAGACGGTTTCGCGTCGCTTTGCTTGGACCTGCATGGACCGTACGTGGTGTCCCTGCCCCACAGCTGTTCCCTGGTGCTGCTTCTCCCTCTCCCTTTGGAGCACGCAGCCTTTCTAGGGATTAGCCAAGACCCCAGATGTGCTCGCCACGATGCCTTTCTCCTCAACGTGTTTTTGCAGACCTCGTGCTGACCTGCGAAGTGACTCAACGTGAGCATGAATCAGACCTTCCTCCAGGCCTGGGGCATGGAGTTGATGTAACTCCTCTTCCCCTAAGCCCTCGCACACGTCCTTCCCGACCCGGGCCATGCGGACTCCCTCGGCTCCTCTCCCAAGCCTTGCAATCCTCTTGCCACAGCTGCATCCCTTAGCCAACACTCCTCCTGCCCTCTTCCAGCCTCTCCTACGGTCTGGAATGACCTGCTCTGGAATGTCCCAGCCACCTCCTCTTGCTTCATGGGCTCTCCAGCTGTTTCCAGACTCAGTTTTGAGCATTAATGTCACTCCTGGTTCTCCGAGCGCGGATGACTGTATCTCTCTGATGTCTGAAGCACAGATTGCACTTTGGGATGGAACTCGTAGGAAACATCTTGAGCTGAGTCACTGTAACGTGTTGCATGCGGATGTGTCACCACGGCTCTGATCCCGCTTTTGCTGCCTGGGCACTGGCTTCAAAACCAGAAAAACGATGCTATGAGGCTGGAACCACGCTGTAAAATAGCTATTTGTGTGCATGGGGATGTTTCTATCTCATGCTGGACAAAACGAGCCAGAATCCTCCCCAGATTCACGGGTCCTTTGCCAGGGATGAGTATGGTCCAGCAATAAGGATTTTGCTCTGGATCTGGCTCCATGAATATTCCACTCACAGTGGAATGGCCTGTGTACGTCTTAGCATCGACTTCTGCTCTGAATTGGCTGGAAAATGTGAGATGCTTCTGCAGAATACTTCAGTATTTAGTGGAAAAAAAATCAACGGTGACTCTCTTAGCCTTGTGAAAACAAAAATCCTAATTTTTGGCTGAGACTATACGCTCTTTTGGAGTAGCCTTTTAGGATATTCGTGCTGTTATAGTGAGTTAGAGTTTATCTACATGGGTCCTGCCTTAAACTGGGGCGAGTTAAGCTTAGCCTAAGATGTGCTGGGTCTGCATTTTTGCAAATAAACCCCTTTGACATGAGCCAAAATCCTGAAATCCTGGGCTCGGACGTCTGCTCACGCTGCATGCAAAAGGCCTCTTGCTTCAAAGCTTTTCCAGCAAGCAAAGCAAATTCACCACCCCTGCATTTCCACAAGCCGGTTGCTCCAAACGCCACAAATTCTTGGCTCCGGCGGAAAAGCGGAGCCGGGAATAGCGAGGCATCCCAAAATAGCAAGTAGAACAGCATTGCTGAGTAGACATGGCATTAGCCTCTGAGCTCAGCACGGCTTTTGAGCCATGGGTTTGTCCACAAAAGCAAGGAGATAACTAAATATTTCACACAAGAACATCCCGATGGGTGTTTGTTTTTTTTTTTTCTTGCCTTTCTGCCTTTATTCTGGGTTAATTACAGCTGTAATTGTGGCTCTAAAGTATCCAAGGCCCTTGTGCTCTGCAAATGCAACAAAACTGTGTGCTGAAGAGGGAGGAGGGAAGGGAAAGGCAGGGATTTTCTAGCCGTCCATCCCGGGCAGGTTCCCGCTGCCCTGGGGTTTATTCCGAGGAATTTCTCTGCAAATGGCTTTTGATGACAGCTGGTTCTTTTGACTAGGGTTCCTCCCTGACCGCGTAACCTCCAAATAGACCCTATGAAGAGCAGTTTGGGCAGCTTTCTGTGTTTTTGGAGGTTTAACCTCCAACTTGAGACAACTTAATTGGTAGGATATATTTACTTGGTGGAAAACAAACTTCTGCCCAAATGATCCCAAACTTTCTGGGTGTAAAATCCGCAAGAATCTCTTTAATCCCTAAACCAGCCATGGGCTTCTTGGCCACGTGAGTAAAGAGTAGCTCGGGGGCTGGAGACGTCACCGGTTGAATTGTCTTTAAATCTCCTCGTAATGGTTAAATCAGGATTTACACCCCAATTCCAGCTCACTGGCCATGCAAAACGACTACCAGAAGGCAGCTCTGGTGCAGAGCTGATGCTTAAAGCTCTCATCAAAAGGGAACCACCCAACGCAAGGCCCTGTTGGGTTGAATCCTGCTGGGAATCAACCCTTTGGCTCCGGTGTGTCTAGGAACCGGGAAGCCGATGATTAGATAACTTCAAACCATCCTTATTTTACAGCTCCTCTTTTCTTTGAGCAGGATGGGAATGAACCAGGCTCCCGGAGCGGAGAAACGGTCTTGGGATTAAACCAAGCCTTGGGTTATTGCGGCTCAAATGCCCAGTTGGTTGACGCCTTGTAGGGTGTAGAGTGACCCCCATGGACCAGAGAGCATCGGATGAGATTTGGGATGATATTCCTCATCGGATCCGAGTCTCTTTGATCTCTCCTGGTGCTGGTGTCCTTATCACTCCAAGATATCCTTGTTTCCTTGCTGAACACTCAGAAACTCTTGGTCTGAAGTGTCCTCCAAGCTTGGGCCGCTCTGTTTTGCCCGGTTGCTACGCTTGTCTCACGCACGGTTAATGCCTGATGAGATCATGGTGCCACGCAGCATTTCTTGGATAATTCGGGGTTATTCATTAACAAAATCAAGACCAAGCAGGTGTAGTCACAGGCTGCCTTCGTGGAAAGGAGAAAAACAACCACCCTGGGAAATGCCATGAATTATTCAGAGGAGCCCAAAGTGCTGCAGAGCTTCAGGGGGTGGCGGAGAGGTGGGAATTTATTTGCAGAGAGCAGCTGAATCTAGAGCTTTCTATCCCATTAACCCTGCAAATGTACTTTTAAAATCCATCTCCTCGTCCCCTCCTTTCCAAGAAGCTGCTCTGTTTTCTGTCTGATCCGCAGATAGGAGATAGAAGTCAGGATTTAGTGACCAAAACTTAATGATTTTCTGCTCAAAATGGGGTTCCTCGACTTTTTTCCAGGTTTTAGTCTCTTAATTTTTGCAATAAAGCGAGTCAAATTTTTTTTTGTTAATCAGATGCTTTCTGTGAGCTGTTGGATTTAATTGAAAACAGCACTTTCTGCTTGAAAAAAATGATTTCATGGACATTTTTTAGGCAGACCTAGCAAGGAAGCAGGAGGGAAGGTGCCTCATCCCACTCAGTTGTCCAAGGCGCCGCTCTGAGAAGATGCTTGTTGCAAAAGAGAGGCTCCTCATTCTGCAGGTACCTAAATAAAATATATATAAATCTGCTTCTAGTATCTAGACTGTCTCGCCATTGAAAGAGACGGCAGCACTAGCAAATTTCCAGGGATTTTGTCCCTGAAAAATTGTTTTCCGTGTACCCTCCCTTGGCATTAAGTGCACCTAAAAGCACATATGCTGCAATGCCTTAGGGCACAGTTTTACTCCATAAGATTTGCTTGCATTTCTTGATAGCTCCCTATAGAAATGCCACCGTGTTTTGCAGCCACTTTGTGCAGGGTCCAGTGCTGAAAAGAGCCAAGTTAGTGGAAGGTGGGACCCCTCTTTCTAATACCCTTTTCTCTTCTGACAAGCGTGTTTATGTGAACTGAATGTATATTTGTTCTCATTAGAGCCACGTTAACTTTTTTCTTGACAAATAGTAAATTCACTAAAAAATGTGGTGGAGAAATGACTCACAAATACCAATGTAATTTGGCAAGTACGATTTGGCCAGAAAGCGTTTTTTTTAATGTTTAAATGTTTTGCTTTGGCATTTTTGAAAATAAACCCTTTTGACCCTTCTTTCTGCATAGGAATCTTTTATTCTTTTCATTTGTCATTTTTTAAAAGGCTCTGCTAAACTAAAGGAATAAACCACCAAGTTAAAAGGATAAGAAAAGAACAAAATAGGCTGCCTTGAATTAAAAACACTACTCAGCTGACCCAAAGGAGTTGGGTCAAATTGTAGGCATGAGCTCTGCCCTGGTTCTCCTGTTTCTGCAGTTGTCATCTCAGGTGGGTTTTCTCAAGGCTGTGGCACTGAATTAGTGCCCAGGCCCCCAAACCTGCTTTAAATCACATGTGGGTTTCATAGGTCATGGGGATACCAGTCCTTTGGGTGCCTTTTGCACCGTCAGCACCCAAGGACCAGCACGAGCAAGTCTTGGAGCAGACCTTGGGTTGCAACGTGCAGATTTGTCCCCACAAGAAACCATGAGCGGCAGCCGCAGCTCTTCGGTCTGTGGTGAAACCTTCTCAAAGGACCTCGTTGGCCCCATCTGGAAGCCTGGGATTTACATAATTTTCCGGAATTCTCAAATCCTGCCTCCTGCGAGGTCTCCCAGGTCAGTTCTACCCAACCCAACCTGTGCCAAGAGCCGTTTCTGTGGTTTGCTGGCAGTTCCTAAGAGCTTAATAATTACAGAAGTGTTTGCGGTTCGGCCCAAATCACTCTGTTGGTTTTTCTCAGCTATTAAAAAAATAATCTGAAGGGTTTCTTATCAACTCAAGCTTTACTTCAGCCTACAGGGCTTGTTTCTTTTTCTGTTTCCCTTCTCATTATTTTTCTTTAAATTTTAACGAACAACAACTCCCAAAGCCGTAGATATGGGGCAAACAAACCTGGCTCTAGTTCATCCCTAGAAGTCACAACTGGAGCAGTTTTCCCTGCTTTCCCTTTGGAGCAAACAACTTCCAAAGCCGCCACGACCTCGCAATGTGCTTTGGTACTGCCTGATCTCTGCCTTTCTCCAAAAATGTTTCAGGTAAAACAGTCCTGCATGGTGAAACCTTTCCCGGGAGGCTTTTTTTGTGGCCTTTCCTGTTTTTCCGGTGAGTCTGGCAGCCGGAAAACCTTCCGGCACTGGGAGCGACTGGGAAGGTGAAAACAAGGGCAACTTCATCCAAAAAAAATCGCTTGTGCAAGGATTTTGGAGAGGTGGATATGTTTAATAACAGGATTTTCAATAGTGCCATTCAGCTAGGGAGTCCCAAGGCTTCTCCTGACCCTGGAGCAAAGCGGAGACACGGAGAGATGACGTGGCCATGGAGCAGGGACCTTCTCGGCTGCTCGTCGCTTCCTCTCCAGCTGTGAAACGGCCTGGAAATGGGTAAATTGGGCTGGATTTCATGTCAGTCCGAGGTGCCGAAGCCCTGCGGAGGCGTCGTTTTGGTTATGGTAATAATTAAGATTAGGGACGTGTTGCACAATCGCTCCACACGCCAGCTGGGGAGAGGACAGGCCTGAGACAGATGTCAGCCACGTCGCTCCATGGGATCATACGGAGCGACGAAAGAATAGGGAAACCCCATCAGGTCACAGGTTAGTTCCCCAAATGCTCCAGCTCCTCCTTTTTCTAAAGATCTTGATGCCCTTCTTGTCCAACTCAAGTTGCTGGAGCAGTTTTTGCAGCTCTCCAGACCTGCTTGTGGGGGTTTTAGCCCTTGAAAGCATTGGTAGGAAAACCAAGGCTTGACCACGGGCTCTGTAGACCGAATAATTACATCAAATGTAATCATTTAATGCATTTATTACATTAAAACTCATTGCATAAAATTTATCTGGGCTGAGCGTGCGCCCACGGGAGGTGGGAACAATTTGCTCTGGGGGTGGAGGAAGGGGAAGACCAAGATGAGAGGGATCCTGGGGAGGAGAGAAAATATTTTCAAGCAGAAGTTTTCTTTCAGAAACGTCCAAAGTGGATGTTTCTCCTCTTGCAGGCTTCTGGCAGGTTCCTTTCAAAGGAAACCTGAAAACTTTTAAAGCCAAATATCAAAGGAAACATTTTTTTTTCCTCCACCAACATTTTTCACAGAAGCAAAATACGTTTCTTGACAGACTAAGCGGTGACCCAGATCATCAATCCAAATGCAAATGGGCGTTTAGGAGAGCTATAAACATCAAAGACCTCCAAGACAGGGTTTTTTTGGCTGTTGTTTTGCTTGAAAAAGGTGAAAATACGGCACGTAAACTGCATGTTTCTGGTGTGAGGGTCTCGGGAGATGCATGTGTGCTTTTATGGATATATAAATCTTTCACAGTGCGAGGAATCAACCTATGCCACTTCGTCCCTTGCTAGCTCCATTCCTTTGGGACCTGGGCTATTCCAGCCATGGAGGTGTTTGGATTAGGGATGGATAGCGGGAAAGCTCACCCAGTTTTCCAAGGGGTCCCCAACCCACAGAGTTAGCTCCAATCCCGTCTCCAGCGCGTTCCGATGATAACCAGGAGGCTGCTTTTATCTCCGGGAGGTATTTGCGCCGCTCTAAATCCGATAACCCTGGAGTTCCCGTAAAGCCCGGGGAGGTGGGACTTCCCGGCCGGACACTTCTCGGGACCATATGGGAATAGCTGCAGAGGCGGCGTTTGTAGCCGCCACGACTGCAATCCGACGAGGAAAAGCGAGGTATTCCAACTATTCTGTCTGTAAAAGGAAACACTGAGTAACTTATGGATAAGACATTAGCCCCAGCCTAGACCACTCGTGGTGGTTCAAGAGCCCTCGGCGCTGTTTGCGGGAGCGCAGGGGGGTGTTAGGCTTGGCTCCGGGCCCAAATTCCCGCTGGAGGAAATACATCCCGATTCCCTAAAATGCCACCTGCGTTTTCACCGGACTCCTGCTCCCACGTTCCCAGTGGCTCCGGGGTGGATGTGACAACCCTGTGCCCTGCGCATCCCGCCTCGGATGCCGCATTCCGGGCAGATAGGGCTGCAGGATGGTGTTTTCCGCCTTCCCGAGGAAAGGGGCTGTCTCGCTTTTCCCTCTATCCGTCTATCTGGTCTGGGGTTGCCGCGGAGACTCTGTATATGTTTGCAGCCTGGAAGGAGCTGGAGATGGAAAATGAAGCCAGGGAGTGGAGCAGGGCGACGAGTCCAGCAGGAATTTTCCTGCAGGTCTTTTGCGGCCCGTTGCTTAGCGCTAATTTAAGCCGCTCTCCTGGGATTAGTCATCAGAATCTGAGATTCCCATTTTTACGGGTTTTGAGCCGCGGCGGTCGCTCCTGGGAGGCCGTTTTTCAGGCCGGAGACGGAGCTCGCCGGGCACGGGGAGGGATAACGCCATAGAAACGCAAACAAGGTACAACAGCGAGCTCGGGAGCTCCCCCAGGGATGCTCGGATCAAATGTGGGGAGCGAGGAGCTTTTCCAAGGCACCCGCTCGCTTGGCAAAACCATCTGCCCACCTGGATTAGGTCGGAGGGATCCCAAGCTGGACCCCAGCATCTGTCCAGGCTTTTGTGTGCGTTTTTCCCCATTCCCACCCTCACTCGGGTTTTTTATGTGGGAGACAGGGTTGTATATCTAAATATACGTCTTTAGAAAAAAAAAAGGAAAAAAAAAAAGAAAAAAAGAGAAGGTTTCCAAGAACAATGGTGGAAGCAGCCCAAAAATGTGCTAAGAAGAAGGACGAACACACTGGGGTTGGAGTCCAAGCAAAATATCACAAGGATGAATCAGAAAGAAGGAAAGGCCGAAAAAAAAAACAATAAACGTATGGAGTTTTGAAAAGTTATTTTTTCCTTTTTCCTGTTAAAGGCAAGTTTCCAACTGGAGCCTCAAGCGCGCGCTCCCCACGCGCTCACAACGCTCCATCTCGCTGCCTCCATGCTACCACATTCCCAACCCCGTTCCTGGGTCCCGGCTCATCCCATAGGATGTTCCGCCATCCCTTTGCCTTCCCAGTTTTGCTAAATCCCTTCGCTTATTCAGATGGTTCCCGTGTAGCTGATTAGAAACATGCTCCGGGAGGCCTAACGGCCTAGGCCAGGCGCGCGCCCACCGCCGAGCCGTTAATCCTCTATAAATATGTTTTTAATCATGCCAGTATTTAACATCCGATAACTGTCCTATTAAACGTAATGCAGAATTGGCAGCCTCCGCATAAAATATTGTAAGCCCTTTATTTCCTTTTCCTACAGCCTCACTGACTTTACGGCCTGGGAAACGTTGCCGAAGCCACCGGCGGGCTAAGTCGGACTGCTCCGGGATGGCCCCGTTCCGTGAGGTCTCTGCCACACAAGGATGTCCCCAGGAGGGTGACCATGGCTGGGAAAGACCCCCAGGTTAGTGCTTTCTTGCAGCCCGGGCCTACGGCTTGGGTTTTAGCATCAATCCTTCCTCGCGCGCGCGGCGGCGCGCGCCCCGTCCGCTCTGACGTCGGAAGGAGCAAATTCCAGCAGCGGGATCGATGTTTTGGGCCTCACGTTTTCGGCGGGGAGGAGGGAAACAGCCCGGCCCGGAGAGCGGCTGACGTAACCGAAGCTCCGAGCCCGCCGTTCCTCCAAGCTTGGGTCCCATCCAAGCGACCAGCCGTTCCCAAAGACCGGCCGCTTACGGGGGAAGGAAGGGGTGAGAAGGGAAAGCATTTCCACCCAATGGCATTATTTTAGCTGGAAAAATAGATGCTCATCACCTGTTTTAGCAGCAGGGCCTGCGCGCTTGGGCAGTGGCATCTACGCTCTTGTTGGGCCATGCGGTGACCAAGCGAGCAAGGGGACACTCGCTCGATGCCACACGGTGTCTTGCGGACACAGATGTTGCGCTCCTAACAGCTGCATCCAGCTGTTCCCCCGGTCTCTGCTCCTGGTAGGAATTAAAGCCCTGCCCGGAACGGCCCCAGCGAGCACATTCCCATGTCCGCGCGGCCCTTCCAGAGCAGCCGGACGCAGGTGGGAATGTTTCCCGCGGAGTCCGTCATCGCTCCTGGCTCGGGGAGGTCCGAGTACCTGGCCCTGCTCCTCCAAAAGCCAAAACGTGATTTTGCCCTTGGGGGAACCTCAGGTTTTTCCCTCTTTCCAAGGACTGCATTAAAACAAGGCCTTGATGAGGATCGTATATCCGAACTAGGAAAACCAGCCGCACTCCCTCGCTCTGCGAGTGATTTTCATCCAGCTGATGGTGTCAAATTGGTAGTTTTTTGGTGAATGAGTGTAAAAACCTGTTTGCTTGGAAGAGAGGTGTCAGCTGGGGTGCTTTGGTCCTCGTGTTTTTGCAGGCACGGATAACACATGTAGCGCTCCCGTCAAATACGCATCCGTGGCCCAAGAGATTCCCACTTTTAGCAAATTGTGGTTCTCAAAAGGTAGCATTTCTGCCTCATTAAAAGGAAAAAAGTGGATGCTGCCCACATGGGGCACTTCAGCTGTTTGCTGCTGAAATTTGGGAAATTTTTGCTGCAGGGAAGCCGTGAAATTCCCAATTCCACCCCAGGCGACCGAGTGTCCCGCGCGCACCGGCAGCGGTCCCGTGTGGGAACCCCGGGCAGCTGCTCGGCTCTACCTTGTGATGAATCCCAGATGATTCCCCAGCCGGAGCAACCACTCTCATTAGATTAAAAACTGGAACTTTTACAGGCTGCATGTGAGGTTTGTGGCTTCCTTTCCCTCGCCCCGTCTCCGAAGCCCGTGTTTCTTAATAAATCATCCTCTAGCCTGAGCTGCGTCTTGCCGTTTCAAGTTTAACTCGCTTATTTTTTTGCTGATAAGCTGGACTTTGAATCCTTCCCAAGGCTGCAGGTCGGGGCCAGCAGTATCACAGAGGAGAGCCTGGTAATCACGATATATCGCGTGCCAACGGGAACGGCGCGAGGTTGGTTCTTGGAGCAAATTCCATGGTATCGCTGGACTGATCACAGCTACAAGTGAAAACTGGACACCAGCTGCAGGAAAATGTTGCCATATGCACCTATTTACACTGTACGATTGGGGTAACTTAGGGTTTTTTAAGGGTTTGATCCTGAGCTCATGCCAAATTTCTGCTCTGGCAACGTCCTCAGCCCAAAGGACTCAAATCCACCCAACGCTGGACTCAAGGGTGGAACAAAGCGTGCAGAGAAGCTACATGTGCTACACCCTCGTGCTGCTTTCCCTCTTATTCTTCTTTGCCACCACCCAGCCAGCAAATAAATCTCTTCTCCATGGCAGCTCCAGCCGAACACGTTACATTTGCTGGTCCATGGCGTTCTGCTCCCTTGTCTTCCCAGCCCGTGACTGAGCTCCCATCCCCGCATCGCCGTTGACTTTGGCCAACGGCTCCCGTTGACTTTGGCCAACTGCTCCTGAGACGGTGGCACCACGAGGGTGTCTCCATTGACATCCTCGGGGGTGCATCATGGGGGTCACTGCATGGCATAATGGGTGAAGAAAGCTGAAAAACGGGTTCTCCGCACAAAGGAACTTTTCCCCATCATTGTGCAACGCTGCCTCTTGCTTTCCTCGAACTTTAGTCATACTTTTAGTCATGATTTAATCCCTTCTTTATGCCACAGTGACCTCCCCGGGGGAAAGAGCATTGCTGATTGCTGACTGAAGCATTTTTTTGGTTTAATTGAAGCAAATTTGGATTTAATGAAGGCATTTCGGCCGCGTCTCGAGCCGCGTGTCATGTCCACATGTGCGCCCGGTCCCTGCTCGCGGCGATGCCGGCGGCCCCGTCCCCACAGGCTGCCAGCAAAGTTATCTTGCAGATGGACCATAAAATCAGCATCGCCCCCATCGCATCCAGGCCGCAAAAAAAGCCACGCTGAGCTTTCAGATATCTGCTTGTTTGCTTGTTTTGGCAAGAGGAAAAAAGGCCAAACCGTAGCACGGGGCATCCTGCATCCTTCATCTTTCGTTGCGGCTCCAAGCGGGAAAAGCCGCTGGCCGCTTCCTTCCCATCTCGGCGCTCGAGGTCGTTCCGCTGGACAGCAGAAAGCCGGGCACGTGCCAAGTGGTATTAATAGCCCAGCTCTTGGGCATTATTTCTGGGCAAAGCTGCCCCTAGCATCATTTTTTTAATTATTTCCCAATTTCTTTCATTCCAACCTGTGTTTATTAACCCTACGATGCTTCCCAAACTCACCCCCAGTGGGTGTCTGAGGCAGACGAGTAGCTGAAGACCCCGTTTCTCCATCTTTTCACTTCTTCTTCTCTAATTCCCCCCTAAATGCACTTTTGAGGAATGTCCACAAATGGAAAACTTTAGCCCAGAACGCATTTTATCCCCCCAAATTTATGAGCAACTTAAAAAGCGCAGGCAGGGCGAAGAAACTGAAAGCCAGATGTAACTCGAGCAGTAGTTTTTAGTTTGGTTTCAAGTTTTGTAGGGGCTGCAGTTGGGAACCTTAGTGTTTCAGCAATGGGATTGAGGCAACCGTGATCTTTCGATCGCATATTTTGTATTCCTTGGTCTTCTGCCCATCTCCAAAAGGGAGGGTCTCATTAAATGCTTGCCTTTAGACGCTGGTATGAGGAAGAGGGCAGGAGGAGCGGGCAGAAATGTGATGAAATCCTGCAAAACACCCAAAGCAGGGCAGAAATCCCATCCTTTGGAAGGCACGGCCTGGCTTTAGGGACCTTGTTCAACCCAAGCAGGTAAAGCAGAGCCTCGAGGGTTGCATTTCATGCATGGTCATTGCCAGGGCACGACCCACCTGGAAACCCAAGGAAACCTTTGCCTTGCCAAGGAGAGCAAGGCCAAAGCAGTTGTGGATGTGGGAGAGGAAAAACTCAATGCTCCTAGTGAGGGCAAGAGGCTGAACCTCTTTTTTTACCCTCTCCTTTCACTGTGAAGGATTTACCCACTCTATATATACATAAAAAGGTGATTTCCAGCATTATATGCCATTTTCCCCCAAACCAGCTGCTGCAAACTGGACGAGACTGATCCCTTTGGAAAAGCCTGGAGCAAAACCCATTCCTTCTCCGTGCCCGGTACCCGCTGCTGCCTCGGGGCTCTCCGGTGCATTAAACTTGCTCGGGGCTTTGCCAGAGGCCGTTATTAAGAAATAAGGCTCTGCCTTTTTATCATTCCTCAGAGCGCCTGTCTGATGTCACTCCGTCTGGCAACCCGGCGATCAAAAGCAGCTCCCTTGGGAGAAATTCCTCAAGCCAACAGCCAGCAAGGAAAATAATAATAATAATAATACCCCATTAAATATAATAAAGCGCAAACCCTGCTGCGTCCTGATCCCCAAGTCCCACAGCCAAATCCTTTCGGATTGGGAAGTTTGCAGATCCCGGGCTCTTTCCCGCCTCCCTGCCTTTTCCACATGGAGGATCCTCTCCTCAAGGGCTGCTCTTGGTCCGCTCCGGTTTTCCAATCATCCTTCCTCATGGCAGGAACGCGACTTTCTCACCGGGCTTGGCAGGGAAGGCGGAATGTGGAGGAGCAGCCACCTTGAAGGCAGCGTTGGGGGGCGGCTGGGCAAAACGTGCGGGATTCCCAATCCCAACGGAGCGCGGATGCGCGGGGATGGCCGCGCGCGAGGACGCCGCCATCCCGAAGAGTGGGATGCGCCGTCCGCCCGGGCTCCCTTTGGGAAGAGCAGGGATGCCGGGATGCAGGGACCTCCTCCAGAGCATCCCTGCAGCACCCGCATGCACCGAGGGGCCTTTTCCACCCGCACCCATGGGTGCTCCCACCCCAGGAGCCTCCAGCAAGCTCCAACTGCCTCCTCTTCCTCCGCTCCCCGCCGCGTCCTCCCCATGCACCATAACACATCATTCCAGTGGGAAATTCATCCCGGGGGAAGGAGCAGAGCGGGTTAGTTGACGCCTGTGTATTTTTTTATTTAAAGTCCTTAAAACCTCCCCTCCTTCGCGGCGCGGCACAAACCCCCTTTCCAACACATGCGCGAGAGCAGAGCGGAGCCGCTCGCGCAGCAAACAGGTGATAAATCACGGGGCAACTGATTCAAACCAGGCCAGGGAATGGGAAACACATGGACGGCCTTTCTAATTAACTGTTTGATAGGGCTGCGGTGAGTTTGGGTGTAGTTTCCAATGTTTTGCGTTTGCCTTGTCCCGGCTTTCTCCATGGCAACTGCAGTTCCTGCATTCGGGAGAGCCGGAGCGGCTTGTAACAGCTCAGCACAACCACAATAAAAAAAAAAAAAAAGGCCAAAAAAAAAGTAAATACGGTGTTTCCTCTGCGGGAACGTTCTCTTCTCTTTTTCTTTCCAGCTGGAAAAACAAACCAAAATAAAAGGTCCTTCTGCTTTATCTGCAGATCTCCGGCGCTTGGTCTGCGCTGGCGCGCGGAGCGCTTGGACCCGTTGTCCTCCGTCCGTGCTGCGATTGAAGGGGGGGTCCAAGGGCCAGCTGAGCCTCACTTATGGGGCCAGCCCCACACTTGGGTCCCTCCGCTCGCTGTCCTGCCCACATGGTCACCAAGATACCCCAGCACCCCCTTGCACCCCTCTTCTTCACCCAACCGGCCCAAAACCCCGGTGAGGGTTGAGCTGTGGATACTCCGAGGTCTCTTCCCATTCCCAAGGGTGCAAAACAGCAGTTGGAGTGAGGCTGGATGGAGGACGGGGACAGTGGGGACAGGGCCACCTCACTCGCTTTGGACCCTCTTAGCTCGCCCCAAACCCATCGCGTTCGAGGCCAGCGTGGGCCGCCTGCGTCTGCATTTCCACCGTCTGAGAGAAGCCAGCGCATTAAAATGCAATTTTAGATGGAATAAAGGTTTAATCCATCTGTGTTTGAACACAGTCTTTTCCCATATCCTGCTCTTGGCACCGGCTCCCGGCCGGGGCATTGCACCTCGCTCCGTAATCCGGGCACAGCTGCTGCAGCCGGCCCAGGAGGTGAGATCCACAGGGATCCGGCACATGAGCGAGGCACCAAGCAGCCATGGATGTTCATATTTTATTTTTACTGGTGTTTTTCCCCCTTTTTTTCCTTCTTTTCTCTTGTTTTACCCTTTCTGCACCATGGCTCTCCGGGGGCCTGGTGCAACATCTGGCCAAGCCACTTCTGGATCCATTTATTGGCGGATAATTTATTTGCGGATCGTCAAGGAAAAGGGACCTGACCATTTATTGGACATATATTGGTCGACCTCGTGCTGGTCCTGCTTGTAGAAGGGGTAGGTGTTTAAGGGCCTGATGCAGGTCCAAGGAAGTCAAACGGAGATCCTCCCTTCAAGACCCCGGGGCTGTCAGATCTTGGTCCAAAAACACCGGGGGAAATTAGTCAAATAAAAGCTGTGCGAATATTACTGCATATTCTTCATTCCCTGGGAATATTTGGGAGTATTATTCACTCCTAGTACTAAAGCAGCTCCCGCTCAAAGAGGGAAATTAAAATTAAACTGTTTGGATGGATCTTCCTCTCTTTTCTGCTCTTTTGTCTTCCCTTTCGGCCCTTCCATCCCTCTGGGCAAACCTGTGCTGGCTTTTCCCACCATTCCTAACTGTCTCCTGCCCCTGCATCCTGCGATCCCATCCCTTGGAAGGTGGCAACAGCCTAATGCTCCCTTGTCAGCAGACTCTCCCGAGCTCTCTTAAGCTCTTCCAATGGCCATGGAACCCGTTCAAATTCCGTTCCCCCTGTTTGGCTAAAATTATCCGGCTTTCAAATACATAAATGATTTTTTTTTTTTTTTGCCTTGCACAATCAAAAGCGTGGGCTTATTTCTCTTCAAAGCAAAATCCATAGGCATTTTCCAAGGAGGTATTTTGGAAAAAAAAAAAAAAAAAAAAAAAAAGAAAGTTTCACATTTTTGCAGCCCCAAACCCTTGACCCTTCTCCCCAGAGGGGAATTTCATTTATTTCTGGCGTGGCCCCACATGCCGGTGGTCAAGCCCCTTGTACACGTGGCTAATAGCAGTGCAGAAAATGCAATCGGATTCTTGCGGCTTTTGCCCCCAAAAGTGCTGCCTTTTGGGGACAACAGCCTTGGGGACACCGAGGACGCGGGATCCTCTCCAGGATGGAGGCAGGATCCTCTTTCCAGCCCTTAGGAAAACCTGAGCTTCCTGGCAGGGCCTCGCGACGTCCAGGTTTGGCCCCGGGATCAGCCGTCTGGATTGCAGGATCCGAGTCAAACATGAAGCCGGAGCGATATTCCAAGGCAGAGCTGGCAGCCGCCTGGATGTGGGATATTTTTTTCTCCATGCAACTATATCCAAGCCCTTGGAAAAGAAAAAGGGGATGAGGCAAAAAAATCCACCGCGCTTGGGCACACGGGGAGGTTTCGCCCTCTTGACATTAATGCGCGGAGAGATGGTGCAAAAAGCGCACGGGATTTTAACGGGATCTTGGAGAAAACTGTATTTTTTCGTGGAGAATTCCACAGATAGCCCCCGAGCCCGGGCTGATAAATAGTTTTCCAGTATCAGGAATCTTATTTCCGCCCGCGCAGACGTTGTTTTGCTCTCCCCAGCCCTACCGACGTGCGAGGGATGGAAGTCAGATGTGGTCCGAGCAGAAGGGACGGAGCGAGGGCAGGCACCAAGCTCGGAATGGGATGAAAAGTGGGACCCGAACGGTGACCGGGAACATCCCCGGGGCAGCGAGAGCCGCTGTTGTCCCCACATGAATGCTGACATTTGCCCGGGGCGCAGCGTTGACACCGACGCGTTGGCGTTGCCGCCGTCCGACCCCCGGGGCCGCTCGCTCCCGTCCGCTTCCCCCCCGGCTTCCGAGCTCTGGGGCTGCTCCCGCCAGGGTTTCCGTGACGGAAAGAAGGGGAAAAGTGACAAAACCGGGACGAAACCCAAGCCGGGTGCCCGCTCCGGCCGCACAATATCCCATTGACTGGCACAATGCGGCCCGTGTGGAGCGGGAGGGTCGGACGGCCCCGGGGCACAGATGCCCCTTTCTGTGGGTGCCGAACGTGCCCCTGGCCCCCGTATCTTTCTTTCTCGCAAACAAAACGTCCTTTAAAAACACATGGAAAGGGCAGAGCTGGCCGTGGCGCGAGGGGACCCCATCGCCCGAGCGCGCGGAGCTCGGGTCGGAGCATCCAGAGCCTTGATCCGAAACCACGAGCGCTCCCGGCCAAGCCGGCACCCTCCAAACCACAAAGTTTCTCCACAAGCCTCTTCCCAAGACAGGGACCTATAAAACACTCAAGCGATAGCAGAGCAAACAGACCTCCCGTCCCCTTCCTCCCCGAGTAAATATTTTTAGTGCTCATAAACAGGCTCTTAAGCTCTTGAGAGCAAAAAACGGCACTGCGAGATAAAGAACTTGCCCACACGGATTGTCCATGAGCCCAGCAAGAGAGGCAGCACGGGAGAGACACGGATTGCTGGGATATCACCCGGCCTCCATCCCGTATCCGCGGGAGATATTCCCGCATTCCCGTATCCGCGCTGCGAGATATTCCCGGCGAGGAGTCAGTGCGGGAATGTTGGGAGCCAGGGGAAGGGGCTCGGTGGCCCAGCTGAATGTGCAGCAGGATCACGGCCGGGAACGCCGCCAAATCCCGGAGCCGGGCATGACTCCGGCTGCATTTCCCAAGCTACCCGAGCCCTCGGGTCTCCCGGGATCGGATTCCCATGTCGGCTTCCCAAGCTCGGAAGCTTCCCAAAGGGGCTGAAATACCATCTGCCGAGCGGCCCCGTTCTCAGGCTCTTTGGGGTATTTTTATTTCTGAAAAAAAGCCCGAAAAGCGGAGGAATTTCGAGGATCCTATTCCCGTCGCCCTGGGGAGTTTTTCCTTTGGTTTCCAGCTAATCCCCTCGATGTCCGGAGGACGCGCGCTCCACAAGGCGCCCGTGCGCTCCATAGGGATGCGCAGCCCTTTGCCGTGCGGCTCCGGTGAGCCGGAGCACGTGCAGGGAAGGAGCCACCATCCCACAATGATGTTATCTCAGCAAATTGTTTTGTTTTGCTTGCAGATTCCTCGAGGAATTTTGCTTAATCTGGGAAAGCATTAGTTCCCCGAGAGGCGAACGCCGCTCGGAGAACTAATGCTTTCCCAGATTAAGCAAAATTCGGGAATTTGGCTCACAATCCCAAATGAGCAGCATGTCGGGCCTTTTGCTAGACCCTTCATCAGCTGCTTTGGTTCATCAGCATTTGCAGCCTCAACGCTCCCCTCGGAGAAGGGAACATTGTCGGGCTTTTATCTCCTTTCCACCCCCGGTTTATCAGTTCCTTATTTATTTTTCAGTTTATTGCTTTCCTTGTTGGTGCTGTCACTCGGTTCCCCGAGTTGCTGCTGCAACAAGAAAAGAGAAAAAGGACAAATAATGATTATTTGCATGTTCTCTGGAGCAAGCCAAGAAAGAGGCGTCTCTGGGGAAAGGGTGGGATTCGCCTCTGTTTGTTTCTTCAGAGCATGAAGAAGAAGAAATGATGGAAAGGCTGGTGGAACCGTTAACCCTTGCTAGACTCACAGCAGCTTTTCCGAGCTCATGGATGGGCTGAAATGGAAAAGGAAAGAGCAGGAGGTTTTTGCAGAGGGGCCTTTGCAAGAGCCAAATGCAGGGACTTTGCAAGCAGGACCTTTCCTCTTGGTTTCACCGTTAGTTAAAAAAAAACCTTCCTTCAGCAGCAGTTTTCTTGCCCTGGTCTCCAAAAGCGCCTGCAAACATGACCTGAGCGCAACCGAGCCCCAGAGGCAAATAAAAAGAAGCCCACGTTTATTATTTGCAAAGAAAACTCGTTATTTTGGAGGCTGGCCCCACCACTTTTGGCACCTGGTTTATGGGTTTAAGTGTTTGGGGCTGGCAATACAGCGATGGCCCTGGGGAGAAATACCCGGCTCCGGCACGGCGCTAAACTGCAAGCCCCAAGGACGGAGGTTTTGGGGTCAAATCACATCCCTGTGCCCTTTTTCCAGCAAAGCAGCAAAGCGATGGAAGGAAGAGGGGATGCCTGGAGCGATGCAGCATCATTTACACTGGTAGGGGTGCAAAAATTCCTGCAAATCATTGCCTTTATGCAGAGCTTATGTATATGGTTGTTGCATACAGGACTCCCAACCAGCTTTCCTTGAGGGTTTGTATTTCTAGGACCGTCAATTCGACACCTTTCCCCAGTGCTGAATTCATTTACAAGGAAGGAGGGGGGAAAAAAAAGAAAATAATTAAAAAAAAAGAAAAATCAAGAGGTTTGGGAGAGCATCTCCACCTTGCTTGCCTGAGCCTGATATTAATTGCATCAACTCCAAAAGCGGCACCTTCCCGGGAGCCACTGGAATTCTCCTGCCATTCCCGTCCTAAATCGGAGCCCCGGTGCTTCCAGCACCGACCTCGTTGTACGATTGGGTGTCTGCTAAACCAGACAAATCCCATGGGAAGGGGCCGGATTGAGGGCTGGGGGATGGATCCCGGCGGGAGTTTGGCGCGCACCGAGGGTGCCGCAGGCGCATGGAATTCCGTGGCCTTCTCCGCTCGGAAAGCTGCTATTCCTACTGTTGTGCTGCAAAAGGAGCCCCATGGGGGCTCATTGAGGGGTGACACTGGGTGCCCAAGGCCGGGGCGGCCACCAAGGTTGGCAATGGAGCTGGGCACCTCCATCCATCCGGTCCTCCCTGGCCGTCCCCTTTGCATCCCCGGCCTCTTGGAGCCGGATCCAGCAGGTTTGGGAGGGCCGGATTGCCCTTGCCATGCAGGATGCCACCAAGGACACCGTCCCCACGGCTGCTGGTGGCTTCGGGGCGCACGCGCGCGAAGGAGGCACTTTTAAATACGGTTTTATTGGACGCACCAACAGCAGAGAAGGGGGTTCAGTATACACGGTATACACGGCGCAGCCAGCGCCATCGGCGTCTCCGTCCTTCTGCCGTACCCTTTGCAAAAGAACCGCGCACCGGAGAGCCCTCCGGAAAGCCCAGAAGGGACCCTACGGTCCTGGGAATGTCGACCTGGAAGGGATTTCCCGGGAGGAGAAATCCAGCTCCCGCCGGGCGGGAAGACCTGGCCCCGAGTTTGGAGGGAAGAGGGCAGCAGGGGGGGCAGCGAGCACCATCCCCAGGGCAAAGTCAAGTAGCAGCAACGCGCCGGGCCGGGCGACTTCACACCCTGCCCTGCAGCGGGGTGTAAATGAGCATCGGGCTGCAAATCCGCGGGCCCAGGGGCATCGCTGGCGCCCTGCGCCCTCTTCCCGAAGCACCGTTGGAAAATCCCGCCGGGAACGGGGCTGGCCCCCGCTTCCCGAGGTTCCCGTCCAGGGGGAGGTCCGACTTAGGGAGTTGAGCACCATGAAATCTACACCGGTTCGGATCACACGCGCGAGGAGGAGACAGGAATGGAGCCACCGGGGCCGAGGGCTCTCCGCGGCATGAGCCCCGTTGCCCCAAGGGTTCGACAGTACCGCGGCCACCGTCACATCGGCGGCTGCTTTTGGTCCCACTTAGCGCGAGGGTTGGAGGCCGAGGCCTCCTGGGAGGCCGCAGGTTTGTGCAAGACGGGGGCATCCCCCGCGCGTCCTCGGAGATCCGCCCGGCTCCGGCGTCGCTCCGCGCAGGTTGGCGGCTTCGAGGTAGACGGTTGTTCCCGCTCCGAGCAAGGAGGAGGCCGAGGGCGTCTCGGGTCCCTTGCGCCAAGTCGCGGAGCCCTCGGGCCTCTCGCCCTCTCCCAGCGCCTGGTGTCCAGCCAGAGGAGAGCCCACGCCGCTCAGCACGGCCGCAGCGTGCAGAAGTCCAGCTCCTGCGGCTTCCTCCGGAAATTGCACCTATCCCGGGGCAGGAGCTGCCCGGCGGGCGCCGCGCACTCGAGCGCGCGCCGCTTGAAGCCGCGGCCGCACGTCTTGGAGCAGGGCGCCCAGGGCCCCAGGCGCCACGCGGGGCAGGGCTCCCCGCACAGCCGCACGTCGGCCGGCCGCTGCGCCGCGTCGCACGCTGCCGCCGGCTGCCCGTACGAGTCGCGGCACGCCACGGCGCGCTTCTGCAGCCCGTGGCCGCACGTGACGGAGCAGGCCTCCCAGCCGCCCGCCGCCCACTTGTAGGAAGGCCGCTTGTAGCTCGGCCGCCCCGCGTCCACGCGGTTGGACACGCTCAGGACGCTGTTGGTGAGGTCCGGAGGGCCCTTGCCCTCCTTCCTGTACGCCGACTTGTCCTCCTTGCTCTCCTTGGGCAGGTAGAAGGAGTAACGCACGCGCGGAGGAGTCATCTTGCCCACGGAGAGCACCTCCAAGGTCAAGGGCTCCTGGATGGGCTTGAAGGCCTGCAGGCTCTCGACGGCCGTGCCGGTGCCGCTGTAGCGCAACACGCTGCCCTTCACCATGAGGTCCCTCTCCACGGCCGAGACGATGAAGTGCCCATTGAGCAGGTACTTCCCTTGCCCGTTCTTCAGCGCCAGGTAGTTGTCGTCGTTCACGAGGCCCTTGTAGCCCCGCTGCCTGATGTCGATGTTGGAGGCTCCCGCCGGGATGACCACCACGAAGTTGTAGCCGTGCCTGGGAGAGAAGAGACGGGTCAAGCGGGGAAATGGCAACAGCTTCCACCCCCAGAACTGTTTCTTTGTCTTTCCAGGCAAAGAAGATCATTTCCAATCTCTACAACAAGTTTCATCCAGACTAAAGTGACAACTGATGTCACTCAAGAAGAGACTTTAGCTCCTCAGGTTCAATAACATAGAGACTCTGGAGAAAACTTAGGCAGCAGAAGCAGCCCAACCCCTTTAGCACATTAAATGTGGCCTGCTGCTCCTTTGGAGTCTCTGCACAGGGACTGGAAATGGGATAGTTGGCTCTGGATGGAGCCTCCTTTCCACCTCCACCACCTCCCCTGTGTCCATCCCGAAAGGAGACGGCAATCCCAGGAGATCTCCGCACACTCACATGGGCTTGGTGAATAAGCCCGAGACCTTCTTGCAGCTCTTGTTGTCCCCTCCGCACACGCTGCATTTGTCAAACTTCTTCTTGGAGCCCAGCTTGCCGTCGCATCCCGCTTTGATGCACTTGCCCTGCACGCACACCGAGGTGGAGTCCGGGGAGCAGGGGGTGCCATCCACGACCTGCGGGGACGGCGCGAGAGGGTGAGGAGACCGAAACCCCGCGTGTCCCCGCGCCCCGCGGGCCCTCGGGGCTCACCTTGGGCGCCAGCACGTAGAAGTAGCCCGTGCCGTTGGCGCGGCAGATGAGCTTGCACTTGTCCCGGGGCGAGACGCCCGAGTACTTGGGCACCCAGGAGACGGAGGCGGTGAGGCGGTTGGTGCTGTGGCCGTAGCCGTTGAAGGCCTCGCATTGCTCCTCTCGGAAGCTCTTCCCCGGCGCTGGAAAAAACCAGGGGGTCGGGAGCGGGGCGGACGTTTGCGGCAGGGGACAACCTGCCTCTCCGGAATGGGTTTATGCCCTGGATGCAGAGCGCGAGCGGCGGGGTCCCCTTTGGCACTTAGGGACATACCCTGGGACATGTCTCCAGCAGCAGGATTTGACATGTGGAGAGCGACCTCCCTCCCAGCCCACCCCAAAAGGTGGCTTTTCCAGACCTGCCCCAAGCTGGGGCACCGAGCGCCCCATATCCTCGGGGCCCGCGCGGCCTTACCGGCGGCGGCGCAGGGCTCCAGGCTGCAGGAGCGGTACTTGACGCGGACGCCCTCGCAGTAGCTGCCGCCGGCGGCCGGCGCCGGCGCGTCGCACTCGCGCCGGGCCAGCTGCACGCCGCCGCCGCACGTCCGCGAGCACCGCCCGTAGGGCGCCCACTTGCCCCACGCGCCGTCCACCTGCCGGGAGACAGCGCCATGAGGAGCCCCATCCCACCGGAGCCGCCTTCCAATGCTCCGAGTTGCCCCCGCTCGCTCCCGATGGGGACGTGGCATGGAGGTCCACCAAAGAAGGCCACCGGGAGCAACCCCCACGCACTCACCCTGTCCTTGGAGACGTCGTGCCGCTCCACGCAGGCGCCCTTGAGGCAGAAGCGCCCGTCGCCGCAGCCGGTGCCGTCGGCCCAGGGGAAGTGGCGGGTCTGGCAGACCACCTGGCCGCGGGCTTTGCCCGTGCACCACAGCTTGGCGCAGTACTGCATGTAGGGACACGGCTTGGAGCCCACGCCGAAGGCCAGCTCGCACTGCTGGCCCAGGCTGTAGCTGCTGCCCGGCAGCTCGGCGGGCAGCGCCATGGCCTTGGCGGGCTGGTCCAGCAAGCAGTCTCCTGCGGGAGCGGGAGGGGACGGCTAAGCGAGGGGACCCCCCAAACGGGGACAAAGCAAGAGCAAGGGGCGCCCGCCGCTGCCTTCTCGTGGTTCTCCTCGTTGGCCCTCGACCAACGGCCCTGGCATTTCGGGAGCAGGGTCTGCTGGACCCGCACCACGGGAAGGAGGTGGAAGCGGGACAGGTTGTCCCCAAGCGTCTCCATGTCCCCCTTGCTGCCCCCAGCGTGGCCTCACCGTGGCCGCTGTCGAGGAAGTCGGTGATGATGGCAGCGCTGCAGGGGGACCAGGGGTTGGCGCGGTCGATCTGGATGAGGGTGGGCGACATCATGTGGTTGGTCTTGAGCTGGCCGAAGACCTCCTCGCAGGCCTTCACGTTGTCGTGGGGCATGTTGAAGACGTGGCCTAGGGGAGGGCGGCAGCGTTTGCAAAGGGGGAAACTGAGGCACGGAGCAGGGCTGCGCGTGCAGGGCTCCGTCTTGAAGACCAAGACGGTTTTCCTCTGGGGAATGAGGCCGGAGGAGGCTCGTTTTGCCGTGCTCTCTCGTGTCCCCGTGCCTCAGTTTCCCTTTTGCGCCCTGAGGAAGCGGGGGCAGCTCCTTACCCAGCTCGTGGGCCGTGGTGAAGGCGGAGGGCAGCCCGTCGTCCTCGATGACGGAGCAGCTGCGCTTGGGGTCGCACATGGTGCCCACGTCGGCCATGCCCAGCGTGTCGCACGTGGTGGCCCCGCACAGGTCCTGCGAGGAGGAGAGGCAAGAGCATCGGCCACCACGTTCCCGGCGGGATTCCTGATGGTGCCAGCACGCGGAAGGGCCTTGGAAAGAGGAATAATCCTGCAGGAAGCAGCGGGCTGGGGCGGAGAGGAAACCTCGCCCGGCCCGCGGCTCGCGTGTCACCGTCACATCCCCGCCTGGCACCGGGGCTGGTTTTTATATAGAGCATCATCGGGGACAGCAGCTCCCCTCCCACAGCTCCTCCGGCTGGGTGGAGGATCCGCCTGGCTCCGGGCCCCGGCAAGCCCAAGGGCCGGAGCCTTGGATTCAACGGAAGGACACCTGGCCTCGGCTCACAGCTGCTCCCCATTTCTCAGCTGCTTCCTGGGAAAAAAAGGAAAAAGAGCCCCCTGGACCAGGCGCTGGAATTCTGCCCGAGGACACCGCAGATGACGTGAAGCAGAGCTCGAGGTTTGCAGCGACTCCCTTCCGAACCCGTAGCAGGAACGGGCACGGACACGGGCCTCCGGGACTGTCCCCACCAAAGTGACCGGCGCGGGAGGCGGATGCGCCGCGTGCGCGGAGCAAGGAGCAGGACTCAGCACGGGCGCAAGGAGGAGCCGGAGGCGCTTGGCTCGGGGCACGCGTGTCGGTGGGATGCGGAGACCGCAGCGATGACGGAGCAGGTGGCAGCAGCAGCGTCTCCAGCACGGGGTCGCAGTGGCTGCAAAGCTCCCGAGGACAAGCAGTTCTGGGACACCTGGGGTCCTTGCAGAGCGTGCGCCATGGGAACCTCTCCGCATCCCGACACGGATAAGGACGGAGGAAAGTCACCGCTGCGGCAGCACTCGGAGCCGGAGCCTTGTCCTCGGATGCCCCCTCGTTCCCGAAGACACGACGCCAGCGGCCTCCTCCAAACCTGCCCTCGCGGCCCTCCCTATAGGGGCTCCCTGCAGCATTCCCGCTCGCCAAAGCATCCGTCCCCGTCCCTCTCCAACGGGGCTGCACGAGGGGACACCGGTGGGACAGGGAGCTGCTGTGGCCGCTGTCCACATGGAGAGAGACCTACGGGACTCACCAGGGCGCTCCCCTGCTATAAACTGGTGATTCACACTCCGCTCAGGGCCAGCCAACGCGCCCGGCTCGCTAGAAATCCCCGCGAGCGGCTCTGGCAGCGTTTCCAGCCGCGTTCCCAAGCCGAGGACACCGCGGAGCAGCCCGGTTGGGCTGGGGGTAACCAAGAGCCCCAGCACGGCCCACGGGGTGCCTCAGAGCTCCGAAACGTCCCCAAGGGGCACGCGGCGACGCTCGCTTCGCCCCGCGCGGCGCTGCCGCCCGCTCGCTGGCGCCGAGCGCTCTTGGCTCGCGGCCGACCACCTGCGCCGACACACTGACCCACTTCCCCCCGCTGCCACCGCGGACACAAGCGGCTCCTTGGGGACAACGATGCCCGAGCGCGGCGCCCTGGGGCAAAGAGGAGCTCTGTAGGGAAGAGCGTCTCGCATCCCGTACCCGGGCGCTTTGCAGGCACCGCTCCGGAGAGCCGGGAATGGGGTATCCAGGCAGGTTTCCTGATGGCATCGGAGGCCGGAGCAGCTTGATTTCCGTCAAGTCCTCGGGCGGCCCAGGGAGGCTGAGCAGAGCTTGGAGCGGGCACGGAGCCGGACGCTGCCGCGGGAAGCAGCTCCGCGCTCCCCGCGGCCAAATCCGCGGTGCAGCCAGGGTGACATCAGCGGGAGCCGGAGCACCCCGCGCCGGAGCGCGAGGACGGCGCCATCCATCAGCGAGCTGCTGACACGGCTGGAAACTGCCTATCAACTGGGCTCGAAGCGCTGTTACGGTCAGGGGCTTATGCAAGAGCGCTCTGGCAGCGGGCTGAGCGCTGGGATGCCGCGAGGCCACGGACGGAGGCGGTCGAGGAAGGCAGATGGCTCCTCGAGCGGAGCTTGCCTGGGGATTTCGGGAATGGATGGTTTAGCAACGGGTAAAAAATGCAGCCCGGCCGGGATCTGCGCTGCCCGCGTCCCTGGGACCGCGTTGGTCCCACGCGTCGCTCCGGCGACGTTCCCACCAGCAGCGGAGCCGGCTCGTCCCAGCGCCGGTGTCACGGGGCTCCCTCTTCCCTGCGAGCAGCCGGCGCGGACAGGAGCTGCTCCAGCAGGCCGGGATGCAGCGGGAGCGCTTGGCTTGGGAAGAAGCTTTGGGAGTGGCCTCGCTGCTGTCAAAAGGGGAGTTCCCGACCTGTCCCTAGGCCACCGAGCAAGGACATGGAAGAGAGGATGGGAGGCGTCACTGCTGGCAGAGCCTCGTGAACTTTCTCCTCCGCTCCCATCACGGGTTTCCAGAATAAATTGTGACCTGGCCCCTTCAAACCGGCTCCTCCTTCTTCCCTCCCGTCAGCGCTTAGGGGATGTCACATCCCCGCTCAGCCCCACCTGGGTGTCACTTCTGCTTCCCAGGGAAAACCCTCCTGATCCAAAGAGGGAAAGGAGCTGAGTGGAGATTGAGGGGAATGGTAGAAACCTCTCCAAGCTGCTCTGCTTTGGTGGTGCCCAATTACCCTTGTCCTGCTGTAGCAACGCGGACATAACCTGGGGACGGCCCCGGAGCCCTTGCAAAAGCACTAACCACCAGCAAAAAATAAGGCAAAAGCAGCTGGAAAGCCCAGGGACCAGGGGCTGAACATGCGGGCTGCAAGGGCATTCCTAGCAGGAATCAGGGAGCAGGGAATCGCGGGTTCTCCTGGAAACACGTGGAAATGGGCGACAGCTCCACGAGCGCTCGCACCAGCAGCACCAGGAGCCTTGGGGTCACCCCCCAACCCGTGGGGCACCCGTGGGGCACCCACCTGCTTGGTGAAGAGGATGGCCGTGTCCCAGTACTCGGGGTGCTTGTCGCTGCCCTTGTTCCACTTCTTCTGCCAGGCGCAGAAGTTGCGCAGCGTGAGCGCCGCGTTGCCCGTCACCTTGGGCCCCTTGTCGTCCTGCCCGATGACGAGGAACTTGACGACGACGATGTCGATGGGGTTGCGGATGCTCGGGTGCTTGTAGAGGCGCGCCGCCGTGGCCATGAGCGTGAGCAGGTAGTGCTGCAGGTCGTCGCCGTGGAACTTCACCATGGACTCGTCGGCCACCACCAGGGTCTCCACGTAGCGCGGCACGGACACGAAGCGCTTGGCCCGCCCGGCGGGAGGCCCGGCCTCTCGCGGGGGAGGCCCGCGCGCCCGGTACTTGTCCAGCGCCTGCAGGATGCCGGGGTTGAGGCCGGAGGCCACGGCGCAGCGCGAGGCGGCGGCGGCCGCGGCGCGGCGGCGCTGCAGGCGGTGGGCGCCGTCGGGGCGGCCGCCGGCCAGCGGGCTGATCACGTACTCGGCGCCACGGTAGCCGAAGGCGCCGCGGAGGCCGCCGCAGAGGCTGAGGGCGGCGAAGGAGTCGCGGTCGCCGTTGACGGTGCCCGAGTAGAAGCAGTGGCGCAGGCCCGGGCGGCCGAGGCGGGCGATGGGCGCCGAGCCCAGGGAGCGCACGGCGAAGGCGGGCGCGATGAAGTGCGCGTCGGGGCCCAGCTGCAGGTAGAGCTCGTCGCCGAACGCCGAGAGGCGGAACACCACGGCCTGCCCGCGGCCCACGTAGGGCCGCCCGTTGATGTCGGGCTCCAGGCGCAGCGGGGTCACGAGCGCCGTCTCCATGGGCGCCGCGCGCTCGCTCCGCGCCGTGCCCGGCACCAGCAGCACCAGCAGCGGCAGCAGCATCGTCCCGGCCGGCTCAGAGCCGCATGGGGAGACGGCAGCGGGAGAAGCTCGTCCTCTGGATCCCCCCTTCCGAGACGGTCCCCGCCGCCCGGTGCCGGTGCCGCCGTCCGAAGCCGGGAGGGAGCGGAGCGCTGCGAGCCGCCTGCCCCGCCGCTACCTGCCTTGTGGGGCGCTTCGGGCCGCTTTTATACGGCGCGGGCGGCCGGGGGGAGCGGGGCGCGGCTTGGCCCCGCCGCAGCCACTCCGGGACGGGGGGCCGGGAGCGCCGGGAGCGCCCGGAGCGGCGCCGGGAGCGGCACCGGGATCGCTCCGGGAAGGGGAGCGGGAGCGCCGGGAGCGGCACCGGGATCGCTCCGGGAAGGGGAGCGGGAGCGCCGGGAGCGGGGCTGGGAAGGGCACCGGAGCTCCGGGAAGGGGACCGGGAGGTCCGGGAGCGGGGCGGGGACAGAGCCGGGAGCGGGAGCTTCGGGAGCGGAGCCGGCAGAGGAGCAAGAAGCAGGACCAGGAGCTCCGGGAGTGGAGTAGGATGCAGAACTAGGAGTGGAGCAAGGAGCAGGACCGGGAGCTCCGGGAGAGGGGCCGGGAGCAGGACCAGGAACTCCGGGAGTGGAGCAGGATGCAGGACTGGGAGTGGAGCAAGGAGCAGGACCGGGAGCTCCGGGAGTGGAGCAGGATGCAGGACTGGGAGTGGAGCAGGAGGCAGGACCGGGAGCTCCGGGAATGGGGCCGGTCCAAGTGCCTCCCTGGCACTGCCTGGGATGGAGCAGGGAAGCATCTCTGGGGCCTCTCCGGAGAAGAGAAACCTCCTCCCCTCCCGACATCCCCGTCCTGCTGCAGGCACCGAGGGCTCCCCTCCCGCCAGCCCCTGGGATGCTCCCATGTCCCAGCTCCCAGCCCCAGTGTCCGAGACCCAGGGACAAGGACGATGCTCCGAGGTGAACCCAGAGAGGGTCTCCCCGCCCAGCCCCATGCCCCCCGTGCACGCTGTGATCATCAGGGCAGCATTTGGGGCCAGGGAGGGGAGGCAGAAAGACCCCTCATGTGCAGAGCCCTCAGCACCCGCCTGCGGCCAAGGAGCCGATGCCTTGGCCGCGAGTGTGTGTGCATGCACGAAATACAAAGCAAAAGTGCCACTAAAGACGCTGTGACAGTGCCAACCCGCTGGCCCCCACGTTGCTGGATGGGCTGCCCCCGTCTCAGAGCCCTGGGCATGAGCAGGGAGGGATTCGGAGCCTTATTTTGATTCCTAGCCGAAGGACGCGGCTCCGGGCCCTTGTGCATCCCGCGGTGGCCGGAGGGCTCCTATCTCTGTTATGTCTCCTCCAAAGGGCCAGATCAGCGAAAGCGGCGCAGAGGGAATGGGGCAAAGGCCGAGCAGGTCCCAAATCCCCATCTGCAGCCTGCTCCCACTCCATGGGTCTTTCCAGGCGTTATCCAGGTGCTCTTCACCTCCTGTGGCTTCTCTGGATTTAGGTGGCATCAGGGAGAGCTCCTAGGGATCCGGGAACGGTGTTGGATGATGCCTTGTGACCCCCACCATTGCCTCAGCAATAAGCGGCACCGCTCGGCCCACATCTGGCTCCACCTCTGGATTTTCCCTAGAACCCATGCGAACGCAAATCCCGGCACAGCCAGGCCCAGTCCATAGCCCACCCTTCCCTGGAAACGTCAGCGTGTGCTCCGGAGCCTCCTTCCCCACCTTCCCATCACTTCCTTCCGAGCGCCTCCAGGAAGCGGCAACAAGTTTGTTATTGTTAGGGGGGGTTGTGTGATATTTTTGTTTTCTTTTTTTTTCCCATCATCTCCCCAACGCCAAGTTTGCAAAACCTGAAGCAAAAAGGAGAGCAAGAGCCTCACGTATCTCCTGGACGTTCCAGTTCGCAGAAGAAAAGGTTTAAAATAGACCATTAGGGAGCTCCGAGCCAAAGATAGAGCGGGAAGGCCGGAGCCAGGGAAAAAAAACTGGCTTTGTGAGCGGTTCACTTGTCTTCGCTTGAAAGGTTGGCAGATCCCAGGCCTGGGCTCGCACCCAAAAGTTCAGCCTGTGCTCTCCCAGCTCCCCAGCACATGAGCAGGAAGGAGGATCCTCTCCGGGGAGCCGGGATGAGTCAAAGCGAGTTGTTAGGGCGGCTTTCCAGGAAAGAAAGACTCGGAGAAAACCTGCCCGGGTCCACGGAGGGTCAGGGAGGGCAAGATCCCGGAGAAACCTGAGCGCGTGGAGGTGTTGGGAGCCCAGCTGCATCCGTGGGCTGCGGAGACACCGAGTTTCCAGCCGCTATTGCAGGAAGAGGGGCTGCTCATGGCTCGTTTATCAATTATCCATGAAAGTCTTCCCCAAAAATAATGTAATGAGGGGAAAATTCCAGGAGACAGAAAACGTTTCCGGTCAGAGGTTTCTGTGCTCTGCATTTGCAAACTGTGTTTGCCCAGGTTGCCTCTTGCAGCTGGACATGCAGGGCGATGCTCAGGCTATGGATACATAACCCAGGTGTAGAAAACACCCCAAAATTGCCAGGCTTTGGGTCTGGACACGCAGGGCGATGCTCAGGCTATAGATACATAACCCTGGCATATAAAAACAGCCCAAAATTGCCAAACTCCGGGTAAGTCCGAAGGCTTGTCTGTGTTTCGCATATCTGGAATAAGCCCAGGATGAGGGTGATGCTCAATCCAGCTGCGGAGGATGCTCATCACTCCGGTGATGAAGCTCCTGCCTCTTCAGCAGTCCATAAACCACTCCGGAGAGGGACAGGGAGCAGAAGGGATTCACTCACATGTAGTTTTTTTTCCAGAGAAGCCTTTTTGCTGATGCCCTGGGCACTTTCCAAGCCAGGACATGGGACAGGAGGGGTTGGAGATGCAGATAGGGGTTTGGAGAGCCCCAAACCTGCTCGTGGTGCAGCACATCATGCACCTGCATGCGAGGGAGGCCGTGGAAACACGGTGGGACGAGGCTGCCCTCTGGTGACACTTCTGCGTTTTTCCTTTTGCTCTGGAAATGAGGTTTGTGCAAGAAATAAAAACATTTGAAAAAAATCAAAAGGCAAAAAAACCCCAACAAAAACAAATTCGAGTGCGGGTGATGTCAGCTGCCTTTGCAAGCAGCCTCACATTTGTCATCTGTGCCCTTAACTCCAGCTTTTCCTATGAGATGCCAGGTAGGAATTATGGTTTTCCACGGTGCAGGGAAGTGGCTTTTAACACTGTTTTTGCAGACTTTGTGCTAGGAAATGCTAAGGGAGAAGCCACGGGAGCCCTCTTGCCGCTGACCCCATGGGTTTTCCATGGTGCTTTGGAGTTTATACGAGGCCAATGGATTTTGCTACTCAATTCCCTGTTCCAGACCAAGCATTTTGCTCACACAGGTTTGCAGCGAGCTAAACACATCTCCGCATTTACCTGAATCCAAGTTTCCAACCTTTGCAACCAAGACGTTTTCCCCAGCGCAAAGCCCAGATACTTTCCTGCAGCATCTTCCTTGCTG
Organism: Tinamus guttatus; assembly: GCF_059628265.1. Lineage (NCBI taxonomy): Eukaryota > Metazoa > Chordata > Aves > Tinamiformes > Tinamidae > Tinamus > Tinamus guttatus. The sequence continues at coordinate 246,764 of NW_028288677.1, forward strand.
CCTGCTGGGTTCCATTAGCAGCAAAACTAATCAAATTACTTGTTCCAGCCGCAAAAAGCAATCCTCAAATACGTTGTGCCGACTTCGTTGTGCATCCCCATGAACTCCTAAGCGTCTGCACCCTCCTTGCGGAAGCAAAACCTGCTTTGCAGAAGCAAAACCCGGGAGGACCCGGTTATTGCTTTCTGCAAGGCAGCACTGACACCTAGTGGCATTTTTTTTTTCCGAGGGGCTTTCAGTTAGTTTGTCCCATATCTCCCTTCAATACTAATATTTTGCTGCCCACCCCACAGTCACGGTGAGTTTTTGCAATTCCCGTTTGCATCCCAGAGCTGCTGATGGAAAGCAGCGCTGCCGCTTGCGATGCCGGCGCATCCTCCCACATCTGAGATGCAGCGGATATTATTTTTCTCTCCCCGTCATGCAAAAAAAAAAGCACTTTAAAAAGCTAAGCAGTAACTTGAGCCTTGGCCCCATGTAGCTCGTGGCTATTTCCAGTCGCTGCTGGGTTTTTACTATATAGGTAGCGACGGGGCTTTTAAGTGGGGATAATAATAGCGAGGCAGATGTAAATAGGTGTTCACATAGAGCGGCCTTTAACCCTCCGTCTTGGCCGGGATTTGGGTTTGCCAGGTCCTGGGAGAGCGGGTATCCCGGGATGCCAAGTGTTGCTTGATCTTCCCAAGCCCCTGTGCTGTTTTCCCTGCTGTTTCCAAAAGCTGGATAGGAGCCCCCAGGGCAAGGAGATCCCGGGACATTGCTGCACCAGGGGGATCCAGAGGCCGGGAATCGCCTGGGAAGACACCGGCACCATCTCCATAGCGGCGCCATCTCCACCCTGGCTGCGGGTCCCCACGGGGGACAGCGACTCCCTGCCCGTCCCCAGAGCCGGGAGCCCGCGCTGCTTCCACGGGGGACGTTTCCCGGGAGCCGAAGGGGTTAACGCTGGGAGAGCAACAGGCTGGAGTTGACACTTGGAGGCAGGCGGCGCCGCCGGCTCCCGATTGGCCTCCAAGCCCATCCAAAAGCGGCTTTTTTTTTTTCCTCTCTTTTTTTTTTTTTTTTTTCCCTCTCTCCCTTTCACTTCTCCTCCTCCTCCCCCAGCCCCCGGCGGGCAGGGGAGGGGAGCGGGGGACCAGTGAGCGCTCCAAAATAACCCTCTTATGTCAAAGCCGGCGCGGGGGGGAACCGCATAAATAGCGCGGGCCGCCGCGGCCGCCTTCCCACAGCCCGCGGGAGCCGTCGGAGGGGCGGGAGGAGGCGGAGGAAGAGGAGGCGATGCCGGCCCCGCTCCACCTGCTGCTGCTGCTGCTGCTGCTGCTGCTGCTGCTGCTGTGCCACGCGTGGGCGCTGCCGCGGGACGCGCACACGCTGCTGCCCGCGCGGCTGCCCGCGCCGCCGGGGCGCCTCGCGCTGCGCCTCGCCGCCTTCGGCCGCTCCTTCGAGCTGCTCCTGCGGCCCGACGCCGCGGGGACGGCCGCGCCGCGCGTGCGGCGCCTGCGGGCCGCCCGCCGCCCGCGCCCGTGGCCTCGCGCCTGCCGCCTCTACACGGGCACCGCGCGCGGCCGGCCCGGCGGCCCCGCCGCCTTCAGCGTGTGCGGGGACGGCGGCGTCCGCGGCTCCTTCCTCCTCGACGGGAGCCTCTACGAGCTGCGCCCGCTGGGCCCGCCCGGGCCGCCCCGGCGCCGCCCGCACCGCCTGCAGCGCCGCGATGCTCCCGGTACCGGTGCCGGTGCCGGCGCGTCCCGCCGCGCCAGGCGCTTCGTGTCGGCGCCGCGCTACGTGGAGACGCTGCTCGTGGCCGACGCGTCCATGGCGCGGTTCTACGGAGAGGAGCTGGAGGTGAGCGCAGCCCCGCGCCCGCAGCCCCGGCCCGCGCGTCTCCGCTCCCTCCAGCCCCTTCCCTCGCTTCTGTTCCCTCGCTTCTCCGCTCCCTCCTCTCCGCATTCCCGTGTTTCTCTGTGCCCTCCATCCCATTTCCCCATTGACTCACTTCTCCCTGCCTGCATCCCTTCCTTTCCCCATTCCCTCACTTCTCCACTCCCTCCATTCCCTGTTTCCTTGTTCCCTCGCTTCTCCACTCTTCCATGGCCTCCCTTTCCCATTCCCTCACTTCTCCACTCCCTCCATTGCCTCCTTTTCCTATTCCCTCCCTTATCTGCTCCTTCCATCCCCTCCTTTCCCCATTCCCTCTTTCAGCCCCCTCCATTTCCCCCATCTGTCCCCCTCCTTTTTCTCTATTTCTGCATCTTCCATCCTCAGCAGCAAAAAAGAACAGGCAGAATCAGGTAGTTCTGGAGACCAGAGAGTCTTCCCGCTTTCTCCTGGGTACTTAAATTTGGGCCAAAACACTAGTTTTGGGCTGCTCACTTAGTGCTAGGGGAGCGCTGCAGACCCAGGGATGAGGAGATGTGCGGGAAACAGCCAAGAGGCAGGCCAAGATGTGTGGGTTTTTTTCTTCTTTTTTTGCTTATTTTCTATTAAATGGCCATTTTCAAGGTCGGGCAGCCCTTGCCTGTGACCCCACGTGTTCTTCCTCCCAGCTGTTTGCGCTCCTGAGATCCCAGCGCTTGTTTTCCCCCCTGCAGAAGTTCTGGCTTCTTAGGAGAAAGGAAAATTAGTAGTAATAATAATAAAAGCTATCGCTGTAGTTCCCTGTGCTCCGCTTTTTCATTTTTCCCCCCCTTTCCCCTCTTGCTGACCGTTTTCCAAGCAAACCGGTGTTGCGGGAACTTCCGTGTGGATCTCTCTGCCGGTTGCAACCGCGAGGCTCATCCTGACCCGGAGCAGCCCCTCGATTTCGGGCGAATCCCGGGCCTCCAAGCGGGCACGGTTTGGCTGTTTAATTCCCGTTTAATCTGTGATCCGGGAGCAGCCGCGTTCCCCTCCCTCGTTGTGCAATAGCCGCATTTCTTCCCCGTGACGCCGCGGCCACGAGCGGGGGCCAAGGCGAGCAGGAATTTCGATGCTCCGATAAGATGTTTACGTCAGCTGGAGCGGCTGGAGGGGCTGGAAACCCCGGGTTCTCCCAAACTTCCCAGGCTTGCGGGATGCCAGCTTCCCCAGCGGAGAGGTTGGGAGGCACCGCTCTCTCCGTTGCTTTCTCCTCCCAGAGCCACGTGCTGACGCTGATGGCCGTGGCGGCCAACATCTACCGGCACCCGAGCCTGAGGAACGCCGTGAACCTGGTGGTGGTGAAGGTGCTGGTGGTGGAGGACGAGGAGGCAGGACCCGCCGTGTCGGACAACGGCGGCCTCACACTGCGCAACTTCTGCGACTGGCAGCAGAGGTTCAACCCGCCCAGCGACCGGCACCCCGAGCACTACGACACGGCCGTGCTGCTCACCAGACAGGTCCCGTGGGGAGCTGGCGGGGGCAGGAGAAGTGCCGGAGCTGGGAATTCGGGACGGGAGCCTCCTCCGGCTCCTGCTTCATCCCTCCTTGGTGCTTCTCCCCCCGCTTAGGACTTCTGCGGGTACCAGAGCTGCGACACGCTGGGGGTGGCCGACATCGGCACCATGTGCGACCGCAACAAGAGCTGCTCGGTCATCGAGGACGAGGGCCTGCAGGCTGCCTACACGCTGGCCCACGAGCTCGGTAACGGCGGGAGGGAGGCGACGCGGGCGCGTCCGTCGCGGGAAGTGCCTCCACCGGCACCAAGGGACGCGCTCGCCTCCCGTGACGAGCCGGGACGCGACCTCGGCGCCCGTTCTTGCTGCTCGGGGCAGGTCATGGGAGCAAAGCCCCTCTTTGCCGGCGCTTGTCCCCTCGCAGGGCACGTGCTGAGCATGCCCCACGACGACTCCAAGACGTGCGAGCGCCTCTTCGGGCCCCAGGGCCAGCACCACGTGATGGCGCCGCTCTTCGTGCAGCTCAACCGCACGCAGCCGTGGTCGCCCTGCAGCGCCGCGTACCTCACCGAGTTCCTCGACGGCGGCCACGGTGAGGCTCGCGCGGCCGCGGGGCGGGCGCCGGGGGGGTGCCCCGCGCCACACGGAGCCTCCCTGCGTTTCCCGGCGCCAGGCGACTGCTTGCTGGACGCGCCGGCGCGCGCGCTGCCGCTGCCCGCCGAGCTGCCGGGCCGCGGCGCCCTGTACAGCCTGGACGCCCAGTGCCGCCACGTGTTCGGCGACGGCTTCGCCCACTGCGCCAACGCCACGGCCGAGGGCGCCTGCGCCCAGCTGTGGTGCCGCCGCGCCGGCGCCGCCGAGGCCCTGTGCCACACCAAGAACGGCAGCCTGCCCTGGGCCGACGGCAGCCCCTGCGACGGCGCCGGGCTCTGCTGGGACGGCCGCTGCGTCCCGCCGGGCGCCCTGCAGCCCCAGGTGACCGCGGGGACGGCGGCGGAGCGAGGGGGGACGCGCCGGCGCCGCCGCGCTGCTCACGCCGGGGAGGGGGGCGTTTCTTGCAGCCGCCCGTGGACGGAGGCTGGGGCGCGTGGAGCCCGTGGGGCCCCTGCTCGCGCACGTGCGGCGGCGGCGTGCACTTCTCGCACCGCCTCTGCGACAGCCCCCGGCCGCGCCACGGCGGCCGCTACTGCGAGGGCCAGCGCACCCGCTACCAGTCGTGCCACACCGAGGAGTGCCCCCCGGATGGTATGTCCCAAAAAACCCCTTTTCCCCCCCAAAATGGCTGCTCTGCTCTGCCCGCGGCGCGGCGAGTGCGCGGTGATCCCCATCCTTTTCCGTGGCCAGGCAAGAGCTTTCGGGAGCAGCAGTGCGAGAAGTACAACAGCTACAACCTCACGGACCCGCAGGGCGAGCGGCTCGAGTGGGTGCCCAAGTACGCGGGGGTTTCGCCCCGGGACCGCTGCAAGCTCTTCTGCCGAGCCAGGGGCCGGAGCGAATTTAAGGTCTTCGAGACCAAAGTGAGTGGCGCCCGCGCGGCCCGTGCGGCGATTCCGGCAGCGCCCGCAGCTCCGCGCTCTCCGCAGGTGATCGACGGGACGCTGTGCGGGCCGGAGACGCTCTCGGTGTGCGTGCACGGGCAGTGCGTCAAGGCCGGCTGCGACCACGTCGTGGGCTCCTCCAAGAAGCTGGACAAGTGCGGCGTGTGCGGCGGCAACGGCTCCACGTGCCGCAAGATATCCGGCTCGCTCAACCGCTCCAAGTGAGCTCGCCGGAAAAGCGGAGCCCGCCGCGGCCGGGGGAGATTCCCCGAGCGCTTCCCGCGCAGGGAGCCAGCGGGGCGGCGCTTCCCTCCTTTGCGGTTGGCGGCAGGGAGATTAACGCGCGGAGCGCGGCCAAGAGGAGATCCCATTAAGATCAGGGCGAGGGAGGCCGGGGTGGCCGAGCGCAGGCTGTGACCCGCGGGCTCCGCTCCAGAAATGCTCCCATCGGCATTCCCAACCGCAGCGGTGACCTCGGAAGCGCCGGCGGGCTCCGCGTCCCGGTCCGCACGAGGGTGCCGGGCTTGCCGGAGTTAATCCCGAGCTGGCAGGTCTGTTAACTCTTTCACCACCGAGCCGTTTTTAGCAGCAAAAACCCCTTATTCCAAAGGGAAAAGGAGTAAAGGCAGCAGAGGAATAGCTGGAATTTCCCTCCCGGGGCAAAACCGTGGGGCTGTGGGTTTGACGACAGTGCCCGTTTCTCCACGTAGTTGAGCGGTGTCTCCCAGTCGGCTGCAGCTCCAAGTGCTCCCAGCTCTTGAGCGCTCCGGGATCCACGGAGATGGATCCGGAGCGCCCTTTTCCGCGCGCAACCGGCGGTCCCTTTGCCGCCCGCAGGTACGGCTACAACGACATCGTCACCATCCCCGCGGGGGCCACCAACATCGACGTGAAGCAGCGCAGCCACCGCGGCGTCCGCCACGACGGCAACTACCTGGCGCTGCGCACGCCGGAGGGCCGCTACCTGCTCAACGGCGACTTCGCCATCTCGGCCGCGGAGCAGGACATCCTCGTCAAGGGCACCATCCTCAAGTACAGCGGCTCCATGACCACCCTGGAGCGGCTGCAGAGCTTCCGGCGCCTCCCCGAGCCGCTCACGGTGCAGCTGCTGACCATCGCCAGCGAGCTCTACCCGCCCAAAGTCAAGTACAGCTTCTTCCTCCCCAAGGACGTGCCCTTCGGCAGGCAGCAGGGCAAGGAGAAGAAGTCGCCCAACGCCATCCGCCCCATGCTCACGTCGCAGTGGGTGCTGGGCGACTGGTCCGCGTGCTCCAAGACGTGCGGCTCGGGCTGGCAGCGGCGCTCGGTGGAGTGCCGCGACGTGGAGGGCCGCGCGTCGCCCGCGTGCGACCGCGCGCTGCGGCCGGGCGACGTGCGGCCGTGCGCGGAGCTGCCGTGCCCGCTGTGGCGCCCGGGCCCGTGGTCGCCGTGCTCGCGGAGCTGCGGCGGCGAGGGCGTGCGCACGCGCGCCGCCGCCTGCGTCGACCTCGCCGGCGCCGCCGTGCCGCCCGAGCGCTGCGGCCGCCCGCCCGCGGCCACCGCGCCGTGCGCCGCGCCGCCGTGCTGAGGTCCCCGCGGCGGCCCCGCGGCTTCGGGAGGAGGACGGTTGTCTTCACCCGCGGGTTGTCTTCGCCCGCTCCGGAGGGCCGCAGGATTCGGATTCGGCTCTGGAAAACAACTCGGAGGCCGGCCGTGGAATTTGGACGCTGCTTTGGTTCACGCGACGTTTGGCACCCGATAATTAATCCCCGGGAACTGGAGGCCTCTCACCCAGCGCCAGGGTAGCTTCATGCCCCGTTTTGGGAGCTTTTCCCACTCCGAGACTCCCTCTGGGCGCTGGTTTTATGGAATATCTCCCCTCTACTCCAAGCCTTCCCTTAGGAACATGTAGCTGGTGTAAGTCAGAGAGGTTATATATTAGGAATATATATATATATGTGTGTGTATATATATACGTTTCCCTTCAGTGAAGGATTGTAGCAATGTACTGAGCCTCTTGTGTTAGGTATTTATTATAAATTTCCGGTTTGTACAGTAGCCGTCTGCAAAGGAGCGGGGAAAAAAGCCAAAAAGACAACCCCAAATCCCTGTTTTAACGTGCTGCTCCCACCCCATGTCCCCGCTCCGGATCCGGCAGCGGCGAGCGGAAGGTTTGCTCCTCTCTTAGCCGCTCCAGCAGGGCTGAGCTTGGGATGAGGGGGGATTAAAACAAATCCTTTTTCCTGTTTTATCCTTTTATTTGTCATTTCGGTGTTTCGCTTTTGAGAACAGTCTGTTTGCGACTTTAGGTCTTCAATAAAGGACTTCCCACCCGTCACCCTTTTGTTTTTCCACTTGTTCCTCTCGGGGCTTCTCTCTGGGTGGTTTCTGTTGCCGGTCCGGGGGATGCGGGCACTGGATAGCTCCGTGTGCCACCTCCCGGTATCCCTGTGCGGTGTCCCGGTTCCTGGATAGCTCCGTGTGCAACCTCCCGGTATCCCTGTGCGGTGTCCCGGTTCCCGGGGGTCACGTGCACTGGATAGCTCCGTGTGCAACATCCCGGTTCCCGGGGCTCCATGTGCGCTGGATAGCTCCGTGTGCACCGGATAGCTCCGTGTGCAACGCCCCGGTATCCGTGTGCAACGTTCCGGTTCCCGGGGGACGCGTGCACCGGATAGCTCCGTGTGCACCGGACAGCTCCGTGTGCAACATCCCGGTATCCGTGTGCAACATCCCGGTATCCGTGTGCAACGCCCCGGCTCCCGGGGCTCCGTGTGCAACCCCCCGGTTCCGGGGGGGGCGGTTTCCCGCACCGGAGCGCCCCTCCGTGGCCCCGCCCCCCCTCGGCCCCGCCCCCTCGCACTGCGCCTGCGGGCGGCTCCGCGCCGCCTCCCCCCCCGCCGCCGCCGCCGCGGTGCATTGTGGGACACAAACAAAGTGCCCGGCCGGGACCGCGCAGCGCGGGAGCCTCGCGGCGCCGGGACCCCCCCCGCCCTCCCGCGGGCGCGCGCACGTCGCTCCCGCCCCCCCCTCCCCAGCAACGGTCGCGCGCACCCCCTCCCCCCGCATCGCTGCCCCCTCCCCCATCGCTCACCCGCTGCCCGAGGGGGAGGCGGCGGCGGCGGCGACCTCCCCGCCGCCCGCCTCGTCCTGCTGTCGCCGTCATGGCCCAGCGCGAGCCCAGGTAGGGCGGCTCGGGCCTCCCCGCCGAGCGCAGGTAACCGGGCCCGGGCCGCGGAGAGGGCGGAGCGGCGGGGGGGAGGCGCGCGGCGGCGGCCGTTGGCGCCGCGACCGTTGAGCGGCCGTTGGCTCCCCCGAGGGGCGGGCGCGCGCGCGCGGCGCGGGCGGGCGGGGGGGGGACAAGGGGCCTCCCCGCGTGGGTCCTGCGTGGTGCGGAGCGCGTGGCCCCGAGCGCCCCGCGAGGAGGAGGAGGAGGAGGAGGATGAAGGCGGCGGGTGCTGGGTTCGTGCCCCCCCACGCTCCGCGGGGAGCGTGTCACCTGCACACACCCCCCCCACGTCGTGTTTTGGGTGGAAATCGCGTTTCGCCTGTTGCATTCCCGAGGGAATCGCGCTGGGAGTGGAGCTGTGCACCCCCTGGGGACACCCTGCTGCCTCCCCGCTCCATTTGTAGAGGCTCTTTTATTTTGGAAAAGGAGAGGACTTGTTTTGCCTGCTGCGTCCCACAGGGCTCCCCACTGTCCCCCTTTTCCCATTCCACTCTCCTTTTTTATTTCATTTCCTTTTATTTATGGTAGGCAGAGAGGAAGTCCCACTAGCTGGAAGGCAAAGCTCGCTGCACCTTCCTTTTATTTTTACACTTATTCTTTTATTTATATATATATATATAAATGGTTTTATCCTTCCTCCCCGCTACCACCCCTTTTTTACCTGCCTATCTACCAGGCTCTCCTGCGCTGCTTCCACCTGAGCCTGTGGCATCTTCCAAACCTGCTGCGCGTCCCCTCCGCACATCCAGGGTTATTTTGCCTCCATTCCCACCAAATAGCATCTTTTAGCCTAATAGGCAGCTCTTCCAGCCCGTCTCCCGGGTTGTTCCATGTAACTTGTTATGCTGGCTGAGAGGAGGGGGTATCCCCCCATTCCCAGGTGGATATGCGCCAAGGTTTCCGTGTTCCGAAGCAGGTATTCTCGCTGCGCGCTTCCCGGGAGAAGGTTTCCGCTGTCTGTCCTTTGCAGGTGTATGGTGGTGGCTGCTCTGAGTAGCATCTGTCCATCTTTTGGGGTATTTCGAGGGCTTTCCTTCCCAAATTGCGTCTCTTTCCCTGCCTGAGATCCGCAGATACCGCGCATCCAAGATGGGATGTACCCAGGGATGTTGCCTGGCTTTAAGTGCACCTATATAAGAAGATATAGCCGAGCAAGTGTTAACCTGCTACCTATAGCCCTCCCGATATAAATACCTCCTTGATATAAAGCTGTTTATACCCAGCGCCGGTTATAATGCTCTAAGTGTGTCTCCCTAGGGGCTGCTTCGATTTAAACAGCTGGTTTTAATCTTATGCTTTAGCTGGTGCAAAACCTCCAAGCTGTCCCTTCCCCGGCGAATTCCCAGCCCCACTCGTGCCTCTCCGGGTGGATGTTACACGGGTGATAAAGCGGTGATCCTCCCTTTCCATGAGTTATTTCCCATGCCAAAGTTTTCTCCCTCATTTTGTTGACAGGCTGAGAGAATTTCCCTCTCTGTGACCATGAGGTTGCTGGGGGGAGTGTCCTTAGGTGTTGCTCCTGTGCTATGTAAGACAAGTCAGTAAGTGAAACTGAATCCATGCCACGTTTGTTGCAACAGGAGGTTAATCATAAACCCTGGCAGGTTTTAAAAGCGCTGGTTTCATTTTGCAGTGTCCACAGCAAAGCGGGTGCCGCTAGGAAGGAGGGTCTGCTCAACTGCTTGCTAAGAGGATCAAAAGAAAATACAGTTTTCCCTGCGTGTGCAGTTGGACGAGCGTCCAAACATTATTTTGGGTTGTATCCCGTGACCCAATTGAAGGAGGCCCATTTGAAGTTTTTTTTTTTTTTGCAACCATGTGGGCTTGTTCGTACAGTCTAAACCGCTAGTTTGAACAAGAAAACCACCCAGTGACAAAGCGGTGACGCTTTTACCGGTACGTGACGGGGCAGGGAACGTCTCTTGACATCCCCAGAATGCCTGTTGACATATTTCTGTCTTGCCCGCTGGTAAGTAGGTTATCCCTGCTCAAATTATGCAACCGTCAACACAGCCAGACTTGGGGAATTCTCAACACTTGAGCGTGTCAAGGGCTGACTCCGAATCCAAGCGCTCCGGTTGCGGAGCGCGTTCGCAGGCTGTCGCTTGGAATAGGACATCAGTTTTGGACAGAAAGAGGCTGCAACTTAATTACTTCTTGAAAAAACGTGATGCAAGATTGCAGGGACAGAACTGTCTTCAGCCACATTTCAGCGTAGAAGTGTCTAGTTTATCAGTTACAAGCAGAAAAAATAAAACATTGATTTGTTTAAATATACTTTTGGAGTAGAAGTCGACATGCCTCTTTGTTTGGATGCTTGCTTCTTGAAAGATGCCATTTTTAGCAAATGGATAAAATTAAATGGTTGCATACTTAGACTAAGTGAACATTGCAGTCCATTATTCTTAACTTGCTTAGGATTTCAAGTTGATTCTTCTAATGGTTTCACCAGATGAAAACAAATGTTCATGCCACTTTGTAGAGGTGCGTAAATGAAACGGTGGGGAACAAACCCTGAACGTGATAAGGTCCCTTTTAGCTTCTACAATATCCTCTGTGCCAAATTCCCTGAGTTTTTTGCAAAAAGATTCCCTGGGTTTGTTTGCTTTAAACCTGATGCCTGGTAATTTCATCGAGTGCCTCCTGCTTCTTGTACTAGGAGGGAGAATAAAGGATCCTTTTCCAGTCGCCGCCTCATTTGCAATTTTATGGATCTTTGGGTTCTCAGTTTTCTCTCTTCTTCCAAGCTGAATTCTCCCAGTCTACTTAGTACATCTGTCTACAGAGGCTGTTCTATATCTCCTTTTTCCCCCTCTTTTGAGCTCTACTTTTGAGTCGATCTGACCAGAACATTCATTTCCTCGCTTTGCCCAAAAAGGCTGAATGAAGGCAGTTTTTTTCAGAGCACGAAGGGATGTTTACTTCTAAATGGACACTTTGTAGCTTGTCTGTGATACTAATGTAAGCTTTTAGTGTGTGTGTAATGTTTTACATGCCCAAGTGCAAGTGAACATGCTGCAAAAGCTAGTTTACTGGACCGAGTAAGATATTTATGTTGTATTAGGAGCTTCTGCAGTTGCTTTTCCTTTAGTGGCTTTGTTTTTTCAGTGGGTAAATATCCATGTTAGGACCTGCTCGGAGCAGTGTCTGGGAAATGTTAGTGAAAAGGTTAAAGCAGGTTGAAAAGAAAAAAAAAATCCCTTTAATCCAAGCCTGGACCAAGGAGAGGGTTCTTCCAGGCCAGGGTTTGGGCATACGTGGGAAGTGGAAAGTCTTGCCTTGTTACTGTTCGTCTGATACCCGTTTGTGGGTAAATAAAAGGAATTTCAGTTTTCAAGGCCAGGAAGCGCTCCTTTTTGGGTATTCAACTTTACCTCCATAATTGAGTTATTAGGAAAAGCAAGGGTAAAAGGGCGCTGACACAACCGCATTCCTGCCTTGCTTCGACTTGTTGGGGATTCTTTACAGGCGCTTCCGTTTCAGAGGTGGCTGCTTGGTTCCGTGGCTGGGACACCCTGGCGAGCTGGCCGTGGTCCCCGCTCTCCCTTGCTTCATGAGGTCTCCACAGCGAGCAACTCGGCCTTGATCCCCTTTGCTCTTTACGCAGGTTTTCCACCGCGCTGCTTGTCGGCACAGGCTTCTCCTACCCGCGGCGTTCCTGCAGCTTCGGGGAGAGTGAAAATTTGCATTGTGCTCCAGAAAAAATGCTTTATTTTAGTTAACCTGCATTCCATTAATCAAGCTGGAAGCCTTCCTTCCTGATCCGGAATAAAAGAGAGGGGAAAGTGTCATTTCTTGTCTTCTGCAATAGTGCTACTAGGGATATCTTGAATTATACCAGAATATTTTGGCACACAGCATGCCGCTTTCCTTCGGATTTCTTTCATGTAGTACTTCCCAAAAAAAGGACTTGGGGATTTGGGGGATTTTATTAGCAGTTTGGGAGGGCAATTAGCTCAAGTAGTTTTTTTTTCTTTGAATTTATTGATATACTCAAAGAGCTTTTGAAAGCGATGACTGAAATGCTATTGGTAGCCATGGTAAAACCAGAAAAAAATAGCTTTCTGGAATTAGTTTAAAATAGGAGGTTGCTCCATGTGACAAATAAAAGTGCTTTATGGATATTTTTCAGCAATTCGTAGCACTTAGATGGTTTTAATGTTTAACTTGTATTTTTCCAGCTATTGCTTTTCACATATTATTCTTGCAACATGGAAGAATTATTTAAACTGTTACTTCCCGCACATAAACTTCACACTTTACACTGCAGTTTCAACAAGTTAAATCTGGGGTCTTTACAGTAAAAGAGCCAACTTCAAATATTCTGACCAAAGTTGGAAAAAACTCATAGCTAGAGGAAACAAGACTTTAAAGGGGAAAAAAAATGCCATGGTATAAAAATATAGTCAGGATATTGTGCAGTTTATGTATGGCACATGCAGCTGTACTGCCCTGATTATTGTGATCTCTTTATTTAATTAGATTTTGTGATTAAGAACTACCTTGCTGATTAGCACACCTAATGTGTGTGCATCGGTTCTAGCCACTACATATTTTTTAACTGAAATTCTTCTGGTAAAGTCAAATGATCTGAAAGGATCATTTTTAGAGACAAGTTAAGGGGCAGGTGCATTGAGGGCGGAAAAAAAAGACATTAAGGAGGTTAAAGTGGATAATGACAAACACCTGACAAAAATGAGATATGGAAATAGACTGGTTGGGCTCTGGGTCATGCTTTAAAATCTTTCTCCATAGTCACTTTTAACTGGTTAGCTTCCAGAACATAGCAGAAGCCTGTTGTTAGCTCTCTAGCATATAATCCTGGGGTTTAGGTTTTTAATTTTTCCCCAGTAAATGCCAATCTGAGGTGCTTTTTTCCTGAAAATGCTTGGAAAAAAGCATTGACTTTTTTTTTTCCTGAAAAAGAAGCATCATCAAGTTAGTTTGGCACACTTTACCTTCAGTAAACACAGGTGGCATCCCATTTTCTGTTTGTTTGTTTAATTTTCATTCTTCCTTTTCTTCAGCCTGTCTTCACTTTGCCAGATTCCCGCAGTTATATACAAACAGCTTATGTATCACTGCTGGTCTTTGACAGAGCAAAACATCTTCATATTTGTAAATAAGCAGCGTTTCAGCACTAAATATTTGGGGACAAAATTAACACAGGGTTAGTGTTGCCAAACTTTCTGGCAGGTGTGTCCCACAAAATGAGACAGTTAAAAAAATACAGGTTTGCAATTAAGTTCTCTTGCCAACTTGAGATGGATCAGAAGAAAGTCTGGTCCTATAGGCCATGTATGAGAGGTGACGAGGGACAAGAATAAATCAGAAGCGTCACTTTCACGAGGAAGTGGCAAAGCAGAGCTGCACGAGGTGGAATGTGGCTCCTCATGGGCTTTAGGGACGTGGCCTTGGCGTCTGTCACCCATTCCATTCAGGCAGGTGACTTCTTAATTCTGCCAGATGCAGCAGTTGGAAGGGGTTTTTTCTGATTCCCAGCACGCATCTTGGGGCTTTCAAACAGATGTGGCCTGCAAAGGATACGGTGAAGATGTGACGTTCTGTCTCGAACAGCTTTGGAGACCTCTGCAAGCTCGTGAATGAGGGGGACGAGTGGTTTTGATCAAAATGGAAGAGAGGGCTTAAGCAGCTAAGGCACAGTCACCAAAAACAGTATGTGTGTTTTAAATGGTGGGATTGACGAATAATTGGGGGCTCTGATGTCTTGAAGATCTTCTAGATTCAGGACCCACCAGGAGGTAGAAGACATCACCTTGCACAAAAGTAGTGACAAACACTGAAATTTTGATGTTTTAGTCATGCAAACTTGGCTGGATAGTCAGGATTTCGTTGTCACAGATGAGAGAAGGCTTTGGTTGTTACCTGCGCTCTCGACCTTCCTTTAAAATGTACACGTAAAACATTGTAAACATTTTCTAATTTTACCCTTTCTGAATGATTCTTTTGCAGCTGACCCTGTCATCTCAATATACAATAAAGCTGTTTTGTAGAATGAATTGCCTCTTTTGGCACCTTGCTAATTGTCTCGATGCTTTCAGCCGCTCAGGCATCAAAATGAGATTTGCCTTGTGCAAAGCTCCCTTTTCCATCATCAGGGAGCTCCTTTGCTGCTGGAGTGTCGTCAAGAGCGAGAGGCTCTTTTCCATGAGAACAGGGTCTGCATGTGCAGAGGGTTGTCCCAGGAGAAAAAAAAACCAAGATCTTTCTAAGCACCATATTACAAAAATCATGATTTGAGCTCTGATGTAAGGGCAGGAGGTGGCCAAGTTGCTGCATCTTTGGTATATAAAAGTAGACAGCTCACATAAGCAAAAATTTCCAATTCTGGTGTCATTTTTACACAGCATAATATACATTTTCATATGTTTATCATTCCTGAGCACCCAAACTTGACATAAGTATTTAATCACTGTTGCAAAGGGGGATTAGCTCTAGTCTATATGAACCCATAACTGTTTTTGCTGAAACAGTAACCACGAGCTAAGTTTTTTCAAAGTCCTTAAAGGTCAGGTCTATATTAGTGCCCTAGGCCACCAAGAGATTAAAAATGGGAACTGAACCATTTAAAAACCTGAGTCCTTGAGCTCTTACTGCCTTACTAAATGTAAGAAATGGATATTATTCCCCCTCTCTGCCTCTCTTTTTGGAAAACAAGATGCATACGTGTCCTTTCCACACCAAAGGCTGCTTAGGAGCCACTTGTTTGAATTGTGTCAGTGGAAGGAAGGGGAAAGTCACTTTATCCGAGTCTCCCAAGGCGGCAACGACCCACATTTGTGGCAGGCAGGACTGTAACACATTTAAATCGATGTATTGCACAGCACTGGCTTCCCTTCCCTTATTTTAAATTCTGTAACCAGATCAAGGTCAAGGAAGTCAAGGGATGAGAAAGGAAGCCAGAAGAGGGGAGAGGAGGGTGGGAAGAGGGAAGCGGGACAAGGGACGGTTCAGAATCTGGATCTTCGATGCCTCTTGAGGTCAAGGTGGTTTTTTTTTCACTGCACTTAACATCTTCCTCTACAGCAGCTTGCAATTTTATTGAAATCCAAATGGCTATCACAGTTCAACTCTGACTTTTTTACGCAATTTGGTGCTAAATCACTCCATAAAGTGCAAAGGAAAGCAGGAGGATACTGGGAAGAACCTTCTCTGAGAGCCTTGCTTCCTCCTGCACATTTAAGCAGACCCAAACCAATGCCATCCTTACTTAAAAATCATTCAACAAAGTCCCTAGTGCGCAAGAGCTAGGAGCAATCGATTCCCAAGCCGAGAAAACGATCATCATAATAAAAAACAGGTTTCTTGCACAGATGATAGTTGCAAAAATACTTTCTTTTTAGTATTACAGACACTTTTGATGTTACAGGCTGGATCCTAAAAAAAACCCGTGGAAACACAACCTTGAAATATTCTGCTACAGTGGAAGAAAGTTCTTCCTACAGAGCCTTATAATGATGTATTCCCTTACCTCTTGCTTTCAGAGATGCAAGGTACTTTAATGTGAATAACGGAGTGTTTTCCTTCTCTTTTAGCATACCCGTGATCTCTTGCATGCGGAAAGAACGCTAGCAGAAAGTGAGAAGATGGGTGTAAAAACATTTACTCATAATTCCCCTGCCCATAGCCAGGAGATGCTGGGAAAGCTCAACATGCTTCGCAACGACGGCCACTTCTGCGATATCACCATCCGTGTCCAGGACAAGATCTTCCGGGCGCACAAGGTGGTTTTGGCCGCTTGCAGTGACTTCTTCCGCTCCAAACTCGTTGGCCAAGCAGAAGACGAGGGCAAGAGCGTGTTAGACTTGCACCACGTCACGGTGACTGGCTTTATACCCCTCCTGGAATACGCCTACACCGCAACACTATCTATTAACACCGAAAATATTATCGACGTGTTGGCTGCGGCCAGCTACATGCAGATGTTCAGCGTGGCCAGCACGTGCTCCGAGTTCATGAAGTCGAGCATTTTGTGGAACACGCCCAACAGCCAGCAGGAAAAGGTGCTGGACGCCGGGCAGGAGAGCGGCGCCAACTGCAATTTCACTTCTCGAGACGGCAGCCTGTCCCCCGTGTCCTCGGAATGCAGCGTGGTGGAAAGAACCATTCCCGTGTGCCGCGAGTCGCGGAGGAAGCGCAAGAGCTACATCGTGATGTCCCCCGAGAGCCCGCTCAAGTGCAACACGCAAACCAGCTCCCCCCAAGTGCTCAATCCTTCCACTTCGTTCCCCGAGTCCAGGAGCCAGCCTGTAGACTCCTCCTTAGCTTTCCCCTGGACTTTTCCCTTCGGGATCGACCGAAGACTTCAGTCCGAGAAGGTGAAGCAGGTGGAGAACTCGAGGACTTTGGAAATGCCCGGCCCCTCGGAGGCAACCCGGCGCATTTCCGACTACGTGGCTTGCGAGAGCACCAAAGGCAGCTCGCCCCTCGTGATCGAGGAGGACGTGCGTGTCAAAGTGGAGCGCCTGAGCGACGAGGAGGTGCACGAGGAGGTTTCGCAGCCCGTCAGCGCGTCCCAGAGCTCGCTGAGCGACCAGCAGACGGTCCCCGGGAGCGAGCAGGTGCAGGAAGATCTCCTCATCAGCCCCCAATCTTCCTCTATCGGTACGACGGGCTCCGGGGTTGGATATTTGGGCAAATAGATGCGTTTGCACTTGCTGTTTTATCAGAGGAAACCTCCTTTGCACCAGATGTAGGACCTTGTGTAATCATAGTAAGATTTGCAAAATAAATGGGGGAACGCTGGCATTTTAATGTCCCAGACAAAACCAAAACCACTCAGTCGTAATACTGAGAATCTTTCCATTTCTGTGGGATTTGCCTCTTAAGTCGCTTCTCAAACCCTGCCAAACGCTGAGTGAAACTTTTTTCTTTCCATGAAAGACAATTTGAAGCCAATTTGGGGCTCTGTCTCTTAATCAACAACAGCCTGGTGTTTATTAATAGCTAATACTTAAAGATTGCTCCTCCTTGCTCAGAGTGCACCAAATTTCTAAGTCAGGAGAGAGGCGCTTTACGTTATTTGTAGTTTAATTACCAAGATTTTGCACAGCTCAGCACTTTTCCTTCAAATTAAGTGGCTTGACCCGTACTCAGTGGCAGGTTTGTTTATTGAGGGATTTCTAATAAAGCCTGTTTTACTCGAGAGCCATAAGCACGGGGAAGGCACTCACTGGAATGATGTGCCTGTGAAATACCACTTCAGTTAGTAAAACAAATCGAATAATATAAAATAAATAAATGTAGCCTTGTAGGCCACGTTATTGTTTTTGTCTGGTCAGTGTAATGCCGTGCACAAAGCGAACATTCAATCAATCTGATTGAACTGGGAATGCAGTAAATAACCAAATGTTGGTTTTTATATATATATATGTGTGTGTATAAATATATATATATATCTCCTAATGCTCAAATGCCTCTTACTGAGGATATTAATACAGCTTGTTCTTGCTTAAAAAGATGACAGCGAGAAAAAGCGATACCAGCCCCAGGTCCTCCAAATGCTAATCTGTTCTTTGTCTTTGAATAAGTTGGAATTATTATATATATAGTGTTCTTTGCCTAAGATTTTTAACTGTCTGGATAATAGGTCTTATTCCCATTTTGCCATAAAGGGAAATAAAGGTGTTGTTTTTTTTCATACAGTTCACATGTACCAAGTATATGCGAAGACACTCTTTGCATCTCAGAAAGCACTTTCCACCTCCCAAAGATGTATTTCCTCATGTGGTAGTGTAAGAACAGTAAATGGAGCCAGAAAGATATGTTGAAATGTGGCTTCCTTTTCCCTGAACGTATTTTCTTTGTATAATTGCATATATTTATCTCCGTGTTTTACAGTGCATTTAGAAAAGCGTTGCTGCTTTTTGATATTACTGAGAACTCTCGTTGCCTCTTTGGGCAATTTCAAGAATTGTTCATTTGCAGTTTCTTATATTTGGCAGTGCTTTATGATATGGAGGGAGACATGACACGGGACCTTCATAAATAAGTCATTATGGCAACAACAATAAGCATGTTTGAGAAGATATTTTCATAACTCATTAACGGTGGTCACTCGGGAGGTGAAGGCTTAGAAATAAAATTAAAGGCAATTGACAGCAGCAAGGTTGGACTCTATTGCTTATGAAATAGTGCCCTTTAAGTGAAAGTACTTTTTTTTTCTTTATGGTGTTAATTTGAGTGTATTTTGAAAGCTCTCACTGTATTTAACGTAGATTATCTTCATTTCTAGATGTGCCAAATATTTGCCATATACTGAGGCTCCTCATTCAGGAAAGAGTGTCAGGCAGCGGTTTGGAGAACACACTCGATATGTATTTATCCACCCTGCTACCCTTTTGGAGTGCTTATTTTGCATTAAATTGCCCTTTTTTTGTCCTTTGCCTAGGCTCAATAGATGAGGGGGTGACGGAGGGATTGCCCACACTCCAAAGTAGCTCTGGCACCAACGCTCACAGCCGATGACGATGATCGGTACGTACCAAAGAAGCGTTCACACCGTTCCTCCTGCTGAGCTCTAACTAACCACCCAGCCTTAATCTCACACTATTCAGCTCTTCGTACATAAAATTCTCCGTGCTGATCCAAGAACAAGCAGTGCCCCAAGGATCAGATGCTTTAGAAAAATGCAGGTGATGAAAGTCCCCCTTTGCTTGGTTGCTTCTCATTTCCTGCGCGTTTCCAGGCCGCACCGGTGCCGAAAGACAGCCACGTTTTGGCTGTTCCTTCCCCACTGCTCTTTATTAACAAACAAAAAAGGCTTTGTTGGGAAGCAGGTGTGGTTGTTGCCTGCATACTACAGCTGACACAAACCCACAAAAGCAGCAGAATCAAAACATCTACCTGGACTTGGCTTCTCCACTGCCATAAACCGCAGAAGAGGCAGCCCAGCCTTAAATCTCCCCAAACTTTCAGCATGCAGCCTTTTAGCAGCCTTTTACCAACGTGCTCTGTCACTCTGTGCAAATATTTAGCTGCCTTTTGCTGGGCTGCGACGAGTGATTTATGAGCAGGCTGAAAGTAGGTGGAACTAAGATTGTTCTGCTTGGTCAAAGATGTGCAATAATTCTGGTACCTGCACGTACAAAGGTGCACAAAATTGATTTAATCTCCATCGCTTTGCTTTTGTGGTGCATTATCTAGTGTGGGGTATAGCTAGCTCTTCTTTTTCATAGCAAAACTTATAAACTATTGTCAAGCTGGCTTTTATGGTGTATTTTGGTAGGCAAGTAGGTCTGAGTAAGAAGCATGAACCCTTGGGAGTTAGTCCAGAAACTGTGTCAAGTGAAACTCCCTATAGAGATAAGTATCAAGAGCTGCATTTTT
Organism: Tinamus guttatus; assembly: GCF_059628265.1. Lineage (NCBI taxonomy): Eukaryota > Metazoa > Chordata > Aves > Tinamiformes > Tinamidae > Tinamus > Tinamus guttatus. The sequence continues at coordinate 266,209 of NW_028288677.1, forward strand.
ATTGCTCCAAAAATCTTTGCTGCCATTTCTGTCTAAAACCTGCCCCATTGTAGGATTAAATCTGAAGGGAAAATAACTGCCTAGAAGAGAGTTTGTGTGTGACAAAGAAGATTTTCACCACCTGCTGCCTTCTATTGTGCAAACCTCAGTATAAAAATAATATCCAGCACTTAGAGTTTTGATTGATAATAGAAGCACTTGTTGCATTAGAACTAATCCCATCTTTTTTAAAGCTATAACTCTAAAGTCAAGTTGCATATGAGTTTTCAGCAGTGGATAATTTCAGATATTTCCCATAAAATTGCAGAGCTTCAACAAAAGTGGCAGAGAAAATTCAAAGTGTACGCGGGCTTTTTATGCACCATGAAATTTCCTACTAAAAACTCTCTATTTGGCCTGGTTTATGCCCAAGTTTGAATATAACTAGTTTCAGAATAAAAGTAACATCATCAAAATGAACTGGAATCGGTGCATTGTTTATATAATGCTAAGGGAACTAATAACCTTGCGTGTTTATAAAAATTTTGCACTCCAGAGCTAAGATTTTCTAACAAGTGATCTATTTTATGACTTTGAATGAAAGTTAGAAGACAAGACTTGTGCCATAAATCAGTTAAATAGGTAAAATGGTGCTTTCGTGTCCTAAAAAGCTGTTTTTCACATGCCTGTGTATTCAGGCCTCTCGGGAGGGGACAGCACATTCTGATGTGACGGCTCTTTGAGCACTGGCCTTTTCAGTTCCCATTTCAAGCACAGGATGGGGCATCAGCAGATAAATCTGGCCCGTGATTCTCCCCGCAACGTTTTGGCTGCGCATCTAAAAATGAGATTATGCAGGATTCTGAATCCGGGCCAGCATCGAGCAGCAGCTGAATCAAATTAAAACACAATCAACATATCATACAGATGCAGAAAAATGTCCTCACTTTTTTGCTTGTTTTTAAAAGCATTTTCGTCCAAGTCCCACGTTTTACATTGCTTTATTACTATAGATTCTCAAAACAGCAAAACTGGCGCTGAGTGACCAACGCAGATTTAGATTGGAAGCCCCATTTTTGAATATATAGTCACTATATATCTATTCAGAACACAAAATAAAAGAATAGTCTGTGCAAAAGCCTTTCAATATGGCACTCTCTTCACTGTGGAAACAACTGTAAATATTTTAAAAGCCAGGATGTTTTCTCTCTTCCCTTTCTTTCTTAAATAATTAACAAAATTAATTGGTCCTCCTCCATAATCAATTACTTTCAAAGAGCAAGTCACATGTACATTGCTCGACGTTTAACAGGCCTTTCTGCTATGGCCTGTGTCTAATTTTTCACATTTGGACTGTGATACAGTTTCAAAATTCAGCTTTGGCTGTGTAGGTTTGTGGCCCCATTTAAAGAGGAATTGCAAAGGCTAAAATCTGAAGGATTTGTAAGGTCTAATATAACGAGACCCACCATTTTCTAAAGCGTGTGTCATTTACAAAGAGAGGACATTTTTAGACTCAGAGCATTCTGGTGTCTGTGTTTGCCAGCATTTAGTTCTGCAGAGCTGGAGATGTTTATAATCTGTGAAAAGAAAAAAAAATGCAAGTGAAATATTTAAGTATTATGGTTAAAATATTTAAATACCGTTTCATCTAACTCTTGCAGAAATTCTGTTGGAAAATAAACAAATTCAAATGGTAAATCCCACATTCAGCACAAATTGCAGGTCATGGAAAGTTAAGTGAGTATATGGAGGAGAAAAGAAGCAGGGCAGAGAAAATACAGCTGTGTTTTAAATGTAATTTCTTCATTGTCCTAAGGTCCTCAGATATGTTACCAATAGGTATTTCAGCCTGCCTGCAATGTAAGGATGTCACTGGTAGCAGGAGAGCCCCATGTTTCCCATTTTATTTCCTTTAAACAGTATTCTTAATCGTAGGAATTTTTAACAGAGACATTTTGAATCTCCTCTGTCCCCATAGTACTTCTTCCCTTTCTGGTTCGTAGTTGCCCCTGTTTCTTTCCCCACAACATCTATCTAATCCATTGGAATTGAGGATATAAAACTGCTTTGCTCTGGCCACGGTAGCTGTCACCCGCAGGGAATATTCGTGGCCAGAGCAGTTCCCTGCTGCCAGTGACGCCTGATCCGAGCAAGCTGAAATGTCTATTGCAACCAAAATAAAACCCCTAATTCTCAAGGAAGGGAAGTCCCAGGTAAGTCCAAATTCCTGTTGTTTTACTGTTTGTAGCAGCAGGTTGGTTTTCCTTTGACTGTGCCCTTCAGTGAAGGAAATAAATACCTTGCTGGAGGACGTGAATTCTAACAGCGTAGTTCCATTAGCCAGTTTACAGCTGGAGGGTATGCAGGAGCAATTAGTCAGTTTTAAGTAACTTATTTGAAAGTTAAATTGTTCCTGTATTACAGCCTCTGTGCTGTTTCTTAAATGCAGCACTTGTGCTGCTCACACAGACTTGACTGAGTCAGACCAGAAGCAAGTATTGATTAATTAAATTTTCAACATAGAAATACGGAATTGTAGATCCTAGTGATTGCTCATTGAGCCTGGATTGGAATTAAAAACAAATCTGTTTTAATTGCCTTTGTAAATACCACTGAAAGTGTGAAATACTTCTTGGCTTTCAAGTTTGCTCGGTTCTTTAAATCTCAGGGCCTATTTGCTGACCAATATGAAAAAAATACCTGCACTTGAAAAATGCTCATATCTAAAAAAGTAATTTCAGTTTGCAGCTCATATTCAGACCTGCTTCCCCCCAAAACAGACAGAAATTAAAGATTATTCTCTGTTTCTGATCAGATGTACAAAGTCAGTGAGTATGAGACTTCAGATATAGGTCAGAGCTGTAATTACAAAGGGAGAGAAACAGAACTGGTTGAGGCCTGTCTTTTTCTTTCCTTTTCTTCTCCCACGTCCAGCGTTGCAATGTTCCAGCACAAGGCTGATTTTCTTCCCTCGCTCGCTTGTAAACCAGCACCTTTTCTCTTTGTAGTTTGGAGAACGTTCAGTACCCCTATCAGCTCTACATCGCTCCTTCCACCAGCAGCACAGAGAGACCCAGCCCAAACGGCCCAGATAGACCTTTTCAGTGCCCGACCTGCGGGGTCCGCTTCACTCGCATTCAGAACCTAAAGCAACACATGCTTATCCACTCAGGTAAGAAACCATTTATTATGGGACATAATAAGCATTTATGATCACTTATTAACTTACAGACCCCCAAAGGTTTGCTCCCCGTGCAGCAATTCTCTTCTAATCACTTGTCAAGTGCTTGAGAGTTGATTTGAGAAGGATTGGGTAGAGGAACGCGTGTTTTGATCCGTCAAACCTGCCTGGTAGCTGCACTTATGGGTGATTAATGTTTGTATGGATGTGCAAAACTTCTGCTTGCCTGGAAGCCGTCCGAATAAATCATTCCCGTGCTAAAACGTGAGATGAAAGGAAGTATAATTGGCTTTTTTATTACATTAAATAAGTGGTGTAGATTGATACTTCTTCTTAGACACTGTAATTGTCTACTGTGTTGTAGAGGAGACTCACAGCCATAAAAAATACTGTTTATCTTTCGTGCTTGGGTTGAAGAATGTCATACATTTCTGAATCTCATAATTTTGGGGGGATTTTAGAACAATTTATTTGGTTTGATAATCAATTCAGCAACTAGAGATAGTGCAGGTAGCAAAAGGCTTCACTTTTTTTCAATGTCAGCATTATTTTGTGACATCCCTTCAAGGAAAATAGCCACAGCTAAACAGCTTGGGCTGATGTAACCACTGGCAAGCCCTGAGCAAGGCTGGGAGAGATCTGAATACGGGTTTTAGAGAAAACAGAGTACAAAGGAAATTCTTATATATTGCTAAAGTTGAAAGTGTTTTCGCATAAGCCAAAGGGCTGAAGAGATTTTCCTCAAACTTCATGCAGAAAGAGATGCCTTTGGACAGTCAGCAAGCCTGAAAAGTTTTATATCCACAGGGGAATATTTTTGAATATTAACTTGTTTTCACATGCTTGACGAGGAGTATAACCTTAACTGCAGTTTCACTATATGAAAGCCCCAATTAAAGTTTCGGCTCCTACTTTGGACACAAGGAAAGCAAGAGTGAAAAACTACCAGCCTGCAGGGACTGATGCACATTCAGCCCTATGGAGAAAATCTTTTTTCCTCCTTGACGTCTTTGGTATGAGCTGAGTTCCCAATCCCAGATTCTTGGTCTTGCCTTTGGATTTCTGGGGTTCAGACTTTTTAGTGACTCTTCCCTTTGCAGTGATTTCAGTGCAGCAGTTCTGTTTGGGTGGGATCACTTACTGCAACATGCTGCAAAGCCCATATGGTTGAGGAGTTTATTGCCTTGTATAACAAACAAAAAATGCACTAGAAGCAGGATTTCTAAATTAATATGAGAAAAAAAAGAGACACACGAACTTAAACATCTTAGAGAGCTGCCTGTCACGCCAAGCTGCTAAAAATTTGTGTATCAGAGGCTTCCCACACAATCTAAAGGCTGTTTCTTCACCGTTTTGTCACCATTCGTGCTGCATTACAGGGGCAGTGCTGCCAAAACGCTTCACGGGGGCCAGAGGCAGCCAGAAAAAGACGTTGCAATTAAGGGTAGCCTGCAAATCGCGTTGTTGGGAGGCTGTCTGGCACAGGCATCTTGCTGGATCAAAAGCGTTCCGAGGCCTTCGGAGGTGCCAGCTGCATCCGAGGGGTTGTAGCCGTGACTCAGGATCGTAACCGTAGCCTAATCCGTGGAAACGGTGAAGAAGCAGCGTGAGAGTTAACGATGGATCGCGCCGTTACGAAACCTATTGGCTGCCGCCTCCGAGTAATCACAGCTCCATGCTAATTATTTCTGCCGTTTTAAAATTAAACAGGCCCCCTCTTCTGAGATCAGCGCTTCGCCTCGACCGCCCGCAGCTGGTGTCCTCTTGGTGCTGGCAGCCCGGCGGGGTGTTGTGCAAAGTGACCCTTTCCGCTCTCTCTCCCGCAGGCATTAAACCATTTCAGTGCGACCGCTGTGGGAAAAAGTTCACCCGCGCTTACTCGCTCAAGATGCATCGCCTGAAGCACGAAGGTAAACGCTGTTTCCGGTGCCAGATATGTAGTGCCACTTTCACTTCCTTCGGGGAATATAAACACCACATGCGGGTTTCCCGGCACATTATCCGCAAGCCTCGGATTTACGAGTGCAAAACATGTGGCGCCATGTTTACCAACTCTGGAAATTTAATCGTTCACCTGAGGAGCTTGAACCATGAAGCGTCAGAGCTAGCAAACTACTTCCAGAGCAGGTGAGGTGCACAGCAAAAACCTAACAGGGAAACTTGTTTTTTTCTTCTTTTTTGTTTTTTTTTTTCATAAATCATCTCTTCCTGCTTTCAGGGCAGCCTGCTGTGCCTCTCATCAGGTTGCCAGCTAATTCCAGTCCAATTCATTCCTGCACCGCTATCTGTTATATCTGTTTTGCAGTGTCAAAAGCGATATATGAGGGCACTGAAGAATCCAGTGATCTGTAGAAGCTGCTTCTGGGCTGCTTATTTCTCTTTTCAGTAGTCTCTGTGAACAGGTTAATGGTTTTAAGCCGTATCGTTCTGTACGGTAGTATCCGTGGGGTTCTGTAAATGGTTTAAGGTCCAAACGTTCCCTGTTCATTCACCCGGGGAATTTAATTTTAAGTGTTTATTTGATAGTTGAATATTATGGAAAGATTACATGACTCCATACTTTCCTCAGAAATGCAGAGTAAAATCTATTGTAAATATTCTAGCATTTACAATACATCACACACGTGATTTCTGGACATTATGTTTTTCTCCCTACAAACCATTTCAGTAATTTTTTTTCTTATTTGGTTGTCTTGGAAGCGATACAAAATGAAAGCATTACAAAACAAACTAGGAAAGCCAGTCACTGTATTTTTTCCAGGAGAATATTGTTTAAAAGTACAAGTGCTCCGTAGCTATGGGTTTACGTAGTTCTTGTCCTTAGCACTTGTGCCAAAGCTAAGAGTGAAAACTTTGCTAAGAAATGATGCCATGATTGTGGTAAGCACTATGTTGTTGTCGTCAGATTAAAGTGCATGATTTTGGGTTGTTTTAGTTTGAATTTCCAAACATTAGGTTAGCAGAGCCTATTATTAATTTGGGTTTGAAGAGGTGGATGCTTTTCTGCAGAGGGAACCTCGACTGTCGCTGAAGAAAACTTACTGCTTTTAAATACCCTACAAGGACAAACTAAAGCATGCAGATAAATATGTGTGTTTGTGTATGTGTGTGTGTATATATGTATGTGCATATGTCTGCTCCCAGGACAAATTTAAAACACGGCTACGTTTGGTGCTGAGTGTTGCAAAGACATTTAATTTTCCTCATGTCTTTAATTTGTGGAAATTTTACTAGAGAGTTCAACAGATTTCCTTTAGATAACATTTGACCATCACTGAAGACAGTAAGTTATAGGACTGGTGTGCAAAAAGGCCTGTGAGCCTCAGAGAAGGAAATGAAATTCCCTTTTTTTCGTGGCGATACGATATGTGCCCCTTATACTTTAAGCAGAACCTTTGCTTCCTCTTAAGCTTCTGTTTGGAGGTTGAGCACTCCCTTCTTTTCCAATGAGCTTTCCAGCACCGCATGACGTTCCACACATGAACTTCTATTCTCATCAAGGTGATCCAATCTAGATAACAAGTTACTGTGTGGGAAATGCAGGTGCGCAGCAATGCAAAATGGGTCTCTTCCAACAAATTCTCACTGGATATCCATGAGGATCAGGTTATAATGCTTGGTGATGATCTCGGAGCAGCGTGCAATGATTCTTTGTTCTCTGTGCAATGCAATACCTATCTTGTGTGGTGTAACTGATACAAAGAAACTGATATATGGGGTGTTTATCCGAGAAATGACATTTCTCTTCTGTCCTTTGCCCCTCTTCTAGTGACTTCCTAGTACCGGACTACCTAAACCAGGAACAAGAGGAGACCCTCGGGCAGTATGAGCTAGGGGAGCATGGCTTTGAAAGCAACTCTTCTGTCCAAATGCCTGTCATTTCCCAGGTCTCGTCGACTCAGAATTGTGAAAGCACTTTCCCCTTGGGCTCTCTGGGTGGGTTGGCAGAGAAGGAAGAAGATGTGCCCGAGCAGCCAAAGACTAACGCCACTGCTGAGGCATCCGCAGGTGACCCTCCGAAAGCGGAGCTGTCATCTATCACTATTGAATAAGTCACGGTTGGTTTTGCATTTTTGTTCTTTGGAAAGTGCCTGTGTTTGGTCCTGTACATTTTAATTTAATTTTTTTTAAAAAAAAAACAAAAGCGGGGAGATTTTCCCTTTTTACTTTGTAAGCTACGCTTTAAACCGAAAACTGCAACAGATGTTACGTTATTTTTCATGACTGAGCGATCACTTCTGTGAAACTATTTAAGACTGAGTGCACAAAAAAGATCTTGTCAGAACATCGTGGAAGCTGTGATACACTTCTAAAGAAGAACCTGTTGATTCAGATCACTTTAACTATTTCTTCTTCCACAGTTAGAAGAGCTCATTAAGTTTCTCTTGCTTCTGCAGCCCCTTTGCTTAAGGGAAAGAAATGAGAGGAAACCTTTATTAAATGACAAACAAAAGGATGCATTGGAAACCATTTATCGAACAGTTTTGACTAGTTTTGAGTGGATTGCTTGAATCTTCTGCTTATAAAATGACACTTCCTGACTCTGTGCCTGCTGGTTTTCAAAGTGCTTACTGCAAGCCTTTGCTTGGGACCGGTAAGCATTTTTGAAACTAAGTCACACTCTTTTTAAAAACACATCGTCCCTTTTCATCTCAGATGAATCTGTTTTGACAAAGCAAGTGATGTCACGCCAGGTATTCCCACTCCTTATATTCCAGTCCTTTTAGAAACTGCTTGATCGAGTAATCTGTCCAAATTCACTTAGGGAAATATTATGATCAAAAAAAAAAGTCTAATGGTGCATTAAGAGCTGATAGGAAAGTATATACACTTAGCATAGCCATGCAAGCCTGACAAACATCTCACAACTGTATCTTTCTGTAAAAGGGAAAGCACACGTGAAAACTGAAGGTTTTCTCCAACTGAAATTCTTAAACCTTGGCCACATTGTTTGCAGCCCTGGTCACTTCCCCCTGTCGCATATACTGTATTTTTGCTGATCTCTAAAAGCTAGCTAGAGGGAGTTTACAAATGGGGGAAAATGAGCTCTTTTGTGTATTATTGCACACTTTTTTGTTTATACATGCGCATGTAGAGTTTCTGAGATTTTTATTAGTCTGTTTTGGACAAAACACACAATTTATTCTCTTTAGAGGCCAACTTTCTAACCCAACAGGGGGTTGTTTACAAAAAGCTTATATAGCAATGATAAACTGTTCCCGTTTCAAAACATTTTAAATCCTTGCCAACTTCGTTTATTAAAAGCCATTACTCTGGCTACATGCACAGCTCAAGCAAGCAATAAATTGAAAAGTTTGCAATTTCATTTCTCCATATTTAGAAAAGGCTGCGGATTTCAGTTGTGGGATTTTCAGAGCAGCGACTCCTGTTTTGTCGAGGCTGTTTGGGCTGCTTTGCAAACTAAATTAGGAATTACACGAGGAAGTTTGTGGGGGTTTATTGCTGATCGAGTTAACTCAGTGTTTGATGCCAAATGGCTCTCGCCTACATCCGCCCCGCTGAGAGAGTAGATATTACTTGATGTTAGTATTCCAAAGGCATGATATACTCCCCTAGTTTTGAATCTGCTTTTTGAATTGTCCTTTTCTACCCAGATTTGCTTTACCCAGACGTGAGGAGGAAATGAAACCGGTAGAGAAAGGATGCCTCAGAAGCAGCAGAAGACACAAAAGTGCTATTTTATTGCGAGATCACTTTGCATTCGGATAACTGAAGCAGCTCTGATGCTCTGTAGATATGAGGCGTTCCTACTAATAGCACACTTGTGTAAGGAAGAAAGCTTATTGCCCTTTGGAAAGAGCTTTCAGTGGCTTTTAAGTATTTACCAGTTTTTCTCCATTGTGTTGTAGGTAAAAAACACACATTTTTAGTTAAATAGAATGAGCGCAGTAGGGATTTCAGTCCCTTGCACATTATTGGAGTGAAGTTTCTTCGCCAGATCTGGAGGGTGTTTAGAAACATGCTGCAAAGAAAGAAATTCACTGCTACATCTTCTATGTCTACATTTGTAAGTCTTCTTAAAAGGGCTTGGAGGAGAAATTCTTTTTGGGGGATGATGTGCTGTGAAGTAGTCCAGTGTCTCTTGATGGGCAGTATTTAAAGACCAGTTCTCTCCCACTTCTCCTTTCTGTAAATGAGAAGCCAGTGAGACAAGCAAATGCCTTTTTTTTTTTTTGCTGTGTTTTGTCCTGAATTACAGGGCTGGCGACACTGAACTCAAAAATAGGGTTTTCTTCTTCCATCTAAGTGTTATACATGTTCCCAGGTATGTTAGAATCCTTTCTGAATCTTGTAGCAGAAAGTTCTTCCAAAAAAGACAGTCCCAGAACATACAGAATTAATATTCAAAGGTCAGTCAGAGACAGACATCATCTTTTGGTAGAATCTGGTAGTTCTTTCCCCTTCCATATTTTGCTAAACAGTTTACTTGTCATGAGATATGCAAATACAGAACAGACATTTCTGGCTGCTGGGTTTGAGAAGATTTAAAATCTGTGTCAGCAGGTAGGCTGCTTTCTGAATACCAAAGAGCAATTAAAGAACTAGTTCCAAGGACCTTATAGCTCTAATCTGTTCTTGCAAAGAAATGATTATCATCAGCCATTAACACCCTGGTACCAGGCGAGTCATGAGTTTCCTTGTTCTCTGTGTTACACCTAACCTTTTCAGCCCCTTAATCTCTTTGTAACATCTTAGTTTTTCTCACTTTTCAACCTGGTTCAGCTGCAGGAACAATACAGTTCTTACAGTTTGGGGTTTTTTTAGAAATAGGCTTTTTTGTCAATTCTCCCATTTGCAATTTTTTTTGTGTGTGTGTCTAGTTAATGTACAATTTCCCCATAGAAGTAAATGCAAATTAAAATAAAGCGTAATTTTGTTTCTCCCCCCCTAACTTTTTGGAAGTGCTCTGGAACAGGAGAGATGTAAAATATTAGAACATCTTAAAACAAGTTCTATTGCTAGTGTTTGGCTTCCTGAGTGAGGTAGATATCTAACCAAGCTAAAAGCAACTTGCCTTAAACTTGCATTTGGGATTAAACCTAAAGCATCGATTTCTCTCAACGCATTATTAGAGGATTTTGATCCCTGCAGTGCATTTCCTCACAAAAAAGTTTTTTTTTTTTGGTCTGTATTTACATTTCCACTTGATGAGGACCGTAGGGCCACAGAATCCCTGAATAGTTGAGGTGAGAAGGGACTTCTGGAGATCATCTAAATCCAGTCCTGCCGCTCAGAGCAGGTTGCCCAAGCCCTTGTCCAGTTGGATTGGGGCCATTTCTAAACATAGCGACTTCTCCGAGCGCTGTCATTCCAGCGACAGCTCTTTCCATAATTCTTTTTCTTAGGTTTAAATGTAATTTATACCCGTAGAGGAGCTTCCCCCGAGCCTTTCAGTGTCCAGGCTGAACAATCCCAGCCCTCAGCTTCTCTCCGTATCCCGGCCCCTCCAATCCCTTCATCATCCGCGTGGCCCTTCCGAGTCGTTTTGGTTTCTTCCACATAACCACGTGTCGGACCCTTTGCAGCAGTTCCTGCGAGGACGAGCAGCCTCCAATTCATTCATAGGGTGATTTGAGTGTATTTTCCTTTTCCATTGCCTTCTCCGGTGTGGCACTGTTCTTTGCCCTTGGAAAAATCCTTTCCTTCCCCATTTCTTTTGCAAGTAGAGTGCCTTCACTGCCACACACCCAGCATGGTCCTGCCATCCCCGGAGCCTCTGCTTGCTCTGTGCCCTCGCATTTAGGGCGGTATCTCCAATGGGAACAGAGGGAAAGGGTTTTTATCCCTAGCATAGTACGTTGGGAAAGGGGAAAACAACGAAACACCTCCCAGTTCCCCCCAAAGAGCCCAAAACGTGTGCGGATTTGGCCAAGGCTTGGGTTGGGTTTGGGTTGTAGTTCAAGGTGGGCACTTAGCCCAGCCCCCCTTCAAATCCACTGGGATCAGAGTCAGCAAATCCCGCTCCCCTGGAGAATTCCAGGTCCGTTTGCTTACACCGCATGGACCATCGTGTCCCCGCTGGTCTCGCTGTCCTCCTACAGTTTGAGTTCAGTTGTCAGGCTCGCAGGTACCCACGGCCTAAGTCTCTCATAGTGAGAGATTAGTAACTAAGTTTTGGAAAACAGTTCGGCGTTCCCATGTTTCTTGAGCCCAAAAGGTGTGAATTTAACCTTTTTTTAGAAAGGAATAGCTGCCAATGCAGTCAAATATATTTTATAAAAGGATGATCCCTATATATCCCTTGCGGGATGGAATTTTATTGTTTTTAAGCTATGGTTTCGAGTTTTTATACGAGGGCTTCGGGCACGTCTTGGTCGCTGGCTTTCCCCTCCAGCCCCAGGACGTGAAGAGCTTTGAGACCCTCGTGGTCTCCCTCTCAGACGAACCATGAAGTATTTTATATGCAAAATAGGACGGGAGCCTCGTGCACCCCGCAGGGATGGAGGGAATGCAGAGGCAGGAGCAGCCGTTGTTCCCGGATCCGCTGCGACTTCCACACTGGGAGAATACGGAAAATAGCTCATTTTCATCCAGATCGATGGCGTTGGAGTTTTGCTTAAAGGCGGAACCCAGTTTGGGAGGGTTCTCACCTCCGAGTTTGGACATAATCAATTCCGCGACAGATAAGAGGGTTCCAGGCTGCTCCTCAGCCACATCAGAGGTCCCCAGTACCTAGAGTTGGTTCAGAGCATCTGAGCACGACCGAAATGTGAATTTTCTTCTACTGCAGCCGGGGTTTTTGTTAACTCAGCGGGTGCTCTCGCAGTAATCCAGCGTCCCACGGGTCTTGCCTGCAAACCTGCACTACACAACGAGCTGAATCGGGTTCTGGTGCTGCCAGCCCGCGGGGCAACTGTCCCTACAGTCTTCCTGAGGGTTGCTGGAGCGCCCAGAGGACTGATTTTCTTTCACCATTCGTTCAGCTGCTGCATCCTGTGATATTCCGACGTAGCGGCCCGGCTCCACCGAGTTACCGACCAGCTTCCTTGCCCCGTTCCCTCAGTGCCTTCCCTCGAGGCGCTGCCCTTTGCTGAAACCCCGCCGAGGGGACGAGTAAAGCTGGAGCAAAAATGTGAATTCAATTCTTGTTGGGCTTCTTTGTGCATTTTAGTAACAGTGAAACCCCCTTAACTGTGCCAGTCTCCGGTCACCAGCCGTATATGCAGTCATCATCTCATCCACCGTACAGCTTCTCTTGTTGATGCTGGCCACAGCTAGATTACTTGGCATGTTTATTGACTTAACAAGAATTGTTTTTTGGTTTTGGTTTCGTTTTTTAATGTATACGATGTTTAAATACACTTCACATTTTATATAATACTATCTGGCTATTAGTATTTTTCAGGAACCATAGTTCTTGGTGGCTATATATATTTTTGTGACTTTTTTTGTAAACTAAGTGCCGTTTCAACGTTACAATCATTTTTAGAGTTATTGTAATCAATGTGAATATCATGGGTTTTCAAATCTGTTCTGAGCCTGTAGTGTTTGCTTTGTGATCATATGTGTAATGTATATATTCTGTATAGTTACATTGTATTGAAATACTAGCTTGTTTGATATAAGAAAAGTATGTATTGGGTACCTTTTTGCTAGCCTGGTTGTTTAATCTTTAAAAAAAAATGTTCTAAAATACAAAAAAAAATCTCCAAACTGGTCCCGTTATAGGTCAAAATTAAGGGGGGAGAAAAACTAGTTTTGAGTGTCTTTGGATAGAAACATGAAGCTAAGATTTTTCATTAAAATATTAATGTTTTATGGAGTATATCCGTGGTTTGTGTCATTATTTAAGTACATGCACTTACATGCACGTTATTTAAGTACATCTTGCGCTACAAAAGGCTGGATTTGACCTTGGGTAAGCTCTGTTAGTAGAGTTACATTTTCTTACAACTTTTGCTTATAATTAGGCTCCAAGTAGTTGGATACAATAAGAACCCACTCTTGCTGGAGCTGTTTCTGGAAGGAATATAGTTTAAAACAAGATAGGTGTTAATAAATGATTAAAGAGGCTACACGAGTAAAGAGTTTTAAGAATAAAGTACACGTTGCTCTCTTAATTTTCCATTGTATATTACATTTCTCTGTGTTAATGTTCTCTTTTAGGCTGTATTCTGCAGAGGCAGTGAGGTTTTATTGATGGAAAGCCAGCCAAGAACAAGCCTAAGCAAATCAGTCAGAGCAGAAGATGTTTAAAAAGGACAATAGAGTCATCGTGATCGCAGCTATGAGCTTCAAAATAGTCATGAAACAGCCTAGAGTCATGGGACTTCAAACACACCTCTGCTGTTTGCTGGCAACCCTTGCAATTAAATTAATTTCCCTCCTGCAGATCCACCTGTCTGCCCGAGCCAGAATGCTGGCTGCATCAACACAGAGCTAGGGCTCAGGTAGGAAAAGGCAGGGTTTGTAACTGCCCAGCTGAAACGGTGCTGGCTCTGCCCAGGAACCTACACGAGTACACAGCAGTCCAACAGCGTTTATCCCTTGCACCTTTTTGGAGCATTTTATTCCTGCCAGTAACAAAGTACCATTTCTTTTGCACAGAGAATACGGGCTGAGATGAGACTGACCTCATAGCCGCCGAGAATACAGTAGAGCAGGGAAGTTCTCCCCGGTCTTACTGCACCATCGCTCCCCGGGTGATGCCCTGAGCACAGGTCATGGTGAGGGGTAAGTGTGCATGTGCTGGACCATCATTTTAAGTTCTCCCATTATTTTGCATCCTTTAACTGTGTTTTTTTTTGGAGCAGACACTCACATAGCAGGTTTACACCCGCTGATAGGTGCAACCAGAGCAAAAACCCTGTGTCTGAAACCACAGCATGGCTTCCTGGGGCCCTTTCTCAACAAGCCCCTCTGTCTCGGGGACGAAGGGCTTGCAAAAAAGAGCTGTTCATCATAAAGAAGCAGACAGATTCCATAGCCTCGAGAGGCTCTTTTTGGGGAGAAAAGAGGTGTTGATGGTACTCGAGCATATTTTTCTCTTTCTCCTTTTTTCACACAAGACACTGACATTTGCCAGACCATTTTTAAGAAAAATGCAGCATCACTTACAGAGTTCTCTCAACTGTGAAGTAGAGCCAAATAAATACGGGCAGTATTCATTTGCATGAAAATACAGTCCTTAATTACTTGTTGGTTTAAAACACTTAGTCTGCAGTGCCATATGGCTTTCAAACTACCCTGGACACAAAATACCTGTGAGAAGACAAAAAACTAATAGTTAATGATGTGGACTATTTTAATTCTTGCAGTCCAGGGAGAATCCCCAAGGTAAATATCCACAGAAGGGAATCAATAGGAGGGAAGCAAAGAAACCAGGATGTGTTTAAGGGATGGCAGAAATGACTTAATTGCAGGATTGTATTTATGTGCACAGGTGGAAAGGATATTTTGACACATAAAAGGAGAAATTATCACTCAGGCTCATACTATATATATTGTGTGTATATATATATATATACACTATATCACTGAAGGGTTACAGCTTGTGTATTAATGGGGTGCATGGAACAGTTTTCAGAGAGCTGGAAAGATTGGGAAAGCAGAGACACCAAAGCACAGCTTAATAGACAACAGAGCTTAGGAAACCAAAACATCTCTCTGGAGCCGCACTTCATCCCACAATTTCAATGAGAAAAATAACAAAACCTATTATATAACTTGAGCATTTCAGTGATCATTTTCAGGGCGAATTATAAATAACAGTTACGTAACAGCCTCCTTGATTGCATTGAAATTAATACAGAGGGAGAAAGAGCCAAACAAAAAGAAGTGGCTTTGGGGTGGCTGGTTATGCTTTAAGTAAATGCAAAAAATACGCCCAGCCCGGCTCCTTTTTCAAAAGTGAACACAAGTCCAGGGTGAAAACTCGCCTTGAAGAGCAGAGAAGGTGAATTGCTCCTTGATACTTACATACTGGATGCAGAATTTTGTTTAGCTTCTAAGGGACAGCGGAAAAAGGGAAAGCTCAGGCGGCCTTTGCCATCTTTCCAGGCCAGAAATAAAGCCCTGGGAGGTTAAATTTTATGTTTGGCTTATCCTTCCCCTCTGGAGACATGAAAAGAATTATAGGAGTGTGATCTATAGCGTGGCTAGGCAGCTGTGATGGGTGCTTTATTAAAGTCTATAGCGATCAAGCTAACACAAACCAGAACCTTTCCCTGTTGCTTTTTGTAACCCTTTAAAAAGTGATGGATGGGTTGCAGCAGGAGCAGGGGGAAATCTGTAGGTTAGGGTCAAACTGCATAACATGATAACCAGAACAATTAATAGCATTTAATGTGCAGACTCCGGCCTCCTTAAATATATATGGTTTATAATCCAGGACAGATTTCCTTTAAAGCAGGCCTGGGATCAAAAGCATCTGTACAGTAAAGCTGTTTCATAGCCATCATCCTATGGCCTATCTGTGGTGCCTTAAGTAGGATTTTTGCTCCTGTTTTTGCCCCTTTTTGTTGCAGCACTATAGAAACGAGGTCTCTTTGGCACCTTGGCGAGCTGCATTTCCATCCTGGCAGCGCTGAAATTCCTCTCCTGTAGGATAGGACTGTCTTTAACCAAACAATCTGCTTAATTACCCCAGGGGGGCACCAGCCTCGAGTGAGAAAAAGCAGCTTTTTCAGAGCCGAAGCAACTTTCCAGCTCACTGTGCTCAGACAAAGCGCATCCTCGCGCAACCTGCTCCTCAATGGACTTCTCTGAGGCAAGGCTGAACTTAGCACGTGTTTTTTTCTTTTTTTTTTTTATCTCCTGAGGTGTTTCATTAGCTCACTTACAAGTGACATGTTCCACTCTGTGCTGCTGACTGAAAAAAACCTCGGCCGGGCCGAATCCCTCTCCAAATAGCATCCAATTAACTCGTAACCCCCTCTCCCTAATCCCCCTGCCTCCGGAATTGCTCCCAACTAGATCTTTTAAAGAAGACCACACTCAACTACTGACTTGCTCCTTTGCTTTGTACTTTCCATGCCTCAGTGTTCCCATCCGTCCAAGCACATCCCTCCCAATTTGACCACAAATAAGCAATAAATGAGTTAATGTGTTATATCCAGGGAAAGTAGCATGCACTCCTAGGCTTGCTCTGTGATGTTACAGCCGAGCAAGCAAAACCAGAAGTAAATCAGACTGCGTTTTCCCCCCCTCCTTTTAATAACAATTTACTATCCTGTAAGTGCATGTAAAGCACATGCCCTCTTCCCCCAGCCAAGGAGCTTGACAGCTTGTCAGCAAGAACTACCATAGGTCTAGAGTGACTGATTTCACTGATTTATACAAGTAAAAGCACACGTGCCAAGACCTGGCAGCAGCTTGCGTCGTCTTCTCCTTTTTTTCCCCTTTTTTCTTTTCGTAACAACTTGGCAAACCTCTCTCTTTGCCTTCATCCAAACTTTTGCCTTTTATAGTCTTTGAATATCGCTTTTTTTTTTGAATATATGTAGCAGTTTTCCCTCCCTTCTCTTTCAGCCGTTTGCTCTCCTTATCTGAGCTGGCTGCAGGACAGGGGATCTTGGCTCCACCGCAAGCTGCTCTTGACATGACTACAGTCACAAACTCAATTGCACAGAGACGCCTGATTTTGTGCCTGGGGTGCATGTCCAGGGCCTCAAAACACTTCCTTACCTGTGCTCAAACAGTCCTAGACCTGTGCACAGTACCTCCTTGTGCACAAATTCCCTTTCCTTCACCGAGGAATATGCTTGAAGTCACTTTTAGGTGCAACTAGGAAGCTCATATGGATTCTCCTGTGCTCTACAAGCACAGAATTAGACAAATTTGTGTTCGTATCCAGCCTGTGTAACGTACCCTGCATACTAATACGGCCTGAAGTGTGAGTTTAACCTGGATTATATATGAGGTTTTCCTGATTTGTTCTTTCTCACTCAGGAATCCGTTCCGGGATAGGCTCACACACGGCGGGGCAGCCGCACGGATCCTCAGACACCGGCATTCCCGGGCACAGACAGCCCCTCACACATCAGCTTATAGATTTATGATTTGTTGTGGGAGTGGAAAGCAGCTGCTGCGGGCTAATCAAATACAGCACAAGATTTAATGCAAAATAGTGAAAAACAGTGCCGGGGAGGAGGGTGGAATCCTTAAAAACATGCTGGTCTCGTGGCTCTAGGCCAGTGCAAGAAGATTTGCACCTGGCCACGCTAAATATCAGACAGCCCTTAGACGGTTGTCAGACACACGTGGTAAAATTCGGCCCTGCTTAATGATCCCTGGCTTTGTTTTTATTTATTGGGGAGAATATCTCCCTATACATCCAGGTATGAAACACCCGTCTGCTCTGACTCAGAACCGATGCAAAGCGACCCGGATTCCCTCTCTTGGTGGATGGACAGCTCTGGGGGGCATAAAGTACACTCGGAAATACAGTGTCCAGGGAGGAGAAGCATCTGCTGCTTCCAGATGTTCAGGCCTCTTGTTGTTTGTGAGGTTTGAAGGCAGGAACCCCCGACAGTTACGTGAAGCACTTGCCGTTCTCAGCTGCTCGTGGTGGGGGGAGAACCAGCTTGACGTGACGTCAGCAAGGCCTAGGAGCAGAAGTTGCATGGAAAATACTTGAAAGGCCTTTGAGCTCTGGCTAATCTCCATTGTCCGTGTGTTTTCCGGCAGCAGAATGCGAGAGCAAGCCTGGAAAGAGGCAAGAAATCACTGAGAATTCCAGGCGAAAGCCTTTCCCGTGCTCCGACTAGCTTGGCAATATCCGTCGCGGCAAACGGGGCTCGATGCGGCAGAATCCAGGCTTAAGCTTGGCTCAGATCTTGGGCCCAGCAGAGCCTCCTTAGATCTAGAAGAGCTTTGTGAGCAGACTAATGCGTTCCAGGCAGCCTCCCTGAAGTGGGCTCTGATACAGCTGGTGAGAGCAGCTGTGGAAGGGGGCAACACGGTGCCCAATTCGGAGGATTTTCTGCCCACAACCAATCTGTGTCTTTGATCTTTTTTTTTAAGTATTTTTTTTTCTTCTCTTGCAGGTCATAAAGCTCCCTAACTACTACAGAAGGGCCGCAAGCTTCAACCCCTCGATATAGGTAAGCGGAGGCATCCCAAAACAGATATGACTTGAGAAGCAGAGATACTTATTTTTTCTGCGTGGGTTCAACCAGGCATCAACTAGAGCGTGGCCAGAGTAGGAAACCTGGCACTGGACAGAGCGGGGCCAAAGGTTTCCTCCCTTCAATATCTCCTTCTCTCGCTGAGGGAAAGCACCATGCAACCCCCAAACTTTCCCACTCCGAACTTGTTCCCTCTCCTCTGCACCAACAGAAAAGCTTGGTTAAGAAGAGGCGTTTTCAACTCAAGGCCTTAAATGTTTTGTTCCTGAGGGTGAGTCAGTGATTTTTCCGGGCCCTCCCCCACAATAAACAAGTGCAGGCTGAGTGTGGTCCAGAGGAAAATGTGAGTTACACATGTCCTGGCCACATGCTTCTCCCATATCAATGATAACCATATGGTGGTTTTCAGACCCCATCGCCGCAGCGAGGCGAATTGCTAGCAAGAATCAGTACAAGCTCCTGCAGAGTGGATGGATATTTAACCCATTTTGTCCCCCTCCTTTTCCCCCATCTCACCCATCAGCTGCTCTTCAGCCCCTTCATTTCACTGGGGTGTTGGGACCTGTTCCAGACAGCCTTCACCAAGGCAGATGAAGAGGAACAGGGTCTATCATCTTCCAAAGCTGCTGGAGAACAGATACCTTTGAAGATTTGGTCTTGAAAGAAGGCAAGGAGAAAGAGAGAAGTACCTCAGAATGTCAGTTTGGGGTGAAATTCCTTGTTTTCCATTCTCTGAGCTTGCCCAGCCTTTGCGTGCGCGGCATGTGCCATTTCCACATGCATGGCTTCCCATTCCTCCTTGGAACAAAAGAGGGCCTGTTTACCTGTATTTCTTCTTCCGTATTTTGAGCTCCTGCAGGAGTAAATGTGAGGTTCCTTTATTATTTTTTTAGCATAAAATGTGAGCTAGGTTACCTTTATTCAGAGTAAGCTAAATGCACAGCAAACATAAGCTTCGCTCAGGCACCCGTTCGCAGGAACTTGGCAGAGGCCTCCTTGTGTTTCAGGATCCTGGTCCTCCTTCTAGATGAAAGCCCTGCAGAAGGATTTGTTTTGCAGACAGGAGGCAAGCCAAGTTGGTGATTTCATCCCAAGGCAGGCTGTGTCAAGCTGGTCCTATTCAAACACGCAGGAAATCAACCTTGGAGCCCATTCAGGAGCGAGGATGCAGAGGGGGGCCGCGAGGAGGACGAGATCTTCGATTGGGAACCTCAGCTCCAAACAAGCAGGGAAGGTACCTGCTGTCACTGCAGTGCTCGGGGTCTGGTCCCTGGCACTTTGAAGCTGGCAAGGTTTCAAGTGACATTTCCTAATTCCTGGCTTTTCCAAAATGCCTTCTGATCCGAGAGCCTTGCGAGGGCCATGTGCAGCATCTCTCTGATAAGAGGTCAGGTGGCTACCACAGGCTAAGGCACTTTTTTCACGGTGCCATCGTGCCAGGGCATTTTTTTCTGCTTAAAGCAGTCATTGCCTAATTAAAACAGCTGCCTCCTCAGCTTTCAGGTGGATTTCTGAGCATAGAGAATAAGAAAAATCAGAGGGCGAGGGAACAGGGAGAGGGAAGAAGGAGGCAAAAGATTTAATCCTGGTTTGTACACATTTGTAAACACACAATATTCCTCTTCCTCAGGTCTGATCCGCAGATCCTTGGGCAAAAAAGAGCCTAAGAAGTGAGAGGCTGTGACCCCCTCGTCCCTTCAGGAGCTGCCGCCGGGAAGGAGGCTGGAAATCCTGCTTCAAGGCTCCCTGCAGCGTCAGTGGCCTCCGGGTTGAGTGTGAATACCCCAAGCCAGGCTTTGCACCGCTTTAAAAGAAAGAAATAGCCCCCCTGCGTTATTTTTCCTAATGGGGAGTGTAGACAAGGTCCCTACAAAGACCCTGTCAGGAGCGTGACCAAAGCAGCGTTTTCCCCCTTTTCTCCCCAAGCAGCCTCTGTTCTGGCAGGGCCCCTTTTTTTTTCGTTTTTTCACTTTGCTTGTCATGGCACCACAAAGGACAAAGATCAAAAGGGCCTGCGGGACTTTTGTTGCGCGCCCTTCAATTAACTGCAGCCCGGGAGGGAGGCACCAGAGCTGCTGCTTTGCAGGAAGCTGCAGAGCCGTGCGGTGCTTCCAGTGCACCTAATCCCTAGGGACATTAGGGAGAGAAACCTCTTCAGGATACGTCCGTGTGTGATTCCACATCCCTAAATAAAACCTGCAGGGGCTTCATGCTAAAGCAGGCTGTTGCTGTTTGAAAAAGCTTTGCATTTGCTCTGTCTATGGATGAACTTCAAGAGCTCCAGGCTCTTCTTTCTAGTAATTGCTTTCATGGATCCAGAGCTTTGTGTTTTTTTAAGCTCTTTCTGATGTGAATAATACCACCAAAATGTTTGCAATTTGGCCTGGAAGATGAAAAAAAAAATAAAGGAAAGACCAGAAGCCAGGACAGTTTCTTACTGTGGATGCTCATTAGATACTTCTTAGCCTCAGTGGCTGGTGCTGGAAGCTGCCCACGTAGACTGGAGGCTGGGGAAACATGATCTGAACACATCTGCTCCAGGAGACACCGTCACACATGGGGAGCATCTTGTGGTAATTAGGGGAATTCATTCCCTTCGTTAACCCAGTATTGTGTATTCCGATGAGCACATTTCCAAATAAGGTTTCCGTGTGCTCCGGGCTCCCTCCTTGGACCGTCGTGCGCCTTGTAGCGCTGAGCAGGGACAGGGCTACGTTAACCTCTGTGCTCGTTTGATCCCACTCAGCCACAACGTAGAGAGTAAAGGAGGGGAGGTGGTTTGGTAGAGCAAAGGTGATGCTTTTTGGTGCATTTTTGCCTGTACTAGTGCTGGGATCCGAATGGTTTTAATTTGATTCCTAATTTTATGCACTGTGCACAGATCATAAAAATCAGTGATGTGTTTGCCCAGTGGAGATGAAAGCTGCTTACCCGACACGTACAGTGAATTACAATGAGAATTATGCAAGTGTCAGGAGTGTTTCTGCTCTTTTAGATGCACAGGAGCCTACGATGAAATAGTCCCTTTCCTCAACACTTGTTGCCAAGCACCTCCGTTGTTAATTTTCGTGTTTACTTGTGGGTCTCTGAATTTAACAGGAGCTGTTCTGAAGTCTTGGAAAGCTGCGTGTGCCATGGAGAGCCCTCCGTGTGGAGATGAAATAGAGATGGTGCTGATGGAGCTCGTGTCTTCCGGAGCCTTCCCTCTGGCCTGATGGTAAGAGATGAGGGGTTGTCATGGACACTGGCCTCCCTTTCCTCATCTTCTCAACAATCTTCTCTGGAGTCTCCAGCTTGGAGCAGGATTCTGTATTTCTCCCCTGGTGAGATCGTGCTCCGGGCTAAGCACCACAAATCCGTATGTGCTTACCTGCCACGTGTGAAGTTCGTACCTAGATGCATCTCAGGGGTTTCAGCATCATTCCCATTCCTAAACAGCAGGAAGAGCCCAGGAAAACCACGGTGAGAGGTGAGCAGCTTCACAAGGAGTCCAGGTTTGGTTGGCATCACTTTTGAGAGCCCACATGGGCCCAAGGGCTCCACCCACAGGAGGGGGTAGCAGGGACGCGCTCGAGAAATTCTTGGAGTAGGAGGCTGGTGAAGAGTCTCAAAGGAAGCATGAGGTAATTTCCCTTTTAACGCAGAACATTTTAGAGATGCTTCAGCAATTAATCAATATCTCAATCTGCAGTCCATTACGGGCCTTGGCGCCGTGTCGTAACAAATGGGAGCCTGCCCGCGCTCGCTGGGTTGAATCCCCGGGCCGCGACGACGGCGCGTGATAACGTGCTCCTCCCTGTCTGCTCGAGACGAGGGCCGTCGCCTTCCCATTTATGGAAGATGCTCCTCCAGTTAAAATGACGAGGGGGCAAGGAATTCGCTTTTGCTTTCCCTATCGCGCGCTCCGCAAGCCGGGAGCGAGGGGCAGGGGAATCTCTGCGGAGGCAGCCAAGGTTTACGACACGCTTTTGGCCTCGGAGCGGATTAACTGATTTGCCCCTAATTTTTTAGGAGGAGAGAGGCAAAGCACACAAATCTTAATGTTTCCCATCCCCTCCGTGTTCTGGGTAACCAGAGCCTGCTTCCCTATGGGTTTGTTTAGGACAACAAGATGAGCAACTCCCAGCTGTCCTCTTGGATAATCCAGGTCTTCTCTGGACGTGGAGAGGGAATCAGCTGCTCAATTTGCTTCAGGGGTTATTGGCGACCGGTGTCACAGGAGTGTAAGGGCAGTAGTCACTTAATCAGCATTAATAGGGCAATTATTATCTTAATAAAGTGCCTGATTGTGACCCTGAAGTCGTAGCTGAGGTTTACCAGCTGCAGAAGCCCGGCTGGGTTGTATATTTGTTAATCCTCAAGGAGGGTGTTCTGTTTCACTGAGTGAAGTTTATTTAACGTGCAATAAGTGTCTTAGTGAATCTCTATTAAAGGCATATGTGGAAACCTTAATTTGAAGCATTGCGGAAGAGTGAGGCTGTTCAATTCATAAAAAAAAAAAAAAAAAAAAAAAATCCTGTTTAAACAGTGTGAGCTCCAAAACCCATACGGTGCCAAAGCAAACTGTATCCTGGAAGCCTCGTGCCAGATGTCTCATGTGGGGTATACGCAAAGTCCAAAGAAAATAAGGTTGAAGGGAACAGTTTGGCCATTGAATCGCCAACCCAGCCTATATAAAGGGGTTTCGTTTCCATGCAGGAAATACCCTTGGAATGGGGTCCGTGAAGGAGTCACTGTTTGCTGAACAATTCTGCCCGGCAGCAGCACTGATTCTTGGTAACACCTACACTCGTGAGCAGAAATTGGCTCTGGTGGAAGGAGAAATAGTCTAAATCTCTCTAAATTGCTAAGCAAGAGGAACCAGTGAATCAGTTAGAGCAGTTTCTGGGTATTTTAGGTGGCCCTGGCAAGTGTCTAACCTAGTATTAGGCAGCCGAGCTGTCCTGATGGGTCCCGTGATTCCGGGTAATCCGCTGCAGGGTGCTCCAGGGTGTTGGGAATTTAACCTTTGGGAGACCACGATGTCTCTGGAGATGCTGCCTTCGCTCTGAACCTGACCTGCTGCTCTTTGAATGCCTCTCTGCAGCCTCGTGCAGGTAGATGCGTGTTCGGAACCGCTTGGCACCAACCAGGCTCTCTGCAGCAGCAGAAAGCAGGAAGCTTCAACACTAACTTGGCACCGAGTTCGTGCAGCCACAGAACTTCCAGCTGGCTCAGGTAAAACACATGTATAGACACGACACGGGTGTATCCTGAGCCCCTCAGCCACTCTTCCCAGGTGCCAGTAATCCCGGGGCAAACGCCTGTGACGGGACAGGAGTCGTGGTGGTCACGACCCAGCCGCTCCGCGATACCAGCAATCCCGCTGCTCTTGGGTAGCAGTTTCCCTTCCCTTGCCTGTCATGTCCTCGGGGCGGCCGGCCAGGCAGGCCCAGGGGCACGATCGGAACGTGGGATACATATTCCGAGCGGCTTCATCTCTAGGAACAAGAGCGGGAGGGAGTGAGTTCATCTGCTCCACGCTCCTGGCCGTGGCAGGGTTATTCCTCCGTTCCCGGCGTGCTGTAGGGGGCTGATCCGTGGGGAGAATGTTCTGTCCCTTCCCTGGAAGAAGAGATTCATCTGAGTCCCTGATGGGCAGCTGAGACTTTCCTTTTTCCCCCCTCATCCCATGACTCTCAGGGAATATCCAGCCCCTTGTATTGTCCAAAATAATTCCACCGTGCTGGGGATTAGGCAGTTTCGGTATCCGTGGGCAGCCCGTTTCCTTTCCTGCACTGGAGTTGCCTTCTGCCAGCTTGGGGCCTCCAGCTCTTAATGATTTCTCTTGTTTTTTCCTTGGAACAACAGATTATTACAGGTCCTGGTAAGAATATCCGTGAAGTGAGGGACATCTCCGCTCCTTCCCTGCTTCTGCGACCAGGGCTGGAGCTGTGCAACCTGCCGCCCCTCTGGCAACAGAGCCCAAATAAAGCAGGTCCCCAAGCCAAAGGTGGGTCTTAATGTGCCCTTAAAACCACCCGCAGGTTTCTTAGTCCCACCAATTTCTCTGGAGATGGGGAGATGAGCAGGTGATTGCAGGGCTATTGAGATGTAAAAGGCAGCTAAGAGATGATGCCAACGCAATGGAACCTCACAGAGAGCCCAAAGATGTGGCCAGAAGTAGCCAGCTTGTGCTGGGGGATTCTCCACCTGAGGGGAAACGCTTTGAATTCAAAACACAGGGGGAAAAAATGCTCTTCTTGCAAGCTGGGGAGGGGAAGAAATTACCACATGAATAACCTCCAATAGGGCTTGCCCACTTAGGAAATCTTCTGGTCTCTTCCTCTTATTGTGTGGAAAAAAAGAGGTTAAAACTCTGTTGTAACAGTAAAAAATTGAAGTTGCCCAAGCAGAGGTGGGGAGGAATTGGTGTGAGCTTGGTGCTCTGGGTTGGAGCAAGTCATTTGAAAGCCACTTGGTGAAAGGTGGCTTGATGGCCTGGCTCATCCAAGATGTTGGGATTACTACAGTTCTGCTGCAGAAACGTGGGGAAAAAAATTGGAAGGAAGATTCTCATTTCTGATGGAAATGTTTTTAGCTTCGCTCGCTCTCCTCTATCTGTTCCAGCTCAGACTCTTCTATTCTGCGCTGTGCTTGCCCAGGGCGATTGTATATGACTGTTTAAACCGTGTTTAAACAGCCATAAGCCTGTTTATTTACTGAGGCTATAAATTATCTCCAAATCAGAATTCAGCACGCTGCAAATGCCTTGTTTCAACAGGCAGGCTGGCTCCCTGCTAGAACTGCAGCCGCCGGCGACCTCCCCGCTGCCTCGCGAGTGACGACCCGGACTCGCGTGGGTCTTCGTGGAGAACTTGTCTGGATGAGGAATGACAGCCAAAGCATCGTTCTGTGATCCTGGGAATGCTCCCTTGGCTATTTTTCATTTCTGAGGCCTCAGTAGGTAACTAAAAACTCACCTGAAGACACTTTCAAGTGGCACTTCCAGGGTGCAAAGTGTCATTTTGTTGTTGGCCGGTTTCTGTCCCAAATAGCTGAGGGTTTAACGGGTCAGGCTGCAGCCCCACCAGGGCCGTTGTCCTGCACTCACTGGAGATGGGAAAGATCTGAGGCCATCCAGCCTCTCCATTTCCCCGCTATGGGGGAAGGCTTGTTCCCTACACTGGATTTTCCTGAACACGGTCCAGTTTTAAGTGACTCAAGCGGCAGGGCCTTCTCTTGGGAGGCCTGGCCTCTTTCTTGCCATGAGAGATGTTTTCCTAGCCCTCCACCTGATCGCTCCAGCCCTGCCTTGGAACAGCGGCCAGCACAAAATGTACAGGGTGGGTAACTTTCATCAAAGGGCTGCTTAACTCTTCTTGTGCCATTTCAGTGCACATCCCACTTTTAACGATGAAAAAGATGATGTGGAGGGGGAAAAATATATATATTTTTTGATAGTAGGCATCCAGGGCAGTGAAAGCCTCCCTAGGTGTTGCAGCTCACTTGTTGATCCAATTCTTTCTCTGCCGTCTTTCTTTCCAGCTCCTTGGAAGCTGTGTTGATTAAAGGAAGTGTTGCAGCGAAGTCGAGAGCTTTATTGACAGGAAAGTGCTGATGAGGTGGATTAGCAGTGAGTAATGAGCAATTATTTCAATAAAGAGGCCTGGTAGAAATGCTAAGGAAAACTGGAGCATCTTAAGGCATCAGCAAACAAGTGCAACTTCACTTGTGTTTGAACACAGCAGAAGTTAGCACTGTTGTAGGGCCCTTGCTGAGATGGCAAAGGTTGCTTGGACCCTTCAAAATCCCTTTATTGGCCCTGGAAATTCATCTCGCAGATTAACAAGCGTCACCAGGGTAGGGAACGTGGATCTCAGGAGCCGTGGTCCCTCGGGGAGTTCAGGAAGGGTTTTATTCTATGGAATGGAGCTCTGGAAAGGGCAACCACTGAAATATCAGGCTAACTGGTGAACTGAGGTGGGGCTAATTGCGATTTTTCATTTGGGCTTTCGTATGCCCAGCACCCTTAGTCAAGATGTTTAGTTTTTCCTTCACTAGCTGAGGGTTTTCCCAGGGATCTGCTCCTCCTGCCTGTGCTGCCCGTGAACTCCAGACCAGGACGCAGTGGCTCTGGATTGAGCTTCCCATTGCCAACGGATGTTCCAGCTCCCTGTTCTCGGATCCCGCTGTTTGTGGTGGCTTCTGGGCGGGCGAGACGGTGCCCCAGGGATCGCGTTGGGCTCCTCCATCTCGTTACTTTTCTCACAGCTTCTAGGACGACCAGTACCAGGAGACACCAATGCCAGACCCTCTAGCACTTTGCATGTGGAGGGAAAACAGGTTGGGAACAGCTAGTTGAACTGGGGGTGAAATCCAGTGGGATTTTCCTCTTGGGCCTTAGAATAGAGGGATATGGGCCTTGCCAGGCTGATCCAGAGCCACTTTTCCCCAAAAATTCCTCCTGTGGCCACCTTGTGGGCACGTAAGGTGTGTGACAGCCCGGCTCGGGCGCTGCCCGTGCTCGTTTCCCTTCCCTGCCCGCTCCTCCTTGCTCTTCCCGCCTGTTCCTCTTGGCTCCTTCCCCTGGGAAGGGAGGTCCCAGGGCTGCCCAATGCAGACCTGCCCCTTCCCGGCTTCCCGGGGAGGCTTCGGGAGCCCCTCGTGCCTTGGCTAAGAGGGACATCTAGCGGGATCTGAGCCGATCCCAGATGTTCTCCCGGCGGAGGGAGAAGCGGAGCGGCGTTGCCTCCGGAAGGTGAGGCCACCCCGGCGTTGTCACATCCACAGGGAGAGCGGCGGAGGCGGCTGGGTGCCCTCGGAGAGGGAGGAGAGCAAGAAGAACACGGAGCTTTGGCAAAAGGGTGAGCTGTTCCGGGTGGGAAAAGCCTGTTAAGTCACTTGGCAAAAGAGAAGGGGGAAAGAGGGTTTTTCCAGTCATATTTGCGCAGGAAGGACCAGCCAAAATCTCCCTCCTGCATTTGGCATCTTGAACTTGGGGAGAAGGAAATGGGACCATCTTATTCCCCCAAATGATTCCAGGCAGGTGATGAGGTGGGATGAGGAGGGAAAACACCCCTTTTTGCAAGGATCCTTAAGGAATATGGATCACCCCATTCTCGGCATGCGGATGGGCTGGGGCTTGCATGCCTTGGGATGAGCTGGTTTCCTCCCCTCCTCTTCTGCTGCCGCCTTGTGCTGTTCCTTGGGACACTGCTCTCCCTGCTGGCAACAGAGTTATCCTGAATAAACCACTTGTTGGGAACAAGCGGCTCCAGCTTCTCGGCACACAGGAGGTGGCCTCCTCACTCCCCGTGGCAGGTTCTTCCGGGGAACCTGTCCCAGAACCAGCCTGAAGGGAGTTTTGTTTTGTTTTCTTCTTCTTTATTTATTTTTGTTGCTTTGGGCTTTCTATTTATTTGCTTGCTTGTGGTGAGCGGGTTGCCGTGCTTGTTTTGCTGCTCCGTGTGGGGTTTTCGCTTTGTTTGGGGTTGTGGTTTGCATTAATTCGTGTTGTTTCCCCCTCCCCAGGGTCTGTTTGCCTGCACTCGAAGGGAAGCAGCAACATGGGAAGAAAACCAGCTCCATGTGGCGACCTGCAGCAACACCTGCACATCCCACACGAGCTCTGGGTGTGTAGGCAGTGACACCTGCACATTTCCAGCTGGGAAGTGGCCTTGAGACTCTTCTGCTGTTGGAGAGGGGCAGCACCCATCTCCTTGCACGTCCAGCTCAAGAGCAGGGTGAAAAATACCCTCCTGGAGCTGGAAATTCCCTGCCTCGGAAAATGCCTGAGGCTGTTGTTTTGGGCAGCCAAGGCAGCGCCCTGGGGCTTGGGAGCTGGATGCATCTCCCTTCCCGGTGCCACCACAGATCCATGCAGGTTTCCCCTCCTTTCCAGCAAGCCCCCGAAGAACCACACGAGCAGCACGTTAGAAAATATCCCAGTTTAATAGACTCAGAGCATCTCCCTTTCACAGAGGGTTTTACAAAAGAGTGTATTTACAGGGGAGGAGGCGGCTACAGAGGAGAGAGAGGATCCACGCGGCACATTCGGAAGTCCCAGGGCTCCAAACTCTTACAAAACTAAGAAGGGCCCAAAGACTGCGGCTCCGCGCGGGTCCCGGCTCCGTCGTTCCTGCCCGCAGCGTTAAGGCACCTTGTGGCACTGCCCCGCACTGGGGACAGAATCCAGGCCCTACTTGTCCCCTGAGGTGAGTGACACCCATTTCAGCCAGCGCCGTCCCCTCTGCTCCAACGGGAACTGAGGGGACCACGGGACAGAGGAGGCAGCGGCAGCAGAGGGAGGGAGGTGGGAGATTCCAGGGTAAAAATCCCTCCTATTACTCAAGGCCAGGAAAGGGGTGCGGACGGCTGTTCGGAAACAGACACAGTAGCCAGAATACATCCAAAAAAAGCTGGTTTTGAACCCGTCCCAAGAAGGTTGCCTCTAAAAACACAAAGTGTTTTTTCTTTTTTCTTTTTTTTTATAATTTGGTGTTTTATTATTATTATTATTATTTCCTATCCCTACCTAACTCAAATGGCCGCTCGCTCCAGCTCTTCCCAGGGAGCTGCTCTAACTTACCCGCACTGGGAAACTCCCCATCCGGACGCGGTTTCGGGGCGGCCGAGGGCTACCCTCACCCCTCGGCGCGGCGCTGTCCGCGCAACACCCCGTCAACGGAGCCCGGCGGCCCCGCCGCGAGGAACACCCGGAGCTACAGGCGCCTGAGGTAGAGGGAGGGTTGCAGTCGCCGGCGGCGGCAGCTCTCCGGGTGTCCCTTTGTGGCAGCTGGGGTGGCCCCCAGCAGCAGCGTCCAAGCCCCGTGCGTCCCTAGAGCCCCGTCTGCTCACGCAGCCACTGGCGCAGCTTGGTGACGCGGCTGTAGACGCCGGGCTTGTTGCGCTGGGCGCAGCCGTCGCCCCAGCTCACGACGCCGGCCAGGAACATGCGCCCGCTGCTCTCCACGCTCACCAGCGGGCCCCCGGAGTCGCCCTGCGAGAAGCAGCCGGCGTCAGCACCGAGCGGGCGCCCGCGCCTGCCGCGGCGCAGGAAGCGGCGGCTCCCCTACCTGGCACGCGTCGACGCCGCCCGTGAGGATCCCCACGCACATCATGCGCGGCGTGAGCTGCCCAGGCAGCAGCTCGTGGCACACGCTCTGGTTGATCACGCGGATTTCCGCCTTCTGCAGGATGCTGGCGCCGCTGCCTACGCCCACGGGGAGGCAAGTGGCCGTTACGAGTGCCCGGCGGCCCAATTTTACCCACTTCACGCCCCAGAGAGCCTCGCTTGCCCTCAGCCTCGAGCCAAGCTCGCGCACTCAGGCTGAAAAGTGCTCAAGGCTCCCATTTCTCCGCTCCCCTTCTCCCCCCGGCACTCACCTCCTTCCACGGTGGCTCCCCAGCCGGTCACCCACATGTCCTTGCCGGCAGGGAAGTTGTGGGTGGCGTCGGGGAGGCAGATGGGCTTGACGACGGAGGAGAAGGTGACGGGCTCCTGCAGCTCCAGCACGGCGATGTCGTAGTCATAGGTGTAGTCGTTGAAGCTGGGGTGGGTGGTGATGCGCTTCACGGCGCGCGCTTGCACGTTGCTGCCGCTGCGGTCGCCCTGGTTCGTCAGGCCCGCGTAGGCCGTCCACACCTTGGCGTTGCCGTAGCTGCAAGAGCGGCGCGGGGCGGCGTCAGGGCCCGTGAGCGCCCGTCCCAAGCGGAGCTTTGGGAGCCGGGAAGGGCGCCGAGCGGCGGCTCCCACCTACTTGGTGCCCTGCAGGTATCCGAAGCAGTGCGCCGCCGACACGAGCCAGCGCTCCGACACCAGCGAGGCGCCGCACACGTGGCCCTGGCCCTTGACGTGCAGGCTGATCTGCCACGGCCACTCGCCCTCGTCCGAGTTCTGCCCGCCCACGATGCGCGACATCTTGACGTAGGAGCGCAGCCCGCAGTCTGCCGGGGGGCGAGGGCACGGCGTTACTCCGGGAATGCTCCTCTCTGGGAACGCTGCCCGTGCCACCGGCACCAACCCAGCCCAGCCGAGGGGCAGACAGACCCCGCTGGCACCCACAGAAGCCCTCCCGTGCGACCCAGGGGCACTCACTGCAGTTGTCCTCATCGGAGTTGTCCTCACAGTCCTTCTCGCCGTCGCACTCCGGGTTCTGCTTGCTGATGCAGTCCCCGCTGCGGCACTTGTACGTGTAGTCCTTGCAGGACACCTTCACAGCGGCTGTTGCCAGAGGGAGAAGGGGAAGTCGCCACGTTCAGGAGCCACCCCCTCCTGCCCAGACGCGTGTTGCGTGGGAGGAAACGGCCCGTCCTCACCCCTGTTGCAGCTGCCCTCGTCGCTGCCGTCGCCGCAGTCGTCACTGCCGTCGCATTTCTGCGTGGCAGGGATGCACTTGCCGTTGTCGCACTTGAAGCTCTCCTCGGAGCAGCCTGCGGAAAGGGAAGCCCGTGAGAACCCCAGGGGCACAACGAGCCTCCCGCCGCCGGGACGGGCCACTCACTGCACTTGAGCTCGTCGCTGTTGTCGCCGCAGTCGTTCACGGTGTCGCACACCCAGAACTTGGGCTTGCACCAGCCGTTCTGGCACTTGAACTGCTCCTCGGTGCAGGCTGCGGGGGGACAGCGAGAAGTTGCAAAGGAGGCAGAAGCCGCCGTGCACTGGGCTCCTCGCCCCGCGCCAGGACACGCAGAGGAGGGACTTACTGCAGCCCCTCTCGTCGCTGCCGTCCGTGCAGTCCAGCCAGCCGTCGCAGCGCATGGCCGTGTCGATGCAGCGGCCCGTGTTGCAGGCGAACTTGCCGGGGCAGGCTGAGGGGGAGGAAGAGGAAGGAAGGGCCACGTGAGCCTTCCCCGTGCCCGCACCAATCTCCCCAGGAAAACGATTTCCCCCGTTTCGGCTCCGGGTTTCCACTCACGGTCGCTGGAGTCGTAGGACAGGTACTCGGCGGAGAAGCCGGTGTCGGTGTAGGACGCATCCGAGTGGAACTGCACCTGGATTTTGCTGTTGGAGCTGGCCACCACGAACTGCGTGCGCTCCCCGCAGTACCTGCAGGGAAGGGGAGCGGAGAAGAACGCTACGGAGCCAGCGCCGGGCGGCTTTGCTGCCCATCTCCAGCCCTCCCTTGCCACACGGGGTCAAGACCCTGGCTTGACACACTGATTGGGGATAGCAGGAACCCCTGTCATGCACGGGATGCGGGTCCTGACACTGAAACGCCACCTCTTTGTGGCAGGGTCGGTTCTCCGGCCCGGAATACCGTGAGGCATCGTTGCCCACTTCCCCTGGCAGCAGCAGGTGGGATTTGGGGCTGCGACCACGTTGTGCAAGAGGCAGCACACAACAAACCCACGGGCTCATCTGCGGGGCCAATGCACGGTGACATCCCGTTTGGGGAGGGCCACCATGACCGCATAACTCAGCACCACACTGGGGAGGGCCTCACCTCGTGCCGTTGATGGCCACGTAGTCCTTGGTGCAGGAGCTCACAGGGATGCCCGGTTCCAGCACGAAGAACATGTTGAAACGCACCTTCACGTTCTGCTTCGAGGGCACCTGCACGCGGGGCCAGAAGCGGCACCGTCGGTCACACAGATTCCCGGCCTCTGAGCAGCCTCCACTGCCGCCGGCTCGTTGGCTCCGCGTGCCACGTGCGAGGAATTAGGAGGAAGAGCCCCCCGTCCCTCACCTCGATGTTCCAGACGCAGTCGGTGGTCGGCGGGTAGTGAGCAGGGTAGTAGGGAGTGGTGAAGGTGCCGCTCTCCCCCTTCAGGGTCCCGCCGCACGCTGGCGGATGAGCAGGAAGGTGGAAACGGGTTAGGGATTCCAGGAGCCATCCCAAGGCTCGGCCGGCTGCTGTGCGGGGCAAGGAGGGAGGCAACAGCCTCCGACAGGGTTAAGTTAAGGCCCCCCCCTCACCTTTCATCTTTGGGAGCTGGAAGAACTCGGCCTTAAAGCCAGGGTATCTCCCCTCCTTGTTGGTGACCAGCGCGACCAGCATGACGTTCTGGGCGGACAAGAAGGTCAGGTTGTAGGTAGGGGCGTAATTCCCGCAGAGCCTGAGAAAAACAAGGGAGAAGGAATGCACAAAATCCATTAAAAACCACAGAGAGAGCCCAGGCCAGCACGGATGAGCCCCGAGCAGCGACACGAGCTCCATTTGCAGGAGGAGTTTCCTCCCTGCCGCCTCGCACTCGGTGTCACGCAGGAACCCAACGGGGAGCCAGCAGGAAGCTCTCTCCCTCCTACCTCACGTCCCGAGGGAGAAGGCCGGCCGGGAGGAGGGGGCCTCACCTCACCATGGCGTCGTGCTCCACGGGGCTCAGCGAATTGTACACCTTGACGTAGTCGCTGCGGTCCGTGCACTGCTCCAGGTCGAGCGTCTTGAAGGTCAGGCTGATGACGTGGTTGGCGTCGGCCCGCAGGGCCCAGTAGCAGAGCGCGTTGTTGGGGTAGGGCCTGTTGGGGAAGCCCGGCGTGGCGAAGCTGGTGACCTCCCCTTCCTTGGCGTGCAGGGCGAAGATGCAGCTATCTGCCCGGGAGAAGGGCCGACGGTTAACGGGGCAGGGGAGGAGGAGGA
This sequence comes from Tinamus guttatus, assembly GCF_059628265.1. NCBI lineage: Eukaryota > Metazoa > Chordata > Aves > Tinamiformes > Tinamidae > Tinamus > Tinamus guttatus. Next base: position 299,022 of record NW_028288677.1, read on the forward strand.
GGAGCCCTTCCTCCCCAGGGGAAGCAGCGGAGGACAGATGAGGACGGACCGAGGAATCGCACTTACTGTCTCGGGCGGAACGAGCTATCTGGGGGTCAACAGCTGCGGGAGGAAACAGAGGGGCCGTGAGCCCTGGGGGCCACTGCCCAGGCCCCTCGCGTCACCCGCCCCGTCGCGGCCCCTCAGCGCTCACGGAAAGCGACGACCTCCGCCACCCTGAGCGCGGGGTTGCGCAGCCGCGGGTTCAGCCTCTGCACCAGGTTCTGCTTCTCGGACATGGCCTGGTCGAGTGCCTGCTCCCGGTACGCGGGCACCACGAACTCCGACCAGTAGTAGGCAATGACGCTGCCCTCGCTGCGGGGAGGAGCGAGCAGAAGGTGAGAGAAAGCGGCGCCCGGGGGCGCAGGCTTCTCGAAAAGCCTTTTTAGAGGGTGCCCACGGGGAAGGGAGGAGCTGATCCACGCAGGCACGGTCCAGGAAAGGGGGTCCATGGCAGCGTGAGGCTCCCGGCATCGCCCTCCTCCGCTCCCGCGCGCGGCCTGCGCTCACCTGAACGCGGTGATCGCTGTCTCCTTGTGGTAGGGCCCAATGTCGGCGTGACTGCGGTAGATGTCCTCCACCTGCAAGGAGTTTAGAGCATGGAAAACGGGAAAGCCAGGGTGCGCCAGGGCTGCAGGAACACGCATGGGCCAAAGGGGAGAGGTGGAACGTCACCCAAGTCACCAGCTCTTACAAACCAGAAGGGGACAGGGAGGGAGTCAGAGGTGTGAGGAAGCCCCGGGTCACCTCATACGCAGTCACAGGGTGAAAGAAACAGCCAGGCCACAGCACGGGGGGGACATGCGAAGCGTCTTACCGTGCTCTTCACCTTCCTGGCGAGCACGGCGAACTCCGGCGAGCTGGAGTTCTCGTAGGCGTCCAGGAACTCCCAGTTGAGGATCCGCAAGTTGCCGTTGAAAGCCTTGCGGACGGGCGCGTTCCTGACTGGAAGGGACCGTGGCCGTCAGGACGAGTACCCCGCGACACGGAGGGGAACAGCGACCTCACACTCACATTTGAAGTGCCAAACCAGGAGGCCCACGACGAGGGAGACGAGGAGGGAGACGACGAGCACGATGCCGACGACGACGCAGCGCTTGGGGCCGCGCTTCTCCATCTTCTTGGAGTTCATGGCGGGGAGGAACTCCACGCCTTCCTCCAGGTTATTCATGTCCTAGGAGAGCAGAGGGAGCAGAGCCGTGAACGGGACAGCCCTAAACAGCACTTTGGTGAATTAAGAAGAGGGAGTTAAAGCAGCAGCCCAAGGAGAGAGCATATCTATCTGTCAAACGCAACTCCCATCGGGCGGCCTCGGAGCGTCACGGAGTGTCCCGGTGCCGGCAGCATCGCGGTCATCCCCAACAGGATCCTTCCAAAAAGGTGCCAAAATTCAGGGTGTTCAAACACAGACCCAGGCAACAAACTGGCCTTGCTGCTTCCTTCCCCCGCTCCCTTTGCCTTTGCTCCCACCTGCCTGGACTTCTCCTCCTTTAAGGATGGGCCTGGGGCCCTTTACAACAGGGAGGGAGGCTCCCGACGCCCCATTTGCGAAGGACTTTGCAAACTTAATCCTCTGCCAACACTTAATAAAAGGCCATCAAGACTAGAGGGGCACATGAGCCTTCACATCCTTTAAAATAACCCCAACCAAGGAAACTTCAGAAATTGTTGCTTCAAAGTCAGGATTGCCTTAATTTCAACTCCCCACCCCTGAACACTTAAAAGAACTGTGTGGCTCCCATCGCTTTCCAGAGCGCACAAGACATTCCAGGGCTTGGGATCCTCCTTATCCGGCCGGGAAAAGGGAATAATCCAGCTGCCAGCATCTCCCACCTCCCGCTGTGGCAGAGCCAGGGCTCCCCGTGGCCTCCACCAAGTCGCTGCTGTTTGCAAAAGAAAGGTGTTTAATTTGCCCCTAACACCTGCAGCCAGGAAACAGCCCGAGGGCTTCCTCGATGAATCTGTTCACAAAGCAGCAGCTTTTCCAGACTTTCCAGCTGCCGGCTCGGAGATGTGCCTGTGTTTTTCCCAAGAAACAGTTTGGGGATGGCAGCACGAAGTGGAAGCACCTCATTCCGGGAGACACGAGGTCCCGTTTTCCCCGGCTGCGGCTGCTCTGGGGCTCTGCAGATCCTGCAGGTTGTGTCTTTGCAAAGAGAAAGCTCCTGGGCAGGAGCAATTAACGTGATGAAAGAGGAAGGAAAGCCGAGTTGCCCTCCCCCGTCTGACATGCAAACACGCAGCCTGTGGCTTCGGCGGCACCGAAGGAAGTTGGGCAAGAAACCCCACCAAAAGCCACCCCTTCTGCCGAGAATCGGCCGCTCCGGGCAGAACGGGAAGCAAAATCTCAAACCCGAGGCTGTTCCCAACACGGCGCTGTCGGGTTGCCCTCGTTCCAGCAGCGGCATCGCGGGGTGATTAAGGGAGTGTGGCGACTCTTCGGAGCTGCTGATTATTATTATTATTACCCCGATGTAAGTGCACGAGCAGCCGCAGAGGCCGTGCTGCTTGCCAGGAGCTGCCCAGCGGTCAGCGGGGAATAGGAGAGGTTTCTTTCCTTGTTCTCCGCTCTGAATTCCGCACCGTCTCCCTCCCTGATCCCTCGGATGCAGCGCTGCATTCCCAGCTCCTCCGCAGGCGTTCGATGACGCGTATCGCCAGCGTGTATCCCTCCAAGAAAGGCAGGGGATCCGGAGCATCCCCCAGGGGCCGCGGGAATGTTCAAGGGAATTACGCCAGGAAGAGGCCCCGGCCCCTGCAGCATCGGCCCCGCGTCGCCCTGCCGGCACTTCCCGAAACGAGGCAGAAACCAGAAGGGACAAAAAAAGCAAGAAGTGGCCAAAAGATACGAGTTTCAGCAAGAAATTGCCCACCGGGAGTTTCTCTCCTCCAGCTGTGAGTTTGCAGGCGCGTTTCCCTTTTCCCAACTACCAGCGCACGGACATCAAGGAGAAGATCCGGACACGTGCCCTGCCCTCCCCTCATCCGTGACTCTCCAGGAACCAGTCACCAGCGTGACTCAAGGTCTGGGCCTCCCGTCCTTCTCAGGGAAACTATTTCCAATAAACATTAAGAAGCGAAAAACCTCCCCTCATATTCTCCCTCTATTAGTCACGGGCTCAGCTACTTCCTCGTGCTCCTCTTCCCGCCATCCATCAGCTTGGGGATCTCTCTCCCGGAGGAAGGGAGGTTTCGGGTTGGAGCATCCCGGGGGGAAATTCCTGCTCAAGTGAAAGGATGAGGAAGGTACCAGCCACCCCGCAGCGAACGGACAAGGAGACGGGACAACCGGCACCAGCCTCCCGCTCTGTTTTACCCCAGCGCTTCTGGGAGGACCAAAGGGAGCATCTTCCCCACCAAGAAGTGCCTGGGATTCTGGAAAACACCGGAGAGCGGAGCTGGGAAAGGAGGGTGCACGCACAGATGGCCGCAGCGCTCGGGGGTCTCCCGCGTGCGGCTCCTCGGGGCGAACCCTGCGTGCAAACAAGCCTGGCCCAGACACACCGCGTATTTTTAGACGGGCTGATCTGCCCGACTGGCCAAACCAGAAGCTGCAGAAGTGACTAATTCCGTCACCAGGAAAGGCAGCAGCTACACGGGGGTGGTGGGAACTGCCACGGCGGACGCGGGGCTGGAAACGCTTTACTGGAAAGCAGGAATCTCCTCCAGGGACAGAGGGCTCCTCGGGATGGAGGTTTCCGGGGCCGCTCCCTTGTGGAGCACTGTGACTTAAGCAACATTTTACACCAACACGGACAGTAAAGCCTTGAAGAGACTTTGCCAGCGCTGTATTTTTCTGCCTCAGTTCCTTATTAAGGGCAACGGGGCTATAAAACGCCGACATCTGACCTGCAGAGGGAATACGGAGCAGGAAACGGGACGCCCAGGCCCACTGTCCCAGCACAGAGGGCGTGCGCGAGAGGGAGAGCTCCACGTCCCACACCTATCCCACGTCCTCGGCTCCGTTCCCCACGGCCTTCGATCACCCTGTGACCGTCCTGAGTCATCGGAGAAACCGAAATCCATTATGTTTATTACAGAAAGAACCGAGTTAATGTTTGCACGGGCCCGGCCCGCTCCTGTTTGCGTTTCGCAGCCGAAACCTTCGCATAAACGGCCTCGCGATTCCAGGTGGGAGGACACGGGAATTAAACCCACCACGAGCTAACGCTTCACCACGCTCAACAGGCAGCAGCAACTGTCTTAGCCCAAGCACATCTTTGGGTGGGCAAATCCAGAATTATTCCCAAGCTGGACTCACAAACCAGGTGCCTCCGGCCAGCTCCATTCAGGGGCAGCACGAGCGCCCTGGGACCAACCTGTTCCGAGGAGCCCTCCCCTTCGCTCCGGACGCGGATCGGACACGGCAGGACCTTTCCTTGCAGGGCTGGAGCCCTTTGGGAAGGGCCGGTTGCCCCGCGGGCCGCGCAGGAACCTTTGCTCCGACTCGTTCCCCGCGGCCGGGCGCTCCGGGCGCTCCCTTTGTTCCCTCGGGAGCCGGGTTTTGTTTGCAGAGCAAAGGTCCCCGCTCGCCGGCGGCCCCAGCCCCTCGCGCGCGAAGCTTCCTGATTCCTGCTCGCCCTTGGCAAGAACAGCAGTAAAACTGGCCCGAGCAGCAGCGCGGCCACCGGCGCCGTCCCGAGGGGCAGCGGCCGCTTCCCCGCGCGCCGGTTTTCCAGCTTCTCCAGCACGGTGGGAAGCGCAGCCGTTAGGAATGCCGGGATTTGCTCCAAAACCCCTGTCCACAAGCACCGTCCCGCGCGAGGCCGCTGTCACCCAGGTGAGCAACAAGCGCCACTTGCTGCCGCGCGACGAGCCCCAAAACAACAGCGTTTGGGGCCTGTCCTGCCCGAGCCGCCGGCAGCAAGAGCAGCCCCAACAGGGCTCCGAGTCCCTCGTAAAACCCTCCGGAATTACCCAAGCTCAGGGCTCGCCGGCAGCCAAACACACGGGCTCTCCCCGCTCCCATCACCACGGCCCCGCTGAGCTTAAGCCGAGCTCAAGCGGAGCTCAAGGCCGTGGCGTTTCCCACCGCGGGCACCGCTCACCTTGGCGCGGGCGCTGAACCTCATGCCGCCGGTGGCGCCGCGCTCCATGGCGAGCGGCGCCTGCGGCCGCCCCGGCACGGCACGGCACGGCGCTCCCCGGGGCCGCTGGCCTTCGCGCCGCCTCCCGGCTCCTCCTCCTCCTCGTCCCCGCAGGTGCGGGGCGGGCGGAAGCGCCGCGTTTCGCCTCCCCCCGGCAGCCTCCGCGTTTCGCTCTAGTAAACCGGGCACGGAAAAACCGGGATTTGCTTCCGCCGGCCAGGTGACAGCAGCGAGTTTGGCCGAGCAAAATGTCACACTGTGTTTTCTCCCCCCTCTTGTATTCTTATGTATCCCCGCACTCTGTTTTTGCTCAAGCAGAAGTTGCCCTTTGATTCCTGTGCAAAACTCATTGCTCTGAGCGAAACATTTGAGCTCCGTTTGCAGGAGCCCGGGAGAAAGCGGGGCACAACGCGGGATGCTGCAGATCCCAGCAGGATCCCAGATCCCTGCTGCTTTGTGTTCACGTGGGCAACGCGGGGCAGCTCGCAGGAACCCCCCTGCGCTTCCCATTCCCTCCCTGCGCCCGGCGCAGCAGGAAGTGTCTCTGGATCAAGGCATTCCCCTCCGCACGGCGCCCGTGTTAGTCAGGCTGCTGAAACTGCCGGGCTGGCTGATGTCAGGAGCTGCTCTCGGCTCTCTCCCTGCTGCCCAGCCCAGCCCCGCGCTCTCCTGTGCCTCCATCCCTCGGGAAAAGAGCAGGGGAGAGTCCTTGGAGAGCCTCAGCTCCGGGGGGCTTCCCGGGAACGTTCGGTGCTTCCTGCCATTCCAGCTACTGACACTTCCAAACTAATTCCTTAGCCCCGTGGATATGGGAATGAAGGTACGAGGGTATGTGGCAGTGTAAAACACCACCTAGCTGGGAGGCAGTTACTTTAGAGCCCAAAATAAACGATAGGATTCCTGCTTCTTGGCTGCTAAAGCTGCGGTTTACGGAGTGCCCGTGCTGCAGGAATGACCAAGTCACCGTGGTAGCTCAGGGTCCCCTCTATTTGGGCCCTGGCCAGAGCCAGCTCTCCATCAGGAGCGCCACGTGCTTCGCAGTGACAGATACTCCCACGGGGCTCCAGTGGGAGCAGAGGCTGCCCAGCACCGTGGAGCTGGGGATGGCATGGAAGCAGACGCAGGGAATAACTCACCCCGTGCAGTGGCAGCAAGCAGCAGCGCAGGAAGCCTCGGGTCCTCCTCACCTCTGTGGGTTCATCAAATAGAAACCGTCACCTCTTCCTCCTCCTCTTCCTTTCAGTGTGGCCACATTCGGGCAGCAGCTCAACGCACCTTGGAGAGGAAGGAGAGCGCCCGCTTGAGCCCCGTTTAACCTCCGCGAGCCATGTCCAGCTCTGCCGTGGCCACGTTCGAGCTGCAAGGGCTAAAACGGGGCGACTTCCACCCAAGCAGGAGTCCCAAAGGAGGCCGGGAAAGGCCACGCAGGGAAAGAGGTGGAAAAAGCAGCTGCTTACACAAGGAGCGCAGGCAGGGGAAGTGCCTTCCCACGGAGGCCGTTCCCAGGAATTCTAGCTCCGCGAGCGCGCACCATCCATCCCCAGAGCGTCCCCAGCGAAGGGCTGGATTCGAACAGGCGGTGACAAGGGCCCTCTTGCCCGTCTCAAGCTTGGCCCCGAGACTCCTAAACTCAAATTTCACTGGCCGGGCCCTCCCACCTGGATTCCTGCCAGGCAGCCCTGAAACCGCCCCGTTCGTGTCCGCAAGCCGGTCTGGCAACTCCGGCTTTGAAAAGATCCAGAGAGGGAGATAAAACCCACGGGGTGTCCTGTTACCACGCATTGCCCTGAGCAAATAAAAGGCTGATTCACTGGGAGGAGAGGAAAACGTCATCCGAAGCGCCGTGCTTTGCGACTGAACCGGTAACCCCTGGCGAGCGGAGGTGCCGAACGCTGCTCCGAAAGTCTTCCCGCTTTGGGGCCTCCGGCTGTAACGCGAGGGGAAGAACACTGACCTTGGAGAGGGGGAGCTGTAAAAATGCACCACGTTGCTCTCAGCGGGCGCCGTGGTGCCACGAGGCCCTTTGGGCGCGAGCTCTGGGGTGAGAGTTCCAACGTGCGCCGGGGGAAAAGCCGGTTTCCCCGGCCTTAGCACTCACAGAAAAGCGTTCCCATCTCCCGCTGCCTTCCTGGGAGCAGGAGAGCACAGGAGAGCACCCATCAGCTCCATCCTGTGGGCGCGCTCCTGGGCATGATTTGCCAGCTCTTCGCGAGCAGCTACAGCGTTTTTTGCAGCGGGGCGGCCAGGCCGGCCCGCCTGGTTTGGGCACGCGGCGCTCGGGCACACCCGGGTTTCAAAGGGAGTTCAGGTGTCTGCGCAACCACCCAGGCCGGGCCTCACCCGGGTGAAAGATGCACACGACGCCCCCGAGCCGCCCGATTCCCTCCTGGTTATCGCCGAGAGGTGGAGCCGGCCAGGCCTCTCCTGCCTCAAAAAATAACAAGTGCAGGTCGTGCGATGACGTTACCTCCATTGAGAGCGAGAGCCACAAACCCCGCGGCTCTCACTGATTATTCCTCTCATTTCCCCCACTTTTTGGAGGTGCACGGTTTCATTTTTTGGAGTTGTTCCAGCATCCAGCCCCTGGGGTCTCTGGGCCCGTGAATCCCAGGATGTTTTTCCAGCTGTCCCTCTAGTGGGGCACGGTGAGAATGCAGCTGCTCCCGTGCAAAATGAGCTCATGCAGCGGCTTGTTCCGCAAAATCCCTAAAAACCCTCGGAACGGGGCTTAACCCAGCTGAACTGCGTGTTGCTCTGAGCAGATCCCTTCCAAACGCACAAGCCTTGTCACCCCAAGGGAAACACAGGGCTGAGCCGTACCCGATTCAGATCCAGTCTTCCCTGTTACATGCAAATTTGGTGGCAGTGATTCCTAAAAAGCAGCTTCAGGCTCCGGCCAGCTCTGTGACTCCATGGGCACAGACCTTTCTTGGGAGCATCATTCAAACCCACGCTTTAATTTGGAAGGGAAAAGAGCCAAATGACCTTAAAAGTCAGGGGCAGACGGTGGCGTATCAGAGTTCCTTCACTCTTGGCATGTGTCAAAACCTATCAGTACCTTTCTTTTTACTACAAACATACCAAAAAAAAAAAAAAAAAAGTCAAAAAATAGCCTTAATAGTACAGCGATGTGGCCTGAAATGGCCTTTCTTTTTCTGCTAGCTCTGCTGCAAATTCCAGCCAGCCCAGGCAATGCTGTAGCCTTGCAGGCCGGTGAAATCGGAGAATGTGGAAAGCTCAAAGGTGCGGGAAGGGGCAGGAATTTTGCTCAGCCTGTTTCAACTTCCAATTTTTGCTAACGGTTTTTGCTTCTTTTATTGGAAAGCGCCCAAAGACCTTTTGCAAAAATAAAAACCCAGCTAGATATCGATGATGACACCTTGATGCCCACCTAATATATCTGTCTGGAGGGAAAATAACAGCCTCCTACCTTTGACTGGTAATTGCCAGCCCAAGAACTCCTTTCTGAGGAAGTAATTAGCACCTGCAAATCCATGACCTGGTCTGGCTCTACTGCCAAGGTCTACCTGGAAATAAGATGGGAAAACTTACTTGGAAACCAATTAAATTGTTGCTCTCCGAGCTGCTTGACTCGTATTTCAAAAAATAACAGCAAAAGTGTAAGCAGGGATTAAATCCAGCCTTAAGGCAACAAACCCTGAGCCTTCCTGCCAAAACAGGTAAAATCTGGCTGCATATATATAAACCTTACTGCACGTGCAGGCTTGAAAGTGCTGTTTTTGGTGTGTCCTACTTAATACTTGCTGCTATCCCCTCCTTTTATGGAAATACCTGATTTCCTGCAATCCACCCCAAACTAGGTGAGCTATTGTAGGACCGATGCCCAGCCAAGCCGCCTGCTCTGCTCCGGGGCAATGGGTTCTTAACAGCTCCCAATGAGGCTGCAAGATTATATACAATAATATATAACCCAGAGCAATATATATATATATTATATATATTTTATATATATGCTGTAGAGAATAACAGAGAGATGGTAGACAGATTTTTAAGGCTTTCTGCACTTTTATTCTTTTCCTAGTCCAGCATTTCTTTTCATGCCAAGAATACTTCCAGGTCGTGTCAGAACAGCAACAGATTTGTCTCTGGTTATGTGCAAAATTCAAACAATTTATACAGAAAACAAAAATTGCAAACATAAGAATCAAACTAAAGGCCAGGCTCACGTGTTAAAACATTTCCTCCATCCAAATCCTTGGGTATATTTGAAATCACAGTCCTTTTATTTTCTTTTAAAACAAGCTACAGTCTGTTTGACTGATACAAAGGTGGTTGAAGAAAACGAAAGGAACAAGTTTCTGGTGAATGCTCTCTTTTTCCTTTCCAATATACCCCATTTGCTGACACACTTGTGCACACAAAGATTTTCTACATTTCCTCCAGTTCTCACCCTTTCCCATGGTTGCTAGCACTTTTTCCACAAGGAATGCCTTGCTGAGGGACTCTTCCTGCCTTTAAGCATAACAAAAGCTGACAAACGTGGGACATGGAAGCGGGATCTGTTCAGTGGGATGAAGTTTGAGCGCAGAGACAGGGGAGAGGTATTAAAAAAGTCTATAAATAGTAAAGTGAATGTGTTAGGGATCTACTTCCAGGCTATGTTACCAACTCTGGTGTACGAGTCTAAGTCACTTGAAGTCCTGACAACTAGTCTCCAGGAAAAGGATGCATCTTCGTGGTGGCTTTGGAAAGCCAAAGAATCACCCCTTCCCAAGCAAGCTGCACTGGTTAAGGAAGACTCAAGATTAACTGCCTTGTCTACAACCCGAAATGCAGCGAAATGACAGGCGGCCTTTGGGAAAAAGCCATTTGGATGGAAGAGAACAAAGCAGGGAGACGTTTCTTACACGATCCGCGCCACAGGACTTGGCTTTACACATCGGGCCTGAAAACACCTTGTTTTGGAAGCACAGCACGTTTTGCTGTGGCGTTGCTTCCTAGACATCACAAAGCTGATTCCAGACAAGCACGTTGCTTTTGGCACGTGGTGGATTTCAGTCCGATCCCTAGCTCCGATGCCAAAGGAATCAGGGATGTTCCTGGAAAGCAGATGGACTTCCAAACCGGAGCTCATAGCTGATCTTGGGTTTGCTTTGGAGATGGAGCCGTCGTCACAACCACAGTGGAAACTGCTTTAGTTGTGCCAGACACTGTTCCCTGCTGCAGATGGGAGGCTGGGACTGTTTGAATCCGCACCTGTTTGAAACAGAAAGAGAAGAATCCAGCTCATGCCAAGTAGAACCTCCTGTTGCTTTGCACTTGCATCCTGCTTTCATCACAACAAAAATTCAGTTACACCAACAAGACCAAGCAGCAAAATACATCAGGAACAGACTCTGGCACAAGATCAGTGCATCTACTGCTCACATGGTGGCGAGAGGTCTCAGGATCAGAGAGCAAGGACTAGTTTTCAAGGAAAAGCTATAGGTCAACTGCTTTTACAAGCTGGCAGAACAATGACTGTGACCCACTGGACATTTCACTTCTACAGGCGTGTTACTAAGAGCTCTCAGAGCAGGTTACTTGCTTGGAATTATTGAACACCGAGTTTGTAGTCAGAGACATGGATGTACAACAAAGAGATGTAACTTCTCCAAGAAATGGAGCCCTGCAGATCCCAAAGTAGAGAGTACCAATAAAAGGCAACTGTACAACAAGAATCCTTCAATCCGTCAGAAACATTTCCGAGCAGGATTTCTGGTTTTACATTCACTACTGGTACTTCAAAACACATTTCAAAACCTACCTGAATGCTAGGAAGGTAAAGGAGGTGAAACACTGCACGTGCGTAATGTATTTTTTATGGAATCTCATGTATCAAGTATAAAGCCCTCACGGAGGTGTTAAGTAAAGCAAACCAAAGAATCGTTTCAGGTGTTTTACCTGCGTGGCCTGGCCTTGCTGCTGCAGCTGCTGCAGTTGCTGTGCAGTCAGAAAACTCACTGGCTTGTTCCCAGCGATGAGTTTTGTCCCCGCAGGCATCGTAGTCAGGATGATATTTCTACCCAAGCCGCTGATGCTACGGGAAGAGAAGCATGGAGAGGTCAGTGAACAGCAGAGCAGGCCACATCTCCCATGCCCCATTCCATAAAACAACCTACACTGAGATAAACACATTAATTTGTGATTCATCTATAGAAAGTGCTTTCCTGGGTCTGCTTAAACAGTTCTTCAGGTGCTGAGAGATTTAAGTTATTTCTCTAGTTCATTAAAGTAATGAGACTGAAGATTACAAAAGCGACAAGTTTGTGTCCACTGTTCTCACAGCAAGAGAAAATTATTTTATCACATGAATTAAACACTTTAACTCTGGGCTGAGCACACCACTGCGTTAGCCTGATCAGACCCCAGCACTTCTCAGGGAAGGCAAAAAATAGCAAGGCACACGGTGTTCTGCTGGAAGATTTAACTAAGGGAGACACGACCAGAATTCATGGAAGAATAAACAAGAGGACTCCAATACCTGAATGCCACAAGAATTAGCATGGATGCAGTTAACACTGAGCTGAATTCTTTAACAGAGAGAGCGCGTCCCAGACAACAAATATTTCTAGCTTTGTTGTCAGGTTAATTCTTGCTCAAACACACAGGATTCCTCTAATAACTATTTTCAAGCAGAGACCATTTTTGGACCGAACCTACATCTCAGGGCCCCTCAGCAGACCAAGTTCTCATCACGAGACACTAAATTAATTTAATTTCTTGCTGTCAATGGCCCTACAGACTCAGGTCACTTTCGTACTGCGGTCTCTAGACCCTGACTTGTCACAGAGCTTCTCCAAGCTCTTCCCACGCAAAGTACTCACTTGGCCCCAAGGTTGCCCTTGATGATGGGGGCAGTGACGACACTTTTGCCTTTCACGGGCTGGCTGATCACCGACAGGGGCACGGTTATTCGGGCCGGCAGCTTCCCCTGGAGAAGTTGAAGAACATATGAGGAGCAGTGCAGGGTTCAGCAGAAAAAAACTGCCTCACAACATGCAATTATAGTGCTTTTTTTATGTTAGGGGGTCTTGGGAGTAGTTTTTATCCTACTACAATAATGCCCATTCACATATTCAGCTTTCAAGATACGGTGCTGCCAGCTTTGGGCGTTAAAACGGTCTTAAATTGGGAACTCATGAAATAAATTCAAACAAGCAACAAGCACATCCAGTTCTGATACCACCACAAAGGGAAATTATTTCAGAGGTGCGGGGCAAGACGCTTAACTGCAAGGAGGACTTCAGATAGGTGAAGTTTATTTTATATTACTCTCTACAGGTGCGAAGGGAAGACAAACATCTGCTCTGGTCACTCAGTATTTAAGCACAATTGCAGCATGATGAAATCAGTTGCAGGGTGTGAGCCCTCGTGGGCCTAAAGAGCGGTTTTCAGAGCACAAATCTTCAGCGTTCCCCTCGGTCCCCCCCGTCCAGAAAAAGCGGAGCGTTACTTACCGCCTGGGACGTGGACACCACCGTGGTGCTCACGGGGACCTGCCGCACAGCGGTGGCTCCTGCGCCCAGAGTTATGGGGGTGCCGGCAGCGCCCGAGGCCACGGCCACCGCTTTGGACACGGCGGCGCTCCCGGCGGGCAGCGAGCCGGCGGCGGAGGGCGCCGAGCCGGCCACGCTCGCGGCCGCCGAGGAGGGCGCCTGCTTGGCGTGCGCGGCCACGGCAAGAGCCTGCCCGGCCTTGGGGGGCATCACCCCCAGCCCCTGCACGATGCGGATGGTGGCGGCCGGCTTGGCCTCGGCGGATGCCACCGTGGTGATGGCTTTGCTCTTCTGGTCGGCCACCGTCATGCCCAGGGCGGGCATGAGTCTGAACGCGGAGCTCGGGGGCTCCGCGGGCTTGAGGTCGGGAGTCACTTTGACCACGGTGCTTCCCGCCGCGCTGGAAGCGGCCGACGTGGCCGTGCTGGTCTTGGCCGGAGAGTCGGCGGCCTGGACAGGGTTGGACGTCACGTGCAAAGTTGCAGAGAGGCCTTTGGCGCCGGCGCCGCTTCCCGCGGCCGCCGTGAAAAGGTCCTGAGTGAGTTTGACAGTAGTGACTTGAGATTTGGCCAGCGTGGCCATCATGTCCGGGGTGATGCGCAGCACCGTCTGGCCCTTGGCGTCCGTGGTGATGGAGGAGGGCGGCAGGCGCAGCACGTCCTTTCCTTGGATCCGAAAATTGGTAGCCGTGAGGGGAATACTGCTTCCTGGCTGCGTCTTCATGCCGAGCTGCCCTGTAATAGCCACCTGCAAGAGACCAGAGAGGCAACTCCATCAAACCCGACCATGGGCACAGCCAGAAAGAAAACCTCCCAAGAGGAAGTGAATCAAGTCACATAGTAACACGGCTCACTACAACTTTCATGATTTTTACGTATTTGCCTATCAAGTCTGTCAAAAACAGGAAACAGCCAAGGCACCGAGTGAGTCCCCATGCTCCTCTCACCTGCTTGATGATATTCTGGCCAGCCACGTTCTGGATGACAGTGGTAGAGGACGTGCTTGGAGCAGAGCTGCCTGGAGAGCTGGTCACTGGCTTCACAGCACCGCTGGGGGCTGCCGACAGCCCTGCCACGGCGATGCCCGTCTGTCCCGTCACGGAGGCGCCCGCTCTTTGCACCTGCACGGGGCTGGTTTGAGCTTTCACTGGCAGAGTCATCACAGCCTGCAGAGAGACACAGAGACAGCTCATGAACAGCCTGATACAACACTAACAGATTAATACTCATCCTTTTCGTGTCATGCCTTAGCCTTTGTAAGTTCTATGGACTTTTCTGCTGTTAAGCTTTGTTAGCAGCGTCACAGAAACAAAAATAAAAGGGGAGCAAAAGAGGGACCCAGGAGTACTATGCACAACTGTTTCTAGCTACCTGCACGGTCCAAGGAGGCAAATGAGCCCTGCTCACCACTTCAAGAACACCGCGGGCCCCACGGGACAGAAACGACAGTTACTTGGCTGTTTCCAGGCAGTCTCACCTGAGGCAGCACCTTGGTTTGCGAGGCCGTGGCAGGAACGCGGATCGGAGGCGCGGGCGCAGGCGGTGGCTGCTGCTGCGTCACCACGGGCGCCTGCTGAGCCCCCGCGGGGAGGCTGCCCGGGGCCGTGACCACCCGCACCTGCGGCAGCCCCGAGGCCGGCGCGTGGCCTCCCGCGCGCGCGGGCGCTGCCGGCGGCGCCGGGGAGCCCTGCGTCGAGGAGAGCAGCGTGCCGAGCTGGGGCATGGTCGGCGACGACATCAGCAGGACGCTGCGGAGAGGAGACACACGGAGGAGGTGAGGGAGAGCGCACCCAACAGCCAGCAGCGAGGGAGAGGAGGAGAGCAGACCTCTGGCTGGGTTTGGTGGGCTCCGAGGCGGCGCTGGGGCCGCTCTTGCTGACCACGGCCACCGGCGGCGGGGAGATGGGGGTGGCCGGCAGCGCCGGCGCTGTCGGGGTCACCGGCGTCACGGGCGTGGGGGGCAGGCTGGAGTCACTGAGGCTCAGCTGGCCGGGCTCGGCGCTGCTGCTAGGGGGGCCTTTCGCAGAGCTCTCCTTGCTGCTCGACTTCTGCAAAGAAGCACGTGGAGCAGGAGCTCCTGTGGCCAGGACCTTCCTCTCGGGGCAGTTCACTGGTACAGGGCTAACATTCACACAAGTGAGAGAGAATTCAAATAGGGGTAAATTTTATCTGTTGGGGATACAGAGTTTAGGGATTAATTTAAGTCCCAATCTCATTTCCAATCCTAAAACCACCTACAAAAAGCTGGGTAACTTACCATTTTCGCTGGAGGTTTGGGCTTTTGCTGGAGAGCTTTCTTGGCCTTTGCTGCAGCAGCTTGAGCCTGGTGAATCCGTTCTGCAAACATAAATTATTAGTAACCATTCCTGAACTGTGCACAGGCAAACTGAGTTAGGGAAGTGGCCATCCAACACTGGTAATTCACTGTAAAATCTAACAAAGATTCCTTTCAAACTGACACCTTATAATGTAGGACTGGACTTAGTTGATGGACTCCCCTTAGCAAACTGACTGCGGGAAGAAAAAAGCTGGACTGATAAATTCATGTTTGTTATCCAGCTGAAGTGGGGAAAGCAAAACACACAAAGAGCTTTATAAACATCTTTGCTTTGGAAAATACAGAATTGGGCAGTGTCAGCAAGCCAGGCTTACCAAACTCCTCCTCACTCCGGTCCCGGTGCAGGTAAATCCACAGCTTGCGGCCAATATCATATTTCACACAGGGGTCTTTCTCGTAATGCAAGCGGTCCAAAGCGCCACTGACAACAGTATTAACCTGGAAATGGAGAATTCACAGGATCACAAGATGCCTCAGCTTTAGCTGGCCAAAGGTCATGACTAGGAAAGTAAATCCTGTTTGGCATAAAACTCTCAAACTTCACTAGCAATGTTCACTTGAGCAAGGGCGGGCTGTCCTTTAAGAACAGATGTTGCAGCAGAAGGTGCTGCTCTCCTATTCAGATTAAATGGAACTTGGCCCAAAGCTGGTGTCTGAGAATTGAGGGTGTTTCTCAGTCTAAACTAAGAGCAGCTACGTGACACGATATTAATTACGTGGCTTTTCTAGCTGGTTTTCCATCATCCAGAGTTCACTGAAGCTGCAGCTCACAAAAATGATAGAAATAACAATTCCCCCTTGCAAGTTCAGGGAGTATAAGAATTA
Organism: Tinamus guttatus; assembly: GCF_059628265.1. Classification (NCBI taxonomy): domain Eukaryota; kingdom Metazoa; phylum Chordata; class Aves; order Tinamiformes; family Tinamidae; genus Tinamus; species Tinamus guttatus. Next base: position 314,809 of record NW_028288677.1, read on the forward strand.
CTTAGTGAATACTGTCTGGATTAGTGTATTCGAGGAGCGTGTGTTGGAGGCAAGAGGTGACATCCAACTTACCTGAGCACTTGTGACATCGGGAGCCAGGAACTGGGAATCTTTGAGCAGCTCACAGATCTCAGCGCGGGTTCCTTCGCCGTTAGGAAGGCGAGCGGCAGCATCACGAACTGCAGCAGCAAAATCAAGAGCTTAAAATTCTCTGGTTCTAGCCAAGTTCTGCAGTTTGGGTGTTGCTTTAGCCTCACTCTCACAGCGCTTATTTGCTCACTAAAGGGATAACGGGGATGCCTTGAAATTGCTTTTTTCTGCAAAGGATGCACCTTACCGAGGGACAGGATGGTGACGTACGCTGGTCTGTCTGAGCGCAGGAGAGAGTGTTCTCGGGCTTTGTTTAGTGACGTTTCCTTGTCAAACACCCCCTTCACAGGGCCAACCACCGACTCAAAGCCATGCATCCGGAAGGTGAAAGCCTTGTGGGGCTGGCTGTAGCGGTAACGCTCCTGTGTGCGCAAACAAGAGGGGCACAGCTCAGCAGGAAACACAGGGAACAGTCCTGAAGCTCGTGCTACACAAGCCATGAAGAGACAGAGCATTTACACTGTGATATTGTACAACACAAAAGCGTTTCAACGTGCGGGTCTAAAATGGAGAAGATTCTCTCTTACCTGCTCCTGAAAAACACGTTTCTCCTCTCCAGTGCTAGGTCGGACTACATAGTCAGTCCTTCTGAAACAAAGATCACCATCAGTTCTGTGCAGCAACAAGACAACCACAATTCCAAAGGATATCCCCAAGGATTAGCCCTCTTGCCCTTTCTGCAACTTTTTGTCACACCAAGGAATAAATTCTAAATAGTACTTGTATTTCCAGCTGCTAAATGTTCAAAGCCAGAGGTGCAGGGATCAAACTCCTTATCTACAAATTTTCAACTGATGATATCTACTTACACCCTAGGAATTGGTGTTGTGCCATCTGAGCTGTCTTCATTTTCCTATCCAAAAAACAGAGATAAGTCAATATTCAGTATTACTCAGGTTCGGTGCTACTAAAACGTGACTCTTCAGACTCACCTTGAAGAAGGTTTGGTCTTTGGTCTCCAGCCAGAGCTGAAAAAGTGCTGCCAATTCTTTCTCGTGATCGTGGCAAGAACCTAATCCAAGAAGTGAAGAAAAATAGGAAAAACACAAGTCCTTTATTTGTTATGCAGCCAGCACCCTGCTGTTTAAGCTTCCCAGTCAGCTCCCACTCCTTTCCCATCTCTTTTCCATCCAAACCAGTTACAAAGCAACTTCAGGGACACTCCAGCTGTGCTGCTTGAACAGTCAGGCTCAGGAACATGCTAAAACCCAGCCATCCCTTGTGCTGATATGAAAGGCTGTGCTTCAACCCCAGACAAGGCACTTTGGGGACATTGGCAGCTGGGTCCCATTCTAAATAAACCCAGTCACACAATCCCTAAGGAGAAACTGGTGCCTCCACAACCTCCACCAAGGACTGTAAAAGGGACTGGAGAACAGCTTTGTGACTCCCAATCTCAGCACACTTAAGCCTGCAAATATGATCAAAAATTACAATACTTTAGAAAGTTTTGCCTACTGGCTAATGCCTAACAGCTTTGAAGGGTGTGCATAAGGGTGGCTGGATCAGCAACAGAAAAAAATAAAGTCCAGTGCCTTTGCTGAAATGTAAAGTCCTGGAGAGAAGAGCCAACCTTTCCTACAGTAGGAATCATAGAAGAGTCGAGCTTACTCACCAAGCAATTTCCACTGCTGAGTTTTTTCCCTGAATTCAACAAAAGGAGAGAAGCTGGAAGGAACATCTGCAACAAAAGACATACATTTCCTAGATATCATACACTGGTGCACCCTCAAAATCCCCAAAATTCTCAAAAAAACGAGAATCACAGAATAATTCAGGCTGAAAGGATCCTCTGGAGCCTGGCTAGTCCAACCACTAGGGCCAAGCTCAAGTCTCCAGTAGATTGTTCCTCTAGCTGATTTTTGATTATCTCCAAACACGAGCACAACCTCTTGGCCCCAGGAAGAGAAAAATCTCTTCTCTTTCAAGCACAGGCTCACAGACAGGAGAAAATGACAGTGTTACAATCCTAACAGTGTCTGTCCTCGGAGTTAAAACTTAAACCAGCACTGATTAGAAATCAGTATGGTTTTTAGCAGCCACTCTTACCTCTGCTGTCACCTGTCAAGTACTGCAGGGCAGGCAAAACCAATTCAGACCAGTTGGAGGCAAAGGAGAACCAGTTATTTAGTGTGCTGGCAGGAGAAGATTGCCAATCTAGAACTTTATCCTCAAGCTGAAGAGAAAAAGAAAAGAAAAAAAAAAAGAGCCCTATTACAGATATCGTAATTTGAACTATGAATATTTTAATAGAAAACAGAGCAGCTAAACACATCAAAGGAAAAGAAATACATATACATGCGCATATAAAAAAATCTGACTTTTTTAAAGTAATCATAAGATTCTATTTCAGACAAATGACACTGAAAACTGATACCCCACACTATCGCTGGCCTATACACATATAATACAGGTAACAATGATCTATAAAAATGGATATGAAAAGAGATAGTTACAACCTGAATCGACTCATTTGTGGAAATATGTTAAACACAGAATGTGTGGCATAATTCCAAAGTGCTAGGGCAGGGGGTTAATCTCTAATCTATGTTTATATAATTTAAAGCAGGATATTGCCAGAGAAAATCTCTGCTACACAGGAGTCCAAAAATCTATTCCCCAACTCTCCTTTCTGGAAAGATTCCTGTAAGACGTGTGGGTGCTTGCTTACCACAGAGAGACTAGCAGGCCCTTCCAGATACAGAATCTCCAAAAGAAGGTAAAAGAAGCTGGAAGATATTTCATTTATTCCAAGGCATGGCTTCATGTCTTCAAGAGGTCTTCAGAGGAAAGAAAACACAAGTGAAGCTTCCTGATTAAACACTTGCCTTCATACACAGAGAGGAACACTACACGTTTTGTAAGTCCCCCACTTTGGACATACACATTTTAAAACCTGCACAATGACAGTGGCCACTTACTCCTCTTTGACAGATGACAGAGGAAGCGGGGAAGAACCCTGAGACAGTGGTGGGATCCCATCCGCGTTGCTTAGGGAGTCGGCCAAGTCTTCCACCTCGGATTTAATCATCTTCAGTTTTTTCTTCTTCTTGTCTTCCTTTTCTTTCACCTTTTTCTTCAGCGTTGCCAGGTCAAATAAGGCTTTAGGTACAATAAAGGTAAGAAAAACAATGAGAAAACATCTTACTAGATTTCAATATGTTTATAAACTAACTATGCTTTTAAACATATTTTCAGAAGTGTATTGACTGTGCACTCATTCACCAGTCGATTCCACTCTTGTAGTTATTTATACGAGTCCTTTTCTTCCTTAATGCCCTCCAGTGTGACAGGAAAATTCATTTATACATCCAGAACTGACCTGTTAAGGAACCTTTCCTGCCAGCGTTTACACGAGTCATAATGTCATCAAGAGTCAGGTCGTCTGTCATTAGGTCTGGGTGGTCCTGCAGTGACAGAGAAATGAAAAAGAGGAAAGAAAAAAGTGGTAAGATAGTGACAATAGTTAAATGCAGGCTATGATAAACAGTTGAAGGGCAGGCACATATGACAACAGCCAGAAATGCCCTTCACAACAAATAAAAGAGCAAAATCCTAGTCCAAACCCTCCGATTTGTTGATATCTTACAGGCTGACGTTTTCGTTTCTCATGGTGCTTCTTCAACATCATCCTCAAGTCGCTTTCCCCAAGTTCTATCCTATCTGCAATGAGAAAAGTTCCAAGATGATTTGCACAGTTTCCCACTGCTCTGATGGTACTTTAGACTTCTTAGACTGCTGTTTTTTTTTGCTCAACAAGCTCCAAACTTCAGTCACTAAATCTTCCTTCATTTGGGGAAATCTAGTGTTTCAATCAAGCAGTCCATTTCTTTAGACTCCTCCCTGGGGCATCCGCATGTAATTGCTGATTTAAGGATGTAAGTGAAAAGAAGGGAAAATCCAGCTGTGCTGCAGCTGCGCTATACTGTGCACTATGCTGATACTTTAGACACTAATTAAAGAAAATTCATTAGTATGACACAAGCTGTACATCCTTGTGTTAAGACAATA